>NC_053022.1:104024145-104360080 GCF_003073215.2 Triticum urartu
CTTTGAGGTGGTTTCATACCCTACCATAATCTCTCCATTCGTTCTCCGCTATTAGTGACTTTGGAGTGACTCTTTGTTGCATGTTGAGGGATAGTTATGTGATCCAATTATGATATTATTGTTGATGGAACTTACACTAGCGAAAGTATGAACCCTAGGCCTTATTTCCACGCATTGCAATACCGTTTACGCTCACTTCTATCACTTGCTACCTTGCTGTTTTTATTATTTCAGATTACAAATACCTTTATCTACTATCGATATTGCACTTGTATCACTATCTCTTCGCCAAACTAGTGCACCTATACAATTTACCATTGTATTGGGTGTGTTGGGGACACAAGAGACTCTTTGTTATTTGGTTGCAGGGTTGCTTGAGAGAGACCATCTTCATCCTACGCCTCCTACGGATTGATAAACCTTAGGTCATCCACTTGAGGGAAATTTGCTACTGTCCTACAAACCTCTGCACTTGGAGGCCCAACAACGTCTACAAGAAGAAGGTTGTGTAGTAGACATCAAGCTCTTTTTTGGCGCCGTTGCCGGGGAGGTTAGCGTTTGAAGGTATATCTTTAGATCTTGCAATCGAGTCTTTTAGTTTCTTGTTTTATCACTAGTTTAGTTTATAAAAGAAAACTACAAAAAATGGAATTGAGTTTGTCTCATACGCTTCATCTTTTTAATATCTTTCGTGAGTATGATGGAAAGGATAATTGTGCTCAAGTGCTAGAAGAAGAGATCTCTAAAATGTTTGGCACTAAATATTTAAATGATGAGCATGATTGCAATGTTTTTAGTACGAATTCTTTGAATATCCATGATGCTAATGATGATTGCACTAGTTATGATGAAAATGCCTCCTATAAACATGTCAATTTTTGTGGAGTAGACTGGGTTTGCAAGTACACACCAAATAGGGAAGATAGATATTGCAAGAGGCATAAGTACTTAGAAACCAAATTGTTGCAAGAAGAGCTAGATGAATGTGCTGAAAATTTATCTTTTCTTAGCCCTACTTGTGAACTTTGCAATGAACGTGATCATTTTAGTACCCAATGCAAATTGTTTCATGAGCGTATCGTGTCCAAAAATTGTGATGACTTGATTTCCCTTGCACATCATAATGAACTTAGTTTGCTCTTGGGTTATGAAGAAATTAAACGTAGAACTAAGGATATTCCAAAATTTTCCCTTGATAAAGTTCTTCATTTTGATCTAGAGGAAATTTATAAGTATTGCGCGGTGAATTGCATTGAAAATCCTTATATTTCCAATTACATAAAGAAAAGAAAAGAAAACAAATAGAAGATTAAGAGAGTGCTAACAAAAGGGAAGAGACTTCCCAATATTCTCCTATTATTTCTTATGATGAATCAGGTAACGAAGAGGAGCCCTCTATTCGACCAATCTCATTAATAAGGAGCTCCAAAAATAGGATTGAACCCACACATGATGTGGTGAAGAAGAAGAAAAGAAAAAGGAAGAGAGGTAAAAAGGTATCTCTCCCAAATAAAGTTGCTCCTATTATTGTTGTGCCTCATGAAAATGATACACTTGATGATGATCTCGTTATGCCTATTGCTTGTTGTGATGATTATGATTGGGAAGATAATGACACTTCTTATGATCTTGAAAATCTTTTTGGCACTTGCTTGGAAGAATATTATAATTGCTATACTATTGGTGCTATCTATACTATTAATGATGAGAGTGATTATGCTTATGATATGAAAAGGCCCAAGCTTGGGGAAGCTATGAGGATGACATATTTGAGAATATATTTGCTGCAATTAATGTTTGTCCCAAGCTTGGGGATGCTATGTCTAATAATGATGATATTTTTAGCCTCTCAAGTTTTGATATGCAAAGTTGTTATGATGATAGCATGCCTTCTACTTACGATGATTATATTGATGAAAGTGGGTTTGGAAGAGTGTCAACTTTAGGAAGTAATGATCCCACTATTTTGGAGTATGTTGAATCTTATAATATTTATGAAAGTGGATTTGGAGAGGTCATGACTTTATTTAGTGATGTATCCACTATCTTGGAAGAGGTTTCAATCGATTATGCTGAGAACAAAGTTGCTACTTATGATGATTATTGTGACAAAACTTATGCTATAAAGAGTAGTGATGATTACATTTATAAAACTAGTCATGATTATGAGTACCCTTTCTCTGAACATTACTCCTTTAACGTGGAAACAATTTATAGTATTCAAGTCTCTTATGATACTCCCACTATTCCGAATGAGAAGAATTTTGCTTATGTGGAGAGTAGTAAATTTTCTATGCAAGTAGATCATGAAAAGAATTATTTAGGTGATGGTTATATTGTTGAATTCATTCATGATGCTACTGAAAATTATTATGAGGGAGGAATATATGCTTGTAGGAATTGCAATAATATCAAATTTCCTCTCTATGTGCTTAAAATCTTGAAGTTATGCTTGTTTTGCCTTCCTATGCTAGTTGATTATTGTTCTCATAAGTTGTTTTATCACAAAATCCCTATGCATAGGAAGTGGGTTAGACTTAAATGTGCTAGTCATATTCTTCATGATGCTCTCTTTATGTTACAATTTTTATCTCTTATGTGAGCATCATTGAAATCATTACTCTTTTAATGTGGAGACAATTTATAGTATTCAAGTCTCTTATGATACTCCCACTATCCCAAATGAGAAGAATTTTGCTTATGTGGAGAGTAATAAAAATTCTATGCGTGTAGATCATGAAAAGAATGCTTTAGGTGCTGGTTATATTGTTAAATTTATTCATGATACAACTGAAAATTATTTTGAGGGAGTAATATATGCTTGTAGGAACTGCAATAATATCAAGTTTCCTCTCTATGTGCTTAAAATTTTGAAGTTATGCTTGTTTTGCCTTCCTATGCTAGTTGATTACTGTTCCCATAAGTTGTTTGCTCACAAAATCCCTATGCATAGGAAGTGGGTTAGACTTAAATGTGCTAGTCATATTCTTCATGATGCTCTCTTTATGTTACAATTTTTATCTCTTACGTGAGCATCATTGAAATCATCATGCCTAGCTAGGGGTGTTAAACGATAGCGCTTGTTGGGAGGCAACCCAATTTTATTTTTGTTACTTTCTTTTTGTTCCTGTTTAGTAATAAATAATTAATCTATACTCTGTTTGGATGTAGTTTTATGTTTTTAATTAGTTTTGTGCCAAGTAGAACCTTTGGGAAGACTTGGGGAAAGTCTTGTTGATCATGCTGTCAAAAACAGAAACTTTAGTGCTCACGAGAATTGCTGACATTTTATTTGGAGAGTGATATTTAGTTAATTCTTTTTGAAGATGATTAATAGATAAATTACTCAGGTCCAGCAATTTATTTGAGAATTTTATGAGTTCCAGAAGTATGCGTTTGATCCAGATTACTACAGACTATTCTGTTTTTGACAGATTCTGTTGTTCATGTGTTGTTTACTTATTTTGATGAATCTATGGCTAGGGTAAAATAGTTTATAAACCATAGAGAAGTTGTAATACAGTAGGTTTAACACAAATATAAATAAAGAATTAGTTCATTACAGTACCTTTAAGTGGTGATTTATTTTCTTATACTAACGGAGCTCATGAGTTTTCTACTTTAAGTTTTGTGTTGTGAAGTTTTCAAGTTTTGGGTAAAGATTCGATGGATTATGGAATAAGGAGTGGCAAGAGCCTAAGCTTGGGGATGCCCAAGGCACCCCAAGGTAATATTCAAGGACAACCAAGAGCCTAAGCTTGGGGATGCCCCGGAAGGCATCCCCTCTTTCGTCTTCATTCATCGGTAACTTTACTTGGAGCTATATTTTTATTCGCCACATGATATGTGTTTTGCTTGGAGTGTCAATTTATTTTGTTAGTATTTGCTTGCTGTTATTTAGAAAAAAAATTTGCATCTTTTATTTCAATAAAAGTGGCATTGATAGCCTCCACTATGCCTATGTTACAAGTATACATGTTGCTGTTTGAAAACAGAAAGTTTACCGCTGTTGCAATAATTCCCTAGAAAAGTCAGAATGTGATAAAATTTTGAAACCTTTGGCATATTAAGATCTGATAAATTTACTACAGTGGGAATTTTATTTCATAATTTTTTGAGCTAGGGAAGTATGGATGTTGCAGCATTCTTTACAGACTATCCTGTTTAGACAGATTGCTGTTATGTTTGCATTGTTTGCACATGGTTGCTTCTTTAATGATTCTATTTGAGGATAGGACTATTAAATATGCAGAGGCATTTAGTATGCAATGTTGAATAATAATTTTAGTGATTTTCTCCAGTAGAGTATGATAAGGTTTTTGCAATGGTTTATACTAACTTATCTCACGAGTCCTTGTTGAGTTTTGTGTGGATGAAGCTTTTGAGATTTAGGGAGACCATGATATGAGAGGAATTAAGGAGACACAAAAGCTCAAGCTTGGGGATGCCCAAGGCACCCCAAGATAATATTTCAAGAAATCTCAAGCATCTAAGCTTGGGGATGCCCCGGTTGGCATCCCACCTTTCTTCTTCAACAACTATCGGTTAGTTTCGGTTGATCCTAAGTTTTTGTTCTTCACATGATGTTTGCTATTCTTAGATGTCATTTTATTTTGCTTTGCTTGCTGTTTGAATAAATTACCAAGATCTGAAATTATTAAACGTTAGAGAGTCTTCACATTGTTGCGTAATTATTCGACTACTCATTGATCTTCACTTATATCTTTCGGAGTAGTTTGCCGTTTGCTCTAGTGCTTCACTTATATCTTTTTAGAGCATGGTGGTAGTTTTATTTTGAAGAAATAGATGAACTCTCATGCTTCACTTAGATTATTTTGAGAGTCTTAATAGCATGGTAATTTGCTTAAAATCCTAATATGCTAGGTATTCAAGATTAGTAAAAACTTTCATATAGAGTATTGAATACTAAGAGAAGTTTGATGCTTGATGATTGTTTTGAGATATGGAGATAATAATATCAAAGTCGTGCTAGTTGAGTAGTTGTGAATTTGGGAAATACTTGTGTTGAAGTTTGTGATTCCCATAGCATGCACGTATGGTGAACCGTTATGTGATGAAGTCGGAGCATGATTTATTTATTGATTGTCTTCCTTATGAGTGGCGGTCGGGGACGAGCGATGGTCTGTTCCTACCAATCTATCCCCCTAGGAGTATGCGCATAGTACTTTGTTTCGATAACTAACAGATTTTTGCAATAAGTATGTGAGTTCTTTATGACTAATGTTGAGTCCATGGATTATACGCACTCTCACCCTTCCACCATTGCTAGCCTCTGTAGTACCGCGCAACTTTCGCTGGTACCATAAACCCACCATATACCTTCCTCAAAACAGCCACCATACCTACCTATTATGGCATTTCCATAGCCATTCCGGGATATATTGCCATGCAACTTTACACCGTTCCGTTTATTATGACACACTCCATCATTGTCATATTGCTTAGCATGATCATGTAGTTGACATCGTATTTGTGGCAAAGCCACCATTCATAATTCTTTCATACATGTCACTCATGAGTCATTGCACATCCCGGTACACCACCGGAGGCATTCATATAGAGTCATATTTTGTTCTAAGTATCGAGTTGTAATTATTGAGTTGTAAGAAAAATAAAAGTGTGTTGATCATCATTATTAGAGCATTGGCCCAGTGAGGAAAGGATGATGGAGACTATGATTCCCCCAAAAGTCGGGATGAGACTCCGGACCTAAAATAAATAAAAGAGGCCAAAGAATCCCAAATAAAAAAATAAAGAAAAGAGGCCATAAAAAAGAGAAAAGGCCCAAATAAAAAAAATAAAAAATGAGAGAAAAATAGAGAAGGGACAATGCTACTATCCTTTTACCACACTTGTGCTTCAAAGTAGCACCATGATCTTCATGATAGAGAGTCTCCTATGTTGTCACTTTCATATACTAGTGGGAATCTTTCATTATAGAACTTGGCTTGTATATTCCAATGATGGGCTTCCTCAAAATGCCCTAGGTCTTCGTGAGCAAGCGAGTTGGATGCACACCCACTAGTTTCTTTTTTTGAGCTTTCATACATTTATAGCTCTAGTACATCCGTTGCATGGCAATCCCTACTCACTCACATTGATATCTATTGATGGGCATCTCCATAGCCCGTTGATACGCCTAGTTGATGTGAGACTATCTTCCCCCTTTTTATCTTCTCCACAACCACCACTCTATTCCACCTATAGTGCTATATCTATGGCTCACGCTCATGTATTGCGTGAAGATTGAAAAAGTTTGAGAACATCAAAAGTATGAAACAATTTCTTGGCTTGTCATCGGGGTTCTGCATGATTTAAATATTTTGTGTGGTGAAGATAGAGCATAGCCAGACTATATGATTTTGTAGGGATAGCTTTCTTTGGCCATGTTATTTTGAGAAGACATAATTTCTTAGTTACTATGCTTGAAGTATTATCATTTTTATGTCAATATGAACTGTTGTCTTGAATCTTTCGGATCTGAATATTCATACCAAAATTAAGAAGAATTACATTGAAATTATGCCAAGTAGCACTCCGCATCAAAAATTCTGTTTTTATCATTTACCTACTCGAGGACGAGCATGAATTAAGCTTGGGGATGTTGATACGTCTCCAACGTATCTATAATTTTTGATTGCTCCATCCTATATTATATACCGTTTTGAATGTTTATGGGCTTTATTACACACTTTTACATCATTTTTGGGACTAACCTATTAACCCAGAGCCCAGTGCGAGTTTCTGCTTTTACCCTATTTTAGGATTTCGAAGAAAAGGAAAATCAAAGGGATCTGCGAGGAGGTCACGAGGCAGGGGGGCGCGCCCACCCCCCTGGGCGCGCCCTCCACCCTCGTGAGCCCCTCGTGGCCCCCCTGACGTACTTCTTCCGCCTATATATCTCCATATACCCTAAAAACATCCAGGAGCACAATAGATCAGGAGTTTCGCCGCTAGAAGCCTCCGTAGCCACCGAAAGCCAATCTAGACCCGTTCCGGCTCCCTTCCAGAGGGGGCAATCCCTCTCCGGAGTCCATCTTTATCATCCCGGTGCTCTCCATGACGAGGAGTGAGTAGTTCTCCCTCGGGGCTGAGGGTATGTACCAGTAGCTATGTGTTTGATCTCTCTCTCTCTCTCGTGTTCTTGAGGTGATACAATCTTGATGTATCGCGAGCTTTGCTATTATAATTGGATCCTATGATGTTTCTTCCCCCCTCTACTCTCTTGTAATGGATTGAGTTTCCGCTTTGAAGTTATCTTATCGGATTGAGTCTTTAAAGATTTGAGAACACTTGATGTATGTCTTGCCGTGGATATCTGTGGTGACAATGGGATATCACGTGATTCACTTGATGTATGTTTTGGTGACCAACTTGCGGGTTCCGCCCATGAACCTATGCATAGGGGTTGGCACACGTTTTCGTTGTGATTCTCCGGTAGAAACTTTGGGGCACTCTTTGAGGTCCTATGTGTTGGTTGAATAGATTAATCTGAGATTGTGTGATGCATATCGTATAATCATACCCACGGATACTTGAGGTGACATTGGAGTATCTAGGTGACATTAGGGTTTTGTTTGATTTGTGTCTTAAGGTGTTATTCTAGTACGAACTCTAGGGCTGTTTGTGACACTTATAGGAATAGCCCAACGGATTGATTGGAAAGAATAACTTTGAGGTGATTTCGTACCCTACCATAATCTCTTCGTTCGTTCTCCGCTATTAGTGACTTTGGAGTGACCCTTTGTTGCATGTTGAGGGATAGTTATGTGATCCAATTATGATATTATTGTTGAGGGAACTTACACTAGCGAAAGTATGAACCCTAGGCCTTATTTCCATGCATTGCAATACCGTTTACGCTCACTTCTATCACTTGCTACCTTGCTGTTTTTATTATTTCAGATTACAAATACCTTTATCTACTATCCATATTGCACTTGTATCACCATCTCTTCGCCGAACTAGTGCACCTATACAATTTACCATTGTATTGGGTGTGTTGGGGACACAAGAGACTCTTTGTTATTTGGTTGCAGGGTTGCTTGAGAGAGACCATCTTCATCCTATGCCTCCTATGGATTGATAAACCTTAGGTCATCCACTTGAGGGAAATTTACTACTGTCCTACAAACCTCTGCACTTGGAGGCCCAACAACGTCTACAAGAAGAAGGTTGTGTATTAGACATCAAGATCCAACTATAATAGCAAAGCTCACGATACATCAAGATCGTGCCAAATCAAGAACACGAGAGAGAGAGAGAGAGAGAGAGAGAGAGATCAAACACATAGCTAATGGTACATACCCTCAGCCCCGAGGGAGAACTACTCCCTCCTTGTCATGGAGAGCACCGGGATGATGAAGATGGCCACCGGAGAAGGATTGCCCCCTCCGGCAGGGTGCCGGAATGGGTCTAGATTGGTTTTCGGTGGCTACGGAGGCTTCTGGCGGTGGAACTCCCGATCTATTCTGCTCTCCGATCGTTTTAGGGTATATGGAGATATATAGGAGGAAGAGGTATATCACAGGAGCCACGAGGGGCCCACGAGGCTGGAGGGCGCACCCTAGGGGGGTGGGCGCGCCCCCTACCTCGTGGCTTCCTCGTTGCTTTCTTGACGTGTACTCCAAGTCTCCCGAGTTGCTTTCCTTCAAAAAATAACTTCTCCAGAAGGTTTCATTCCGTTTCGACTCTATTTGATATTCCTTTTCTTCGAAACACTGAAACAAGGGGGAAAACAGGAACTAGCACTGGGCTCTGGGTCAATAGGTTAGTCCCAAAAATAATGTAAAAGTGGATAATAAAGCCCAATAATGTCCAAAACAAAAGATAATATAGCATGGAGCAATCAAAAATTATAGATACGTTGGAGACGTATCAGGATCCCATCTCAGATTTCATGGCCTCTAGCCATTTTGCGCAATCTGGGCTCATCATCGCTTCCTCATAGTTCATAGGTTCGTCATGGTCTAGTAAGATGACTTCCAGAACAGGATTACCATACCACTCTGGTGCGGACCGTACTCTGGTTGACCTACGAGGTTCGGTAGTAACTTGATCTGAAGTTTCATGATCATCATCATTAGCTTCCTCACTAATTGGTGTAGGAATGACTGAACTGATTTCTGTGATGAACTACTTTCCAATTCGGGAGAAGGTACAATTACCTCATCAAGTTCTACTTTCCTCCCACTCACTTCTTTCGAGAGAAACTCCTCTAGAAAGGATCCATTCTTAGCAACGAATATCTTGCCTTTGGATCTGTGATAGAAGGTGTACCCAATAGTTACTTTTGGGTATCCTATGAAGACGCACTTCTCCAGTTCGGGTTTGAGCTTATCAGAATGAAACTTTTTTCACATAAGCATCGCAACCCCAAACTTTAAGAAATGACAACTTAGGTTTCTTGCTAAACCATAGTTCATACGGTGTCATCTCAACGTATTTAGATGGTGCCCTATTTAACATGAATGCAGCTGTCTCTAATGCATAACCCCAAAACGATAGTGGTAAATCGGTAAGAGACATCATAGATTGCACCATATCCAATAAAATACGATTACAACGTTCGGACACACCATTATGCTGTGGTGTTCCAGGTGGCGTGAGTTGCGAAACTATTCCACATTGTTTCAAATGCAGACCAAACTCGTAACTCAAATATTGGCCTCCGCGATCAGATCGTAGAAACTTTATTTTCTTGTTACGATGATTCCACTTCACTCTGAAATTCTTTAAACTTTTCAAATGTTTCAGACTTATGTTTTATTAAGTAGATATACCCATATCTGCTCAAATCATCTGTGAAGGTCAGAAAATAATGATACACGCCGCGAGCCTCAACACTTATTGGATCGCATACATCAGTATGTATTATTTCCAATAAGTCAGTTGCTCGCTCCATTGTTCCGGAGAACGGAGTCTTAGTCCTCTTGCCCATGAGGCATGGTTCGCAAGCATCAAGTGATTCCAAAAGTCCATCAGCATGGAGTTTCTTCATGCGCTTTACACCAATATGACCTAAATGGCAGTGCCACATATAAGTTGCACTATCATTATTAACTTTGCATCTTTTGGTTTCAATATTATGAATATGTGTATTACTACGTTCGAGATTCAATAAACCATTTATATTGAGTGTATGACCATAGAAGGTTTTATTCATGTAAATAGAACAACAATTATTCTATGACTTAAATGAATAACTGTATTGCAATAAACATGATCCAATCATATTTATGCTCAACGCAAACACCAAATAACATTTATTTTAGGTTCAACACTAATCCCGAAGGTAAAGGGAGTGTGCGATGGTGATCTTATCAACCTTGGAATCACTTCCAACTCTCATCATCACCTCACCCTTAACTAGTCTCTGTTTATTTTGTAACTCCCGTTTCGAGTTACTACTCTTAGCAACTGAACCAGTATGAAATACTAAGGGGTTGCTATAAACTCTAGTAAAGTACACATCAATAACATGTATATGAAATATACTTTTGGTCACTTTGCCATCCTTCTTATCCACCAAGTATCTAGGGCAGTTCCACTTCCAGTGACCATTTCCTTTGCAGTAGAAGCACTCAGTTCCAGGCTTGGGTCTAGCTTTGGGCTTCTTCATGAGAGCAGCAACTTGCTTTCTATTCTTCTTTGAAGTTCCTCTTTCTTTCCCTTTGCCCTTTTCTTGAAACTAGTGGTCTTGTTAACCATCAACACTTGATGCTATTTCTTGATTTCTACCTTCGCCGATTTCAGCATCGCGAAGAGCTTGGGAATTACTTTCATCATCCCTTGCATATTATAGTTCATCACTAAGTTCTAGTAACTTGGTGATAGTGACTAGAGAACTTTGTCTATTACTATCGTATCTAGAAGATTAACTTCCACTTGATTCAAGCAATTGTAGTACCCAGACAATCTGAGCACATGCTCACTGGTTAAGCTATTCTCCTCCATCTTGTAGGCAAAGTACCGTCAGAGGTCTCATACCTCTCGACACGGGCATGAGTATGAAATACCAATTTCAACTCTTAGAACATCTTATATGCTCTGTGGTGTTCAAAACATTTTTGAAGTCCCGGTTCTAAGCCGTAAAGCATGGTGCACTAAACTATTAAGTAGTCATCATACCGAGCTTTGTCAAATGTTCATAACGTGTGCATCTGCTCCTGCAATAGGCCTGTCACCTAGCGGTGCATCAAGGACATAATTCTTTTGTGCAGCAATGAGGATAATCCTCAGATCATAGACCTAGTCCGCATCATTGCTACTATCATCTTTCAACATAGTTTTTCTCTAGGAACATATCAAAAAAAATGGGGAGCTACATCGCGAGCTATTGATCTACAACATAGTTATGAAAATACTATCAGGACTAAGTTCATGATAAATTTAAGTTCAATTAATCATATTACTTAAAAACTCCCACTTAGATAGACATCCCTCTAATCATCTAAGTGATCACGTGATCCATATCAACTAAACCATGTCCGATCATCACGTGAGATGGAGTAGTTTTCAATGGTGAACATCACTATGTTGATCATATCTACTTTATGATTCACACTTGACCTTTGGTCTGAGTGTTTTGAGGCCATATCTGCATATGCTAGGCTCGTCAAGTTTAACCTGAGTATTCCATGTGTGCAAACTGGCTTGCACCCGCTGTATGTGAACGTAGAGCTTATCACACCCGATCATCACGTGGTGTCTCGGCATGAAGAACTGTCGCAACGGTGCATACTCAGGGAGAACACTTATACCTTGAAATTTAGTGAGAGATCATCTTATAATGCTACCGCCGAACTTTGCAAAATAAGATGCATAAAAGATAAACATCACATGCAATCAAAATATGTGACATGATATTGCCATCATCATCATCTTGTGCCTTTGATCTCCATCTCCAAAGTACCGTCAAGATCTCCATCGTCACCGGCATGACACCTGATCTCCATCATCTTGATCTTTATCAATGTGTCATCACATGGTCATCTCGCCAACTATTGCTTTTGCAACTATTGCTATCGCATAGCGATAAAGTAAAGCAATTATATGGCGCTTGCATATTATGTAATAAAGAGACAACCATAAGGCTCCTGCTAGTTGCCGATAACTTTAACAAAATATGATCATCTTATACAACAATTTATACATCATCACGTCTTGACCATATCACATCACAACTTGCCCTGCAAAAACAAGTTAGACGTCCTCTACTTTGTTGTTGCAAGTTTTACGTGGCTGCTACGGGCTTATCAAGAACCGTTCTTACCTACGGCATAAAAACCACAACATGGTATAGTGATTGCTTTTTGATCTTCAGAAAGAACCCTATTCATTGGATCCAGTTCAACTGAAGTTGGAGAAACTGACACCCGCCAGCCACCTGTGTGCAAAGCACATCGGTAGAACTAGTCTCATGAATGCGTTCATGTAATGTCGGTCCGGGCTGCTTCATCCAACAATACTGCCGAATCAATAAACAACTAGTGATAGCAAGCAATATGTATATACCCACGCCCACAACTCCTTTGTGTTCTACTCGTGCATATAACATCTACGCATAGACCTGGCTTGGATGCCACTGTTGGGGAACGCAGTAATTTCAGAAAATTTCCTATGCACACGCAAGACCTATCATGGTGATGCATAGCAACGAGAGGGGAAGAGTGTTGTCCATGTACCCTCTTAGACCGTAAGCGGAAGCGTTATGAAAACATGGTTGATGTAGCCGTACCTCTTCATGATCCGACCGATCCTAGTACCGAAAGTACGACACCTCCGCGATCTGCACACGTTCGGCTCGGTGACGTCCCTCGTACTCTTGATCCAGTTGAGGCCGAGGGAGAGTTTCGTCGGCACGACGGCGTGGTGATGGTGATGATGAAGTTACCGGTGCAGGGCTTGGCCTAAGCACTACGACGATATGACCGAGGTGTGTAACTGTGGAGGGGGGCACCTCACACGGCTAAGAGATTGTATGTTGTGCCTTTGGGGTGTCCCCTGCCCACGTATATAACGGAGGGAGGAGGAGGAGGAGGCTGGCCCTAGAGGGGGCGCGCCAAGTGTGGGGCGTCCTGCTAGGACTCCCAAGTCCTAGTAGGATTCCCCTTTTCCTTTCCGGAGTAGGAGAGAAGAAAGAGAGAAAGAGAGAGGGAGTAGGAAAGGGCAAGGGGGCGGCGCCCCCTTGCCCCTAGTCCAATTCGGACCCATGGGGGGGCACACGCCTCCTTCCCTTTGGCCTGCCTCCTTTATTCCCGTATGGCCCAATAAGGCCAAATACTTCTCCCGGCGAATTCCCGTAACTCTCCGGTACTCTGAAAAATACCCGAATCACTCGGAACCTTTCCGATGTCCGAATATAGCCTTCCAATATATCGATCTTTACCTCTCAACCATTTAGAGACTCCTCGTCATGTCCCCGATCTCATCCGGGACTCCTAACAAAACTTCGGTCATCAAATCACATAACTCATAATACAAATCGTCATCGAACGTTAAGCGTGCGGACCCTACGGGTTCGAGAACTATGTAGACATGACCGAGACACATCTCCAGTCAATAACCAACAGCGGAACCTGGATGCTCATATTGGCTCCTACATATTCTACGAAGATCTTTATCGGTCAAACCGCATAACAACATACGTTGTTCCCTTTGTCATCGGTATGTTACTTGCCCGAGATTCGATCGTCGGTATCCTCATACCTAGTTCAATCTGTTACCGGCAAGTCCCTTTACTCATTTTGTAATGCATCATCCCGCAACTAACTCATTAGTCACAATGCCTGCAAGGCTTATAGTGATGTGCATTACCGAGAGGGCCCAGAGATACCTCTCCGATAGACGGAGTGACAAATCCTAATCTCGATCTATGCCAACTCAACAAACACCATCGGAGACACCTTTAGAGCATCTTTATAATCACCCAGTTACATTGTGATGTTTGATAGCACACAAGGTGTTCCTCCAGCATTCGGGAGTTGCATAATCTCATAGTCTGAGGAACATGTATAAGTCATGAAGAAAGCAGTAGCAATGAAACTGTAACGATCATAATGCTAAGCTAACGAATGGGTCTTGTCCATCACATCATTATCTAATGATGTGATCCCGTTCATCAAATGACAACACATGTCCATGTCTAGGAAACTTAACCATCTTTGATTAACGAGCTAGTCAAGTAGAGGCATACTAGGGACACTCTGTTTGTCTATGTATTCACACATGTACTAAGTTTCTGGTTAATACAATTCTAGCATGAATAATAAAAATTTATCATGATATAAGGAAATAAAAATAACAACTTTATTATTGCATCTAGGGCATATTTCCTTCAATCAACTCATATTCCAGTTTGTTTTAATGTAAATTTTCTTTTGAAAGTCAAAGGGCGAATATAGAAGCTCATAAACTAGCCAAGCACTCATTGTCTTTAGGTCTGGGATGCCACGTTTGGTTCGGCCAATCCCTTGATCTTGCTTGTATGCCACAATATGTGGTATTTGATTAATAAAGCTTGATAATCCTAAAAAAAGACTGAGACTTAGCGAGACTGATAAGTTTTGTCTTAGAGTCAAATATTTTTAATTTGACCCAACTTAAAGAAAAAGTATTAACATTCTCAGTAGCAAATAAAATCATTAGTTTTATATTATATATTTGGTATTGTAGACGTTGATATTTTTAATATAAATTTGATCAAAGTTTTCAAAAGTTTGACTTGACACAAATCTTACAACAGAGGGAGTATATAGTAATGCCATTTAACATTTAGTTTTGCTAAGTCTCGGTTGATTGAGACTTTGTTATGTCCCAGTCGATACAATATTCCTTTGATCTTGCATTGATATTTGTACAATGTTTTTTTCTTCAGTTTTTCCTTTTTTCTTCTTATATGTATGTCACTTGACAAGCATTTGTTAAGTCTGAGCCGACTGAGACCTAGCACACCCTTTAATATTACCCTAATTTATTGGTTCATAAAATCTAATAAAAATGGGTCCTCCTCAATACAAATGATTAGCAGTTACATGAATTAAATATATATGAGATCATAGTTACTATTCACATTGTTATCATCGATGTTGATGCCAACATTGTCTTCTCTAGAATCCTCATCTTCTGGATTAAGTTTAGTTTTTTTCCTGCACAACAACTATTGCCGGCTCATCGTAGTTTTGTTGAAGTGTGTTCTCTTATATAAATCAACTTATCCTTTATGGGATTCTATCTACTCATATACATGTTTTCTCTTTTTTTTGCTCTCACCATCGAATGCATACTTTTGTAGATGGCATGACATTGAAGAAATTTAAAAGCAAGTAACTCTAAATATGCACAATCAATTCACTAAAATCTTTATAAATTGTCCCCTAAAATAGTTATCAATAAAATCTCGACCTACCATTCCTGTCATGATCTGGACGACGAAGGTCAGGTCTAAGGCGAATTGATCGGCAACAAGGGTGACGCAACGATGAGAGATCTGTGTGCCGCAATGCCTTCGCTAAGTTTTCTTCAGGGGCGATGCCTACTTACCCAACTCAATCCAATAGGCAATTGATCCATGCTCTGGCGTGAGCCCCTATTTTGTTCGTGTGTAGGTGGATGAATAGCCACCAATCACGCACCCCTGCACACTTTGGACCAACCCATGTGGGGGTTGGGCGCTTCTTTTATTTCGTTTTCCTTCTTTCGTCTTTTTAATTTTGTTTTCTTTCTTTCTTTTTTACTTTGAGAACTGTTCATGAATCTCAATTTAAAAAATATAACTGAGATTTTAAAAAATCTTAATTTCAAAAACTGTCCATGAATTTGATTCCCCCCCGGGATTTGATTAATGGCCGATGAATTCAAAAAGAGAGGGGGGGGGATTTACTTATTCATCATTAAACAAAATGGTGAAATAGAATATCCAAATAATGCAGCATGATGCTGATGCAAATGCGGATGAGATGCATATGATGCACAAGAATATAATAGGCGAACATATCTAGGTGATTATTCCCGATTGTTACAAATGTCAATGTAAGACATGCTATGAATTTGTGTCGCAAGTTCATTTGTTTGTAGTTCTTGGAAAAGGTAACAATGCTAAAAATTGAGTGCCTTAGATATTAGTATTGTATTGTAAAATTACAACTACTCAAACTTAGTAGCTGAAACTCATTTGGAAAGAACCAATAACTTCTAGCCTCGTATCCTTAAAAATGAAAAATTTCATGAAGAGAAAAAAAACTTATGCATAAAGGGAAATATGTTGAAATACTAATATCTGAATGAAATTGAAAGTGCGTTATATCGACTAGAGGGGGGTAAATAGGTGATTTTTATGAATTCTTCACTGAGGAATTTGCGGGTGAGAAAATTCCGGAGTGAAGAACTACTTGCAGCGGAATAAGTACTCAGATGCAAACATAACAAAACATAAGCATGGTCTTCATGATGCACAGAGTACAGAAAGCATAAACACAGGACAAAACAGAATGAAGACAAGCAGACTGGAGAAATTGAGCTGAGGAAATAGAGAAAGTCTTCAGCCAAAGTCTTCAAACAGATATGAACAAGCACACAACACAGAAATGAGGAAATGGAAGGGTTGAGGAAATGGAACCAGTTAGCTCGGTGAAGACAATGATTTGGTAGACCAGTTCCAACTGTTGTGACAGTTGTACGTCTGGTAGGGCGGCTAGGTATTTAAACCTGAGGACACACAGTCCCGGACACCCAGTCCTGAACACGCAGTCCTGAACACTCAGTCCTCGCCGTATTCCCCTTGAGCTAAGGTCACACAAACCTCGCCCAATCACTCGTGGTAAGTCTTCAGGTGACTTCCAAACCTTCACAGACTCGATCACTCAGTGATCCACAATTTCCTCTTGGATACTCTAGACCATGACGCCTAACCATCTGGAAGATCCACATTCTTCAAAGGTAACAAGCGTCGGATCCACGCAGGATCAATCTCTTCAGTGATGCTCAATCACTTTGGGTTTGAAGGTGTTTGGGTTTGGGTTTTCCTCACTTGATGATTTTCACTCAAAGTCCTCGGAGGATGGGATGCTCTCAAATGACAAGTGTCAGTTTCTCTCGGAGCAGCCAACCAGCTAGTGGTTGTAGGGGGGGCTATTTATAGCCTAGGGAGCAGCCCGACATGATAAGACATAAATGCCCTTCAATGATATGACCGTTAGGTGGGTAGATATTTTGGGACAGCTGGCACATAGCACAACAACGGTCGGAATTTTGAGTATCAAATTCCTCAGGGCTATCATGTTCCTCATTGTGTTGGCAATCCGCAGTGATGAATTCCTAACTCCTCAGTCAGAATAAATTCCTCAGAGACCAGAAGAACTTCGTCTCTATCACTGAAGAAATTGACTGAGCTGTATGAGATTTCCAATGGCTTCACTCGAAGGGATTGGTAGGTGTAGGATTTGAGTTGAGCATCACTTGGAAATTTTTCCTTAGTATTTCCTCAACCCTTTAACAATACGGTGTTTCCTATGACTCAAGAAAGAGAAAATGAAACTATGAAAACAAAAGTCTTCACGCTTCATGTTCCTCGAATGAATACCAAGTCTTCAGGATCACACCAATTTCTCCACTTTCATAGTCTTCAGAAATCCAAAGTCTTCAGTCGAAGAACTTCATTTTTAGGGGTCGACTTTCTCTGTAAATATCAAACTCCTCATAGACTTATAGACCTGTGTACAGTCACAAACGCATCAATCCCTTAACCTATAAGTCTTCAGTACACCCAAATCTCTAAGGGGCACTAGATGCCCTTACAATCTCCCCTTTTTGGTGATTGATGACAATATAGGTTAAGTTTTCAACGGGGATAAACATATGAAGTGTAAATATTGATATTGAGGAATTTGATTGCAAGATATAGAAGAACTCCCCCTAAAGAGTGCATAGTGAGGAATTAGCTTTTGAAGCAACGCACACTTTGAAGGGTAGAATCATGGAGATCTCCCCCTATATCTTGTAATCTATACACACATTTAACATATAACATGAAGAATTTGAAATGCATGATGAAATATGATGACCGATGTAATTCAGCATGCGTGCATTAACATTAATGAGGAATAAGCATGCAGAAAAACTCAACAAAAGTATCAGACCACCATAGAGTTTAAGTTTACAACTCCATCGAATAAAGTCTCAGAAGAACGAGAGTTGTAACTTTGCAAAAAAACCGCCCATATAGATAGACCCGCTTGAAGACTAACTCAAATTTCTCCCCCTTTGTCATCAAATGACCAAAAGGATCGAAAATGAGGAATAGCGCCCCTAAAGAATATCAAGTTGATGGAGGAGCGCCAGCGTTGTTGGGGTCATTTGTTGTTGTAGGGCCTACCGCAGTGTCGTCCAAGTCTTCATGCTCATCGGTTTCGCGTGATGAAGAATATGAGCTGGCTACCAAGGAAGGAACTTTAGTCTTCTTGAATTTCTTCGCCGGTGGCGGCTGAGACCATTCAAAGTCCTGCTTGAAACCCATTTGCTTCAGATCATCTTCACCATACAGATGTGACAAAATTGCCCAGGTGCGACCGAAGACTTCATGGAGGTAGTAATGGTTTTTCTTCACTGCATTGTCTGTAGCAGTCATGTTGTGAAGAATAGAACCAAACTGAAGCTTAAACCATTTGTGGTTTCGATCCACCTTCTGGTGAAGACTAAGAAGAAGCTCATGGTCAGTCATCACCCTTGGAGCTGTGCCTTGAGAATTTTGCTTAGAAGCATTTGCGCTGGAGTCATGAGTGGCAGAGTCATCATTGGTGGAGTAAGATGCAGCTTTGCGAAACTGACCATCCAATGGACGAATGCCTTCATCAATAATTGCAGTAGCCTTGCCCTTTTCATCAGATGAGGAAAATGTCCTCTTGAGGACTTCAATGGGGGGCAAGTAACTGACATGATTATGAAAATCAGCCTTGTAGTTGAGTGAAGACCTAGTTCTGAGGAATCTCATAATCCAAGGAGCATAAGGCTTCAACTCAAATGGAGAGAGGGCAACATTTTTCAGAGTCCTCATGAAGAAATCATGGTAGTTGATAGGAATTCCATGTATGATATTGAATAGCAGATTCTTCATGATGCCAACAACTTTTCATCATTTGAATCGTGGCCTTTGATTGGACTCGATGTCTTCGTCAGAATGAGATAGATAGTTCTAGGCACAAACAACAATTCCTTCACGAGGAATTTGGTCCTTGGAGCTTGACCCGGCTTCAGAGGCTTCATTAGCACTTGCATGTAATGGGCAGTGAGTTCAGGTTCATGATAGATGCAACGAGCACCTTCAAGGGGAGGACTGACAGGCAGGGCATGAAGTAATTCAGAGGTCAGTGCTTTGAAATGTGTGTTTCTATCATCCAGTCCAATACCCAAGTGTTCACATCGTTAGCATCGCCTGTGATATGCAGAGTTGCATAGAATTGAAGAATGAGATCTTCATTCCAATCGCAAATATCCGTGCAAAAGTTGAGCAGTCCTGCATCATGAAGCACACTGAGGACCGGGGTGAAGCAAGGCAGTGATTCCATGTCCACGTGAGGAATATGCTCATGGTCGAAGACTTTGTCCTTGTTTAAGAGCAATGAAGAATAAAAATTTGCTTGGATGGCAGTCCAGAAGCGCTTCCTTCTAAGACGAATATAGTCATAAGGGTTATAGTCTGTGAAGAACACATGTTCGCTGAAGAAGTCATCAGCCTTGAATTTATGCTTCTTTGAGAAGGGATCCTTTGGCTTGGGCTGAGGGGTATCGGTCAATTGCATCACTACCTCAAGAATCGCTATCTCAGGATCCACTGGCTGAGGAATTTCAGCTTCTTCTTCAGTGACAGCCTGGGTCTTCAATTCTTCATTAACATTTTCTTCAGCACTTGTGGCTGGAATCTCTGCATGGACAGACGGTGTGGCATGAGGTTCTTCAGATCCCATCTGTACTTCAGTGTTCACTGGGTACTGAGGAATTTGTTGAAGGGATGTGAACAGAGGAGAATCAGGGTGCTGACTTTCCCAAAATTCATTGTTCAGAACTGGCGTTGTGCACCCAATGTCCACATCCTCATCTTCTCCACTCATTTCCTCAACGCCGGCCTCTTCAGCAGTGAACTGAGGCATGGGCGATGAGACTATTAGGGTTGAAGGGATTGCAACCGCTTCAATTTCTTCATCCAACTACTCTGAAGAAGCAGCAGAAGGATTGTCATCATCAGATCCACTTGGGATCTCATATTCTTTATCAAAAGGAACAAGGTCCTTTGATGGCATGGATGAGACAGGAACAACATCAATTGGATTGTCAAAAGAGCTAGTCAGCGGCTTCATCTTCTTCGGAGCTGAAGAATCTGATGCAGTTGATGCCTTCCTTTTCTTCATAGCTGCACGCTCTGCAGCCTTGGTCTTCTTCACATCTGATGCAGATGGAAGGATCGGAGTTGGGGTAGGTGTAGGAGGAGCAGAGGAATTTGGTTCAATAACTTCAGGCACAACTGATGCAGTTGCCCTGACTTCTTCATTTTCTTTAGGCGCAACACTAGTGGTTGCCCTGGCAATTTCTTCAGCGGCTGGAATACAATCATCAGCCCTGGTACTCTGAGTATCTTCAACAGCCTGATTTTCATCAGCGGTGCTAGCATGCTCTTCAGTAGGCCGAGCAGATGCCTCAGCCCGAGGATTTTCTTGTTGCGTTAGGGCTGCAACATTGGAAGTGAACTTCTCAATTATCTTGACAAATCTGACTTTGGCACCAAGCCAGTCAGCATAGTAGCGATCAAATTCATCACTTAGTTTCTTGATCTTAGATTGAAGAGCAGCAAGTTCTTCAAGTGAAAGCTTTAGAACATTTTGCTTCAGAAAGCACTCTTTCTTGTACTGCGCTTTCTTCACCCTCCTTTCCTGTTCAAATTTCCATTTTTTCTCATCAATGAAGGCAGTCAAAACATGACTTTGACCAGGAGTGAGGTTCTTCTCTGGCAAAGGTGTGTTGGGATCCTTGTGCCATAGGTCGATGAAGTCTAGGATCAACTTTGGATCCAGTATCAATGGCACATTGCTGTCTTTGGCTCTAGCGGCCTCGAGCTGCATGCCTCTGATGATTTCAGCAAGTTCCTCATCATCAGCTTCGTCATCTTCGGACGGTACTTGAAAGGTGACCTGCTTCTTGTGAGGACTTGGTCGAGAGCTCATCCAGCAGTGGCCTTTTTATTCAGCAGAGAGGGGCCAGTTGATGAATTGGGTGGAGCTGAAGAACTAGCAGAAGCTCCTGAGGCAATAGAGATGCTGATACGTCTCCAACGTATCTATAATTTTTGATTGTTCCATGCTATTATATTATCAACCTTGGATGTTTTATATGCATTTATATGCAATTTTATATGATTTTTGGGACTAACCTATTAACGTAGAGCCCAATGCCAGTTTCTGGTTTTTCCTTGTTTTTGAGTTTTACAAAAAAGGAAAATCAAACGGAGTCCAGTTGACCTGAAACTTCACAGAACTTATTTTTGGACCAGAAGAAGGCCATGGAGTAAAAGAGTTGGGCCAAAAGAGTCCTAGGCTGCCCACGAGGGTGGGGAGCGCGCCCACCCCCCTGGGCGCACCTCCCTACCTCGTGGACAGCCCAGAGACCCCCCGACTTGTTCTCGATGCCAAAACCTCTTATATATACTGAAACTTCCAGAAAGAAACCTAGATTGGGAGTTCCGCCGCCAGAAGCATCCGTAGCCACCGAAAACCAATCTAGACCCGTTCCGGCACCCTGCCAGAGGGGGGAATCCCTCTCCGGTGCCCATCTTCATCATCCCGGTGCTCTCCATGATGAGGAGGGAGTAGTTCACCCTCGGGGCTGAGGGTATGTACCAGTAGCTATGTGTTTGATCTCTCTCTCTCTCTCTCGTGTTCTTGATTCGGCATGATCTTGATGTATCACGAGCTTTGCTATTATAGTTGGATCTTATGATGTTTCTCCCCCTCTACTCTCTTGTGATGAAATGATTTTTCCCTTTGAAGTTATCTTATCGGATTGAGTCTTTAAGGATTTGAGAACACTTGATGTATGTCTTGCATGTGCTTATCTGTGGTGACAATGGGATATCACGTGATCCACTTGATGTATGTTTTGGTGATCAACTTGCGAGTTCCGTGACCTCGTGAACTTATGCATAGGGGTTGGCACATGTTTTCGTCTTGACTCTCCGGTAGAATCTTTGGGGCACTCTTTGAGGTCCTATGTGTTGGTTGAATAGATGAATCTGAGATTGTGTGATGCATATCGTATAATCATACCCACGGATACTTGAGGTGACATTGGAGTATCTAGGTGACATTAGGGTCTTGGTTGATTTGTGTCTTAAGGTGTTATTCTAGTACGAACTCTAGGATGGATCGAACGGAAAGAATAGCTTCATGTTATTTTACTACGGACTCTTGAATAGATCGATCAGAAAGGATAACTTTGAGGTGGTTTCGTACCCTACAATAATCTCTTTGTCTGTTCTCCGCTATTAGTGACTTTGGGGTGACTCTTTGTTGCATGTTAAGGGATAGTTATATGATCCAATTATGTTATTATTGTTGAGAGAACTTGCACTAGTGAAAGTATGAACCCTAGGCCTTGTTTCCTAGCATTGCAATACCGTTTTCTCTCACTTTTATCTTTAGTTACCTTGCTATTTTTTTATTTTCTGATTACAAAAACCTATATCTACCATCCATATTGCACTTGTATCACCATCTCTTCGCCGAACTAGTGCACCTATACAATTTACCATGGGTGTGTTGGGGACACAAGAGACTCTTTGTTATTTGGTTGCAGGGTTGTTTGAGAGAGACCATCTTCATCCTACGCCTCCCACGGATTGATAAACCTTAGGTCATCCACTTGAGGGAAATTTGCTACTGTCCTACAAACCTCTGCACTTGGAGGCCCAAGAACGTCTACAAGAAGAAGGTTGTGTAGCAGACATCAAGCTCTTTTCTGGCGCCGCTGACGGGGAGGTTAGCGCTTGAAGGTATATCTTTAGATCTTGCAATCAAATCTTTTACTTTCATGTTTTAGCACTAGTTTAGTTTATAAAAGAAAATTATAAAAAAATGGAATTAAGGTTGCGGCATATGCTTCATCTTTTTAATGTCTTTCATGAAAATAAGGATTCTGATAATTGTGCCAAAGTGCTAGAAGAAGAATGCATTAGAATGTTTGGCACTAAATCTTTGTATGATGAGCATGATTGCAATGTTGTTAGTATGAATTCCTTGAATATCCATGATGCTAATGATATGCAAAGCCACAAGCTTGGGGAAGCTATGTTTGATGAAGATGATATTTTTCGTCCCCCAAGTTTTGATGAGCAAATTTATTATGATGAAAGCATGCCTCCTATTTATGATGATTATATTGATGAAAGTGGATTTGGAGAGGTCATGACTTTATTTAGTGATGAATCCACTATTTCGGAAGAGGTTCCAATTGATTATGAGAACAAAGTTGCTATCTATGATGATTATTGTGATGACATGTATGCTATAAAGAATAATGATAACCATGAAACTTGTCATCATGATTTTAGTTTTCAATTGGATTATGCCTCACATGATAGTTATTTTGTTGAGTTTGCTCCCACTATTATGAATGAGAAGAATTTTGCTTATGTGGAGAGTAGTAAATTTTCTATGCTTGTAGATCATGAAAAGAATGCTTTATGTGATGGTTATATTGTTGAATTCATTCATGATGCTACTGAAAATTATTATGAGGGAGGAACATATGCTTGTAGGAATTGCAACAATAGCAAGTTTCCTCTCTATGTGTTGAAAATCTTGAAGAATTGCTTGTTTTACCTTCCTATGCAAGTTGATTCTTGTTCCCACAAGTTGTTTGCTCACAAAATACCTATGCATAGGAAGTGGGTTAGACTTAAATGTGCTAGTCATATTCTTCATTATGCTCTCTTTATGTTTCAATTCTTATCTTTTATGTGAGCATCATTGAAATCATCATGCCTAGCTAGGGGCGTTAAACGATAGCGCTTGTTAGGAGGCAACCCAATTTTTATTTTTTTTTCTTTGATTTTTGCTCCAGTTTAGTAATAAATAATTCATCTAGCCTCTGTTTAGATGTGGTTTTATGTTTTAATTAGTGTTTGTGCCAAGTAGAACCTTTGGTAAGACTTGGGTGAAGTTTTTGCGATCTTGCTGTAAAAAACAGAAACTTTAGTGCTCACGAGATTAGCTGCCATTTTTTACTGTAGAGTGCGATTAGGTTGATTCTTTTTGCGGGTGATCAATAGACCAATTCCTCACGTCCAAAAATTTATTTAAGAATTTTATGAGTTCCATAAGTATACGTTTGATACAGATTATTACAGACTGTTCTGTTTTTGACAGATTCTGTTTTCTATGTGTTGTTTGCTTATTTTGATGAATCTATGAGTATTATCGGAGGGTATGAACCATAGAGAAGTTGGAATACAGTAGATATTACACCAATATGAATTTATAATGAGTTCAAAACAGTACCTAAGTGGTGATTTATTTTCTTATACTAACGGAGCTTACGAGTTTTCTGTTAAGTTTTGTGTTGTGAAGTTTTCAAGTTTTGGGTAAAGATTCGATGGACTATGGAATAAGGAGTGGCAAGAGCCTAAGATTGGGGATTCCCATGGCACCCCAAGGTAATATTCAAGGACAACAAAGAGCCTAAGATTGGGGATGCCCCGGATGGCATCCCCTCTTTCGTCTTCGTTGATCGGTAACTTTACTTGGAGCTATATTTTTATTCACCACATGATATGTGTTTTGCTTGGAGCGTCATTTTATTTTCTTTTGATTTAATTGCTGTTTGAATAAAATACCAAGATCTGAAATTCTTAAATGTTAGCGAGTCTTCACATAGTTATATAATTATTCAACTACTCATTGATCTTCACTTATATCTTTCGAAGTAGTTTGTTGTTTGCTCTAGTGCTTCACTTATATCTTTTTAGAGCACGGCGGTGGTTTTATTTTGAAGAAATAGATGAACTCTCATGTTTCACTTATATTATTTTGAGAGTATTTAGAACATCAAGGTAATTTTCTTTGGTTATGAATTTAGTCCTAATATGATAGGCATCCAAGATGGGTATAATAAAAACTTTCATATAGAGTGGATTGAATATTATGAGAAGTTTGATACTTGATGATTGTTTTGAGATATGAAGATGATGATATTAGAGTCATGATAGTTTAGTAGTTGTGAATTTGAGAGATAATTGTGTTAAAGTTTGAGATTCCCGTAGCATGCACGTATGGTGAACCGTTATGTGATGAAGTCGGAGCATGATTTATTTTTTGATTGTCTTCCTTATGAGTGGCGGTCGGGGACGAGCGATGGTCTTTTCCTACCAATCTATCCCCCTAGGAGCATGTGTGTAGTACTTTGTTTCGATAACTAATAGATTTTTGCAATAAGTATGTGAGTTCTTTATGACTAATGTTGAGTCCATGGATTATACACACTCTCACCCTTCCACCATTGCTAGCATCTCTTGTGCCGCACAACTTTCGCCGGTGCCATACACCCACCATATACCTTCCTCAAAACAGCCACCATACCTACCTATTATGGCATTTCCATAGCCATTCTGAGATATATTGCCATGCAACTTTCCACCGTTCCGTTTATTATGACACGCTTCATCATTGTCATATTGATTTGCATGATCATGTAGTTGACATTGTATTTGTGGCAAAGCCACCATTCATAATTCTTTCATGCATGTCACTCTTGATTAATTGCACATCCCGATACACCGCTGGAGGCATTCACATAGAGTCATATTTTATTCTAGTATCGATTTGTAATTTTTGAGTTGTAAGTAAATAAAAGTGTGATGATCATCAATATTAGAGCATTGTCCCAAGTGAGGAAAGGATGGTGGAGACTATGATTCCCCCACAAGTCGGGATGAGACTCCGGATGAAAAAAAAATTTAAAAAAAAAAGAGAAAAAAGAGGCCAAAAAAAAGAGAAGGCCCAAAAAAACAAAAAAAATGAGAGAAAAAGAGAGAAGGGGCAATGCTACTATCCTTTTACCACACTTGTGCTTCAAAGTAGCACCATGATCTTCATGATAGATAGTCTCCTATGTTGTCACTTTCATATACTAGTGGGAATCTTACATTATAGAACTTGGCTTGTATATTCCAATGATGGGCTTCCTCAAAATGCCCTAGGTCTTCGTGAGCAAGCAAGTTGGATGCACACCCACTTAGTTTTTTTTTGACCTTTCATACACTTATAGCTTTAGTGCATCCGTTGCATGGCAATCCCTACTCACTCACATTGATATCTATTGATGGGCATCTCCATAGCCCGTTGATACACCCAGTTGATGTGAGACTATCTTCTCCTTTTGTCTTCTCCACAACCACCATTCTATTCCATATATAGTGCTATGTCCATGGCTCATGCTCATATATTGCGTGAAGATTGAAAAGGTTTGAGAACATCAAAAGTATGAAACAATTGATTGGCTTGTCATCAGGGTTGTGCATGATTTAAATACTTTGTGTGATGAAGATAGAGTATAGCCAGACTATATGATTTTGTAGTGATAACTTTCTTTGGCCATGTTATTTTGAGAAGACATGGTTGCTTTGTTAGTATGCTTGAAGTATTATTATTTTTATGTCAATATTAAACTTTTGTCTTGAATATTATGGATCTGAATATTCTTGCCACAATAAAATGAATTACATGGGTAAATATGTTAGGTAGCATTCAACATCAAAAATTCTGTTTTTATCATTTACCTACTTGAGGACGAGCAGGAATTAAGCTTGGGGATGCTTGATACATCTCCAACATATCTATAATTTTTTATTGTTCCATGCTATTATATTATCAACCTTGGATGTTTTATATGCATTTATATGCTATTTTATATGATTTTTGGGACTAACCTATTAACCTAGAGCCCAGTGCCAGTTTCTGTTTTTCCTTGTTTTTGAGTTTTACAGAAAAGGAAAATCAAACTGAGTCCAATTGACCTGAAACTTCACAAAACTTATTTTTGGACCAGAAGAAGGCCATGGAGTAAAAGAGTTGGGCCAAAAGAGTCTCGGGCTGCCCACGCGGGTGGGGGCGCGCCCACCCCCCTGGGCGCGCCTCCCTACCTCATGGACAACCCGGAGACCCCCCTGACTTGTTCTCGACGCCAAAACCTCTTATATATACTGAAACTTCTAGAAAGAAACCTAGATCGGGAGTTCTGCCGCCATAAGTCTCCGTAGCCACCGAAAACCAATCTAGACCCGTTCTGGCACCCTGCCGGAGGGAGGAATCCCTCTCCGGTGGCCATCTTCATCATCCTGGCACTCTCCATGACGAGGAGGGAGTAGTTCACCCTCGGGGCTGAGGGTATGTACCAATAGCTATGTGTTTTGATCTCTCTCTCTCTCTCGTGTTCTTGATTCGGCATGATCTTGATGTATCGCGAGCTTTGCTATTATAGTTGGATCTTATGATGTTTCTCCCCCTCTACTCTCTTGTGATGAATTGAGTTTTCCCTTTGAAGTTATCTCATCGGATTCAGTCTTTAAGGATTTGAGAACACTTGACGTATGTCTTGCATGTGCTTATCTGTGGTGACAATGGGATATCAAGTGATCCACTTGATGTATGTTTTGGTGATCAACTTGCGAGTTCCATGACCTCGTGAACTTATGCATAAGGGTTGGCACATGTTTTCGTCTTGACTCTCCGATGGAATCTTTGGGGCACTCTTTGAAGTTCTTTGTGTTGGTTGAATAGATGAATCTGAGATTGTGTGATGCATATCGTATAATCATACCCACGGATACTTGAGGTGACATTGGAGTATCTAGGTGACATTAGGGTTTTGGTTGATTTGTGTCTTAAGGTGTTATTCTAGTACGAACTCTAGGATGGATCAAACGGAAAGAATAGCTTCATGTTATTTTACTACGGACTCTTGAATAGATCGATCAGAAAGGATAACTTTGAGGTGGTTTCGTACCCTACAATAATCTCTTTGTTTGTTCTCCGCTATTAGTGACTTTGGAGTGACTCTTTGTTGCATGTTGAGGGATAGTTATATGATCCAATTATGTTATTATTGTTGAGAGAACTTGCACTAGTGAAAGTATGAACCCTAGGCCTTGTTTCCTAGCATTGCAATACCGTTTTCGCTCACTTTTATCATTAGTTACCTTGCTGGTTTTATATTTCTAGATTACAAAAACCTATATCTATCATCCATATTGCACTTGTAAGACCATATCTTCGCCGAACTAGTGCACCTATACAATTTACCATGGGTGTGTTGGGGACACAAGAGACTCTTTGTTATTTGGTTGCAGGGTTGTTTGAGAGAGACCATCTTCATCCTACGCCTCCCATGGATTGATAAACCTTAGGTCATCCACTTGCGGGAAATTTGCTACTGTCCTACAAACCTCTGCACTTGGAGGCCCAAAAACGTCTACAAGAAGAAGGTTGTGTAGTAGACATCAGATTCTTGTTGTCCTTTGGTACGTGGCGAGATGCACAGGTGCTGAGGATTTTGACAGAGGAGCTGAGGACTTTGGAGGAGCTAGAGCATCTTGAGGAATTGGCTGTGAGGGCTTTGAAGAATCTGGCCGTGAGGGCATTGCTGAGGAACTTCGCCGTGAGGGCATTGGGGGTGAAGCACTTGGCTTATGAGCAGGCTTCTTTGTCATGGCCTTCTTTGGCTTGCTTGCAGAGGCCTCAGCAATGGTAGCAGCAACAGCAGAGTCTTCATTAAATTTCCTCACTGCTTCCTTAGCTATTTTGGCTAGCTTGGCCTGGCGCTTAGCCCATTCTTCAGGATAGTCCTCACCACGCTTGAGGCTGGTGGGATCAGCTACTTGGCCAGGGGCCAATGGAGGTCTTGGGCATGGAGGATTAAGAGCGAATTTCTTCATATACTTGGGAGTAACATATCTGTACTCCCTCCATTCCCGTGCCCATCTCCTCTTTATCCTTTGTATGTGCACCTTGCGCTAATTTTTGTCCTCCTTGCCAAATTTGGCCTCATCGGGAGTGCAATAATCCTTGTATATGTCATCAGGAATCTTGAAAGCAGTATTGACCTCAAGCCTCTTTCCTCCCTTCTGTGGCTTCTTACTGTCAGCCATTTTCTTCACCTGAGGAATTTGAGAAATGGAATTCTCTGAAGAGGTGTGCAACTTTTCTTCAAGGAACGCTGCAAATGAGTTAAGTAGATGAGAACCTAGTGATTCAGCAATGGACATGTGTACTTGTGAACAAAGTATAGTTGCGAGGAATTTGGAGAGGTCATATGCGTTATCAGAAGGTTTTGCAATAAGAACACGTTTGAGGAATTTGACCAGACGAGTCTTGAAGAATTTCACTAAGCGTTCTTTGACTTAGGTTCCAGAGTTGTACAGATTGAAAAAACCACACAATTGAGGAATCTTGAAGAAAAATGTTGCTTAGGGAAACAGATCAAGAACAGATGTTATGGGAGGTGTCCAGTGTGTGAAGATTTGAAGAATAAACACCTTTGAAGATTTTGTAGAAAAACATTTGAATCAAAGAGGGCAGTAAAAGTACCTTTTAATTACCCTGGACGAAGAACACGATGAACTAGGAAGTGTATATGTGAAGCTCGTCGGTTCAGATCTTCCACGCCCTAACTTGGCAGAGGAAGACAACTACGACGGCGGCGGAGTGAAGAAATCCGCAGTCGGCGCGAGTACGACGGCGACAAGGTTGAGGCAGTGAAGCTCTTCCTCACCGGCGACGATGAAGTAGCGGCGGCGCTAGGTTTTGGGAAGCTCGAGCGAGAGAGAGGTCGAGCGGAGTAAAAACGAAGTGAGGAAGGGGAGGGGTATTTATAGTTGAAGTGAAAAACTGTTCGCCTGAAGAAATTGGATGAATGTGCCCCTGACCCTTCTCATTCTCTTGACATGTGTCACCCACGTACTGAGAGGTGGCGATTGTGTGAGATCATGGGTGAATAGATAAACATTTCACAGAATGCGGAACGGTTTGAGCGGCAAAAGCCGAAAATTCAGATAAGATAAGTTTAAAGTTCCGTTCGCAATTTCTTCAGCTGACAAGGACACAGTGAAGATTTTGAACGAGTTTCAAATAGAACACACATGAAGAATTTGTGAATAGACTAGGTTGAGTTTATCATAGAGGGGGAAGGGTCCGATCACATTCACTTAGCAGAGCGAGCAACTTGAAGAAATAGCAATAAGTGAATGATGTAGAGGACGTAAACTCATATAAATATATAGCCAATGAATAAAAATTATGGAAATGGTGAAGACATTTCAAAGTTGAAGAAATTGAACAACTTAGGAATTTCAAAACTAAGGAAAAACTCAAATTGAAGATTTTCAACTTTTGGTGGTGGCGTGACCCACCGTATAAGAATGATGATTTCAGACACCGCGTACAATTGTCGTAGGGTTATGAGAATCAAATTCTTCGTTAATTTCTTCACACTTAGAGTGTTAGTCTTGATTGATTGAAGAAAAATGTTTCTTCATGTGTTACACATCTAAGTCATCAATTTTGCATAAGTGTTAGGATGAGTGTCCTTTCAAAGAACATTTGAAGATTCTAGAATATTTAGCTCACACCGCAACTTGCTAAATCTCTTCTCATCCAAGGGCTTAGTGAAGATATCGGCTAGCTGTTCTTTAGTCTTCACATGCTCAATAGAGATGTCGCTCTTCAACACATGATCGCGAAGAAAATGATGACGAATCTGAATGTGCTTTGTCTTTGAGTGCTGAACTGAGTTATGAGCAATCTTGATGGCACTCTCATTGTCACAGTAGAGTGGCACACTCTTCACGTTCACGCCATAGTCCTTGAGAGTTTGCTTCATCCGTAGAAGTTGAGCACAGCAAGAACCAGCAGCAATCTACTTAGCTTCAGCAGTAGACAGTGATATGCAGTTCTATTTCTTCGAGGACCAACAGACCAAGGATCATCCGAGGAAATGGCATGTGCCAGATGTTGACCTGCGGTCCACACGATCACCAGCATAGTCAGAGTCTGAATATCCAATGAGATCGAAAGCCGAGCCCTTGAGGTACCATAATCCAAGTGTTGGTGTGTGAGCTAGATATCGAAGAATATGCTTCACAGCCTTATGGTGTGATTCCTTTGGTGTAGCTTGAAATCGGGCACACATGCAAACACTAAGCATAATATCTAGCCTGGATGCACATAAGTACAATAAAGAACCAATCATGGAGCGGTATACCTTTTGATCGAAGTCAATACCATTTTCATCAGTGCATAGATGGCCATTTTTGGGCATAGGTATTTTGACTCCTTTGCAATCTTGCACGCCGAATTTCCTCAATAGATCCTTGAGGTATTTCTCCAGAGATATGAATATGCCATTGCGCTATTGACGAATTTGAAGACCTAAGAAGAATTTCAATTCTCCCATCATAGACATTTGGTATTCTTCACTCATCATATAGGCAAATTCATCACTGTAACATTGGTCAGTACAGTCGAAAATGATATCATCAACATAAATTTGGCACACAAACAATTCACCATCATAAGATTTAGTGAAAAGATTTGGGTCAAGTGAACCGGGTTTGAAGCCTTTCTTCATGAGGAATTCATTCAAAGTATCATACCACGCCCGAGGGGCCTGCTTGAGGCCATAGAGGGCCTTGTTGAGTCTGAAGACTTTGTCAGGATGCTTTGGATCTTCAAAACCTGGGGGTTGAGAAACATATACTTCTTCCTCAAGCTTACCATTGAGGAATGCACTTTTCACATCCATTTGATATAATATGATATCATGATGGTTAGCATAAGCAAGTAATATGCAAATAGTTTCAAGTCTAGCAACAGGTGCAAAAGTTTCATCGAAGTCAATTCCTTCAACCTGTGTGTAGCCTTGAACTACAAGTCGTGCCTTATTCCTCACCACAAGGCCATTTTCATCTTGCTTGTTACGGTATATCCACTTTGCGCCAATGATATTGTGCTTGCGAGGATCTGGACGTTTGACCAGTTCCCAGACGTGGTGAGCTTGAATTGATGTAATTCCTCTTGCATAGCTTGAATCCACTCAGGCTCTAGAAATGCTTCATCTACCTTAGTGGGCTCTGTGATAGAGATGAAAGCAAAGTGCCCACAAAAGTTAGATAAATGTGAAGCTCTTGAGCGTGTGAGAGGACCTGGAATGTTGATGTCGCTGATGATTTTCTCAATCTGCACTTCGTTTGCAACGCGAGGATGAGCGGGTTGTCGTTGAGGAATTTGATCAGCATTTTCTTCAACACCATTTTCCTCATGTGCATCATCATGATGTTCTTCACGTTCTGGAACGAATTCTTCAACAGATTCTTCGGTAGGAATGACATCCTCAGTAGCCTTGAACTTAATAGATTTCTCAGGAGGTATTTCATCTGTCACAGGAGGTATTTCATCTGTCACAGGAGGTAGGTGCTCTCTTTGCGAGCCATTAGTCTCATCGAACCGCACATCTACAGTTTCAACAACCTTGTGGTGATAGGTGTTGAAGACTCTGTAGGTGTGCGAGTCCTTACCATAACCGAGCATAAAACCTTCATGTGCTTTTGGTGCAAATTTTGAACTGTGATGAGGATCTCTAATCCAGCATTTAGCACTGAAGACTTTGAAATAACTCACATTGAGTTTCTTGTCAGTGAGGAGTTCATATGCGGTCTTCTTGAAGAATTTGTGAAGATATACCTTGTTGATGATGTGGCAAGCAATATCAATTGCCTCAGGCCAGAAGCGAGGAGGCATCTTGTACTCATCAAGCATAGTGCGGGCCATCTCAACAAGAGTCCTGTTCTTGCACTCTACGACGCCATTTTGCTGAGGAGTATAAGGAGCAGATAACTCATGAGTAATACCAAGTTCATCAAGATAGTCATCAATACCAGTGTTCTTGAACTCAGTTCCATTATCACTTCTGATGTGCTTTATCTTCACACCAAAGTTGGTTGAAGCCCTTGAGGAAAATCGTTTGAAGACTTCCTGCACTTCAGTTTTGTAAGTGATGATATGCACCCATGTATATCGAGAATAATCATCAACAATGACAAAGCCATATAAAATGCAGCATTAGTAAATGTGGCATAGTGAGTAGGGCCAAGGAGATCCATGTGAAGCAATTCAAATGGTCGAGTAGTAGTCATGATAGTCTTTGTTGGATGCTTGGCCTTGGTCATCTTTCCGGCTTCACAAGCTCCGCATGAGTGATCGTTGAGGAATTTGACATTTTCAATGCCAATGACATGCTTCTTCTTCGCGAGCGTGTGCAGATTCCTCATGCCAGCATGACCAAGTCGTCGATGCCATAGCCAGCCTTCTGAAGCTTTTGCAAGTAGACATGTAGCAGGTTGTGGTCCTGTAGAGAAATCAACAATATACAAATCTCCTCTCCTAAAGCCTTCAAAGACTTTGGAATTGTCAGATTCCACGATCACAGCACAACGATACTTGCCAAAGACAACAACCATATCAAGATCACAAAGCATTGAGACAGACATGAGGTTGAACCCTAAGGACTCGGCAAGCATGGCTTTGTCCATGTGTCAATCCTTTGAGATTGCAACCTTACCTAGACCCAATACTTTGCTTTTGCCTTTGTCAGCGTAGGTGATATGCTTCAGATGTGATGGAGATAAAGCAGAGTCCATCAATAAGCTCCTGTCACCAGTCATGTGATTTGTACATCCACTATCAAGGACCCACTCAGTGGCTTTGGGTTGATCATCCTGCAAATGAATTAGTGCAACTTACGAACTCATATACTTCATCAGTGAAGAATATGACATCAATTTCATCAGATCAATTTCATCAAGCAATAGAACAGATAAAGCAGTATGAGGACGTGAGAAATGAAAATTCATTTCTTCATGATTAGCTTGCGTTCTTTCAAGCATATTCAGGTCTCCAAAAAATTCTTCACACGATTAAGTTCGTCTGGAGACCTGACCCTGCATAATAGATTAGTTATTTTTCTTCACCACCCACATCTGAAGGGGTGGCAAAGAGTTCATCATTCTGGGAGCTCCATAAGAGAAAGGTGGCATAGATGTCAATCCACTTTGTTCCACATAAGAGGGATTAGGGTAAGCATAAGAGTAAGCAGAGAACTTCTTTGAGGACTTATGAACATAATGATTTGAAGAATAATGCATGTATCCATAATCCTTAGATCTTCCCTGCGAAACAGATGGGTTAGCACGATGATGTTCATATGAGGACTTTGATCCTTTTGAGGAATTTGATTCTCGTGAGGAGTTTGGTCCGTATGAGGACTTGGATCCATATGAAGAATTTGATCTGGGGTTCCTATTCTTCACATGTGGTGTCATGATGACATTCACCTGAAGATTTTCAAGGCACCTTTTGGGAACCCAGATTTTCTTCATAGGAGAACCGTTCCTGCAGTTAGTGCCAACATATCTAGCAAATACTTCACCATTCTGATTTTTTAACAGTTTATAGTTGGAGTCAAATGACTCATCAGAAGAATATGAAGATTCACATGTAAATCCAAATAAAGTAGATGGATCCACTGAAGGTCCCTTTGCAGCAACCCATGAGGTTTTGGGATACTGCTCATGTTTCCAGTAGGTCCCATCAGCATTGAGTTTCCTCTCAAAGGCAATACCCTCTTTCCTAAGGTTCCTGTTGAGGATCTGCTTTTTAAGCACGTCACAAAGAGCCTGATGCGCTTTGAGGCTTTTGTACATGCCTGTCATATACAATTCCTTCCGCCCTGCATCATCAGTGATACTAGCAATGTCCTTAGATGAGGAATTAGTGATAGCAGAGATAGTTGAAGAATTTGCAGCAATGGAAGCATTTGAGCATTCAGGTGAAGAATTAGCAGATTCACGTTCAATGCACTTCAAACATGGAGGAATAAATTCTTCCTGAGTAGCGCTGATCTGTTGAGCAAGTAATGAATCACACTCCTTTTCAAGATCTTCATAACTCACTCTTAACTGCTCAAGATCTTGCTTTCTTTGAAGAAATTCATAAGAAAGCTTCTCATGATCAGATAGGAGAGTGTTATGATGACCTTGAAGATTGTCAAACTTGGACTGAAGTCTCTGAAGATTTCCAGTCAAAATTTTAGTGCGGTCCATTTCCTCGCCCAACATATCATCGCTTTTATCTAGCATGTTTTGAACCTTTTCCAGAGCCTTTTGCAGTTTCACAACAATCTTAGCAGGTTTAGAATAGTTGTGTTTGAGGTTTTCATCAGATTCATCCTCACTAGATTCAGAGAAGGGATATTTGAGTACCTTTGAGCCTTTTGCCATGAAGCAATAGGTGGGAGCGTAGTCCTCATCGCCGTCATCAGTAGTGTTGGGGAGGTCCTTTTCCTCAGAGTTGAAGATGGACTTGCTGACGAACTGTAACACCCCGGATGTAACTTTCCCAATTTGTACTCCAACTCTTGCCGTTTTCGGTGTTAAGTTATTTTATTTTCTCGGGTTCGGGTTTTTGTCTCCGTGTGTTGCTGTCGTTGTCATGCATCTCATATCATGTCATCATGTGCATTGCATTTGCATACGTGTTCGTCTCATGCATTCGAGCATTTTCCCCGTTGTCTGTTTTGCATTCCGGCGCTTCGTTCTCCTCCGGTGGTCATTTCTAGCTTTCTTTCGTGTGTGGGGATTAAACATTTCCGGATTGGACCGAGACTTGCCAAGTGGCCTTGGTTTACAACCGGTAGACCGCCTGTCAAGTTTCGTACCATTTGGACTTCGTTTGATACTCCAACGGTTAACCGAGGGACCGAAAAGGCCTCGTGTGTGTGTTGCAGCCCAACACCCCTCCAATTTGGCCCAAAACCCACCTAAGCCTTCTCCATCATCTAGAGCATTCGATCACGATCGTGTGGCCGAAAACCGCACCTCATTTGGACTCTCCTAGCTCCCTCTATGCCTATATATAGACCCCTTCCCCGAAATCCGGATCCCCCTCGTCCAAAACCCTAAAAAAATCGCCTCCGCACCGGCCGGACACGTCCGTCCGGGCCGGACACGTCCGCCGCCGCCCCCTCGCCCAATCTCTGCGCGCCACGTCACCGGCCCGCGCCCCACTTCACCGCGCCCGCAGCCGCCAGTGCCGCCCTGCGCCTCCTCGCCCCCGACGCCGGTGCCGGCGCCCGCCGCTCCGCCGCCACCTCGTCAAGTCCGGCCGCCCACCGCCTTCGCGCCATCGCCGCCCGGCGATGCCGCCGCCATTGCCGGCCACCGCGGTGTTCGCCGCCCTGTCCACCACGGTGCTCACCGCCCGGGCCACCGCCGCCGCCTCCGCCCCTCGTCGCCTCGGTCGTCGGCGCCCGAAGCCCCGGCGTCCTCTCCCTCATCGTCCGGCAAGAACTCCGGCGAGCCCCGGCGCGTCGAACCTCGAATTTCGTGCCCGATCCAGATTCGGATGAACAGTGAACCCTAGGTTGTTTTTCTTCTAAGTCCTCGAAATCCCAAATCCAAGTGCCCATGTTCATAGCATCGTATCTTTGCATCCGTAACTCCGATTTGGACATATAGCATATCAAAATGTTCATCTCGGAGAGTACATCATTTCATTCCATTGCATCATTTCATTCCATTCAATTGCATCCGTAACTCCGATTTGGGCATATAGCATATCAACTGTGCAGGCAAGATGATCATACCCTCGAAATCACTACTATCTTTGCTATGCTGGTTTGCTCGCTCTTTTGCTATGCCAATGCTACGATGCCTACCACTTTCTTTCAAGCCTCCCAAATTGCCATGTCAAACCTCTAACCCACCATGTCCTAGCAAACCGTTGATTGGCTATGTTACCGCTTTGCTCAGCCCCTCTTATAGCGTTGCTAGTTGCAGGTGAAGATTGAAGGTCGTTCCTTGTTGGAACATTTATTTACTTGTTGGGATATCATTATATTGCCATGTTATCTTAATGCATCTATATACTTGGTAAAGGGTGGAAGGCTCGGCCTCTCGCCTAGTGTTTTGTTCCACTCTTGCCGCACTAGTTTCCGTCATATCGGTGTTATGTTCCCGGATTTTGCGTTCCTTACGCGGTTGGGTTATAATGGGAACCCCTTGATAGTTCGCCTTGATTGAAGCTTTTCCAGCAATGCCCAACCTTGGTTTTACCATTTGCCACCTAGCCTCTTTTTCCCTTGGGTTTCCGGAGCCCAAGGGTCATCTTATTTTAAACCCCACCGGGCCAGTGCTCCTCTGAGTGTTGGTCCAAACTAGAGTCCTGTGCAGCGCCCCCTCGGGGAAACTCGAGGTTTGGTTTTAGTTGTATGGAGCGCTCATCTGAGTGTGCCCTGAGAACGAGATATGTGCAGCTCCTATCGGGATTTGTCGGCACATTCGGGCGGTGTTGCTGGTCTTGTTTTGACCTGTCGAAATGTCTTGAAGAACCGAGATACCGAGTCTGATCAGAACGTCTTGGGAGGAGGTCTATTCCTTCGTTGACCGTGAGAGCTTGTCATGGGCTAAGTTGGGACTCCCCTACAGGGATTTGAACTTTCGAAAGTCGTGCCCGCGGTTATGGGCAGATGGGAATTTGTTAATGTCCGGTTGTAGATAACTTGAACCTTAATTTAATTAAAATGAATCAACGGAGTGTGTTACCGTGATGGCCTCTTCTCGGCGGAGTCCGGGAAGTGGACACGGTGTTGGAGTAATGCTTGCGCAGGTTGTCCTCTAGTTTCTCGCTCGCGCTTTGCATCCTCTTCTCGCTCTCTTTTGCGTATAAGTTAGCCACCATATTTGCTAGTCGCTTGCTGCAGCTCCACATTTTTTTACCTTACCTTACCTATTGGCTTAAATAGTCTTGATCGCGAGGGTGCGAGATTGCTGAGTCCCTGTGGCTCACAGAATACTATTACACCAGATGCAGGGCCTGATGATTCCGCTCCAGGTGACGCGCTCGAACTCAAGTGGGAGTTCGACGAAGACTCTCAACGTTACTATGTTTCCTTTCCTGATGAACAGTAGTGGTGCCCAGTTGGGGGTGATCGGGACCATGTCGCATGTTGGGTTATCTTTTATTTTGGTGCCGTAGTCGGGCCATGAGTGTTTGGATGATGTAATGTTATTTATGTACTTGATTGACGTGGCGAGTGTAAGCCAACTATGTTATCTCCCCTTTATGATTTATATTACATGGGATGTTGTGAAGGTTGCCTAACTTGCGACATATGCCTTCAATGCGATTATGCCTCTAAGTCGTGCCTCGACACGTGGGAGATATAGTCGCATCGAGGGTGTTACAAGTTGGTAATCAGAGCCTTCCCCGACCTTAGGAGCCCCATTGCTTGATCGTTTTTAGCGGCCGAGTTGTGTCTAGAAAAATGTTTTGAGTCATTAGGAATTATATATCGGAGAGTTTAGGAATTCTTTTTACTTCCCAGTCTCCTCATCGCTCTGGTAAGGCATCCTGATGTAGAGTTTTGACTCTTCTCTTCTCAAATTTCACTAAAAAAATTTAGGATCATGCGGGTATCTTGGAATCGTTCCGATGGTTTTATGATGAGAACATTGTCTTGGTGCCTCCTGTCAGGGGTTTTTGTGGAAGTGTCCCGGGGAGTTGAGCTCTGAGGTGTTGTCATCATAATTTTATCGTTGCAGTTCTGGAATACCTGAGTTTAGTACGCCGACATCGAAAATCTCTTTTATGCAGTTTGTTGGTGAGATAACCTCGACGCCACCCAGTACTGGGGCGGGAGTTCGGGAGTATCGTCATAACTTGTATAACGGATGCTTTTCGAAGGTTGAGGTAGATGGTTTCCGAAGGTTTCTTGGTTATGTGTTGAAGGATGCATACAGCTGGATGTAGGATTTGCTAGTTTGGGTGAGATATTATGCTTCCCCTGTATCCCCAACACCTGATTGCATAACCGGAAAGGTTCGGGAGTTTCATAGGTGGGAATTCTTGTAGCTCTAGTTCTTCTTCCACGGATATTTGGTTTGAGATTGGGATTTCTTACCGATTATTCGTTCTTGATCCGTACCTTGTTGATTTATTTCTCTACCTTAATTCTACGTGGCTTCTCAATTTATGGATATGTGACCATTTCAAGAGGAATGCATTCGTTCATTTTGTTCGGATGTGAAGACTATATGTTGCAATTTTCATTCCATTGGATTCAGCTTCAATATTTGTCTATCAATGTGCTAATGGATGTCAACCTCTTCAGGATGGCTCCTCCAACGCGCACGACTCCGAATCCTAATCCGCCACCACCTCCCCCTCCTCCGGAGGCATGGCAAGCTGTGATGGCCGCTACCAATGCAAACACACAGTTGATCATGCAAGTTCTCCTAGAGCGCAATCAAGGCAACCAAGGGAATCAAGGCAACAATCAGAATCACTTTGCTACACTCAACCAGTTCCTTGCTAACGGGCCAAAGACTTTCAGCAATTGTGTTGAGGCGACAGATGCTGACGATTGGCTTGTGGATCTGTGCAAGCATTTCGAGTGCAGTAACGTCAGGCCTGAGGACTTTGTTAAGTTCGCTTCCTTCCAACTCAAAGATCAAGCTGCAGAATGGTTCCAGCAGTACAAGGATTCCATAGGTGGATGTGTTATCACCTGGGATGAACTTCGTCAAGATTTCCGAGCTCATCATATTCCCCATAGCGTGGTTGAAAGCAAGCGTGAGGAATTCAGCAACCTGAAGCAAGGCTCTTTGTCTGTCTATGACTACAACAAGTTGTTTCAGAAGCTCGCCCGCTTTGCCAAGCAGGACGTACCTGATGAGAAGAGCATGATATACCAGTTCAGGGGTGGTCTCAGAGAAGAAATTCAGCTAGCTCTTGTTCTCTTTGAGCCCTTGAGATACGATGAGTTCTACAACATGGCATTGAAGCAAGAGGCTGCTCAGTTGAGGTGTGATGCTTCCAAGAAGCGAGTCAGAGATGTTACTCCTTCTTCCTCTACTCAAGTGGCCAAGCAGTAGAAGTATTGGCTTCCTCCTCCTCCGTTCCGTCAGCCGTATCAGCAGAAGAGCAAAGGTGGCAGTGGTTCTTCCCACCCACCCAACCCTGGCTTCCAGAACAAGACTTCGTCTCAAGCTCCAAGATCGAGTGCTCCGTATCACCGTCCGCTTTCAAAGGTCACGTGCAACAAGTGCCAACAGAAGGGTCACTATGCCAACAAGTGTTTCAACCAGAGGCGTCTTCCTCCTCCTCCTCCTGTGAGATCGGCAAGTACAACTGTGGTAAAGCATAACCCCAAGCACGCCAAGGTCAACTTGATGAATGCAGCTCAGGCAGAGGACTCGTCAGATGTCATCATGGGTAACCTTCCAGTTAACGATATTCCTGCAAAAGTTCTTTTTGACACTGGTGCATCGCATTGTTTCATTTCCAAACCTTTTGCATCAAAGTATGAGTGCGATTATCAGTATCTACAAAGTTCCTTGCAAATTGTGTCACCGGGCAAGCAGATGACAGCTAACACCTACGTCCCGGAGGTTACTATCACTTTGGGTGACTACAAGTTCCTTTCTTCCCCAATTGTTCTTGGTAACTCAGATATTGATCTTATTCTCGGAATGGACTGGCTTTCTAAGCACAAGGCACATCTTGATTGTGCTGCCAGGCAGATCCAATTGACTCATTAGTCTGAGGATGTGATTGTCTTTGCTGCTCGGGATAATACCATCCGTCTGTTTTCCCTCAATGAGAAGGGTGAACTGGGTACCATCTCGCAAATTCCAGTCGTTTGCGAATATCAAGACGTCTTTCCAGAAGAGCTTCCAGGAATGCCTCCACACCGGCCAGTTGAATTCGTTATTGATCTTGAGCCCGGCACGGAACCTGTGTGCAAACGTCCTTACAAGCTCGGACCTGAAGAGTTGAAGGAGCTGAAAAAGCAACTCGATATTCAAGAAAAAATGGGTCTCATCCGGCCTAGTTCTTCTCCGTGGGGTTGTGGTGTTCTTTTTGTGAAGAAGAAGGATGGAACGGACCGACTTTGTGTTGATTACCGTCCATTGAACAAGAAGACCATCAAGAACAAATACCCACTTCCCAACATCAATGAGCTGTTCGAACAACTCAAAGGTGCCCAAGTATTCTCCAAGCTTGATCTCCGTATGGGTTATCATCAGATTCGTATCCGTGAGCAAGATATTCCCAAGACGGCTTTCAGGACAAGCTATGGTTCATATGAATACACTGTCATGTCTTTTGGCCTCGTCAACCCTCCTCCGACGTTCTCTCGCATGATGAACTTCATCTTCAACGCCTACACCAATGACTTTGTTTTGGTCTATCTCGACGACATTCTGGTTTTCTCGAAGAACAAGGAAGATCATGCCAAGCACTTGCGTTTGGTTCTTGATAAGCTCAGGGAACATCAGTTCTACGCCAACTTCTCCAAGTGTGAATTTTGGCTCGATGAGGTTCTTTATCTTGGTCATATCATCTCTGCCAAGGGCATTGCCGTGAATCCTGAGAAGGTGTCTGCAATTGTGAATTGGGAACCTCCTCAGAACGTGAAGCAACTCCGTAGCTTCCTCGGTCTCGCAAGCTATTGCCGAAGATTCATTGAAAACTTTTCTAAGATCGCGAAGCCTCTCTCTAATCTTCTCCAGAAGCACGTCAAGTACGTTTGGTCTCCAGAGTGAGATATGGCTTTCAACACTTTGAAAGAGAAATTGATCACTGCTCCAGTTCTCACCCCGCCTGATGAATCCAAGCCGTACGAGGTCTTTTGTGATGCCTCTCTCCAAGGTCTTGGCGCAGTATTGATGCAAGAGAAGAAAGTTGTTGCTTATACCTCTCGCCAGTTGAAGCCTAATGAGAAGAACTACCCCACTCATGATCTCGAGTTGGCGGCAGTTGTGCATGCTCTTTTGACTTGGAGACATCTTCTATTGGGAAGAAAAGTGGACATTTTCACTGATCACAAGAGTCTCAAGTACATCTTCACTCAGCCTAATCTCAACCTCAGGCAAACTCGATGGGTCGAAATGATTCAAGAGTATAATCCGAGTATCGAGTATACTCCAGGCAAGGCCAATGTGATTGCTGACGCATTGAGCAGGAAAGCTTACTGCAACAGTCTGATTCTCAAGCCTTATCAACCTGAGCTTTGTGAAGCTTTCCGCGAACTTAATCTGCAAGTTGTTCCTCAAGGTTTCCTTGCCAACCTCCAAGTCTCTCCTACCTTAGAAGATCAGATTCGCCAACCCAGATTCTTGATGCTATGGTGAAAAAGGTGAAGATTGGGTTTGCCAAGAGTCAACCCAAGTACAAGTGCTACCGCCTTGATGACAAGGACACTCTCTTCTTCGAGGATCGAATTGTCGTACCCAAAGGTGACCTCTGTAAAGTGATCATGAACGAGGCTCACAATTCTCTCCTCTCCATCCACCCTGGGAGCACGAAGATGTATCAGTACCTTAAGCAGGCTTATTGGTGGACTCGAATGAAGCGCGAGATTGCTCAATTCGTGAATGAATGTGATGTCTGCAGAAGAGTGAAGGCAGAACACCAAAGGCTAGCAGGTCTCCTCCAACCTCTTGCCATTCCAGAATGGAAGTTTGACCACATTGAAATGGACTTCGTGACTGGGTTTCCAAAGTCCAAGCGTGGCAATGATGCTATATTCGTTGTCATCGACAAACTCACTAAAGTGGCTCATTTTCTGCCTATCGAAGAGTCGATCACTGCAGCTCAATTGGCGGAACTCTATACCTCTCGGATTGTCTCTCTGCACGGTATTCCACAAGTGATCTCTTCAGACTGTGGCAACATCTTTACATCCAAGTTTTGGGATTCTTTCCAGAAGGCCATGGGCACCAACATCCGCTTTAGCACAACTTTCCATCCTCAAACTAGCGGTCAAGTCGAGCGTGTCAACCAGATTCTTGAAGATATGCTCAGGGCTTGTGTGATCTCCTTCGGCATGAAGTGGGAGGATTGTCTTCCTTATGCTGAATTCTCCTACAACAACAGTTTTCAAGAAAGTTCGGGCAAGGCCCCATTCGAAATTCTGTATGGCAGGAAGTGCCGTACCCCTCTCAACTGGTCTGAAACCGGTGAACGTCAGCTTTTGGGTAATGACTTAATCACAAAGGCAGAGGAAATGTGTAAAGTCATTCGTGATAACCTCAAAGCAGCCCAATCCCGCCAGAAGAGCTACTATGATAGTAAGCACCGTGATTTGGCTTTCGAGATCGGAGATCATGTTTACCTCCGCGTCTCTCCTATGAAAGGTACTCGTCGCTTCGGTATCAAAGGGAAGCTTGCCCCTAGATACGTGGGACCTTTCAAGATTGTCAGCAAGAGAGGCGACCTCGCCTATCAACTCGAGCTTCCTTCAAACTTTGCAAATGTTCATGACGTGTTCCATGTCTCTCAGCTCCGAAAGTGCTTCAAGACTCCTGAACGCACTGTCAACTTCGAGGACATTAAGCTCCAAGAAGATCTCTCCTATCGTGAGCACCCAGTTGCTATTCTTGAAGAGACTGAATGCAAGACTCGCAACAAGTCAATCAAATTTCTCAAAGTCAAGTGGTCACACCATTCCAACCGTGAAGCTACCTAGGAACGCGAGGATCACCTCCGTTCTGAGTACCCGGCGTTCTTTCAGTCCTAGATCTCGGGACGAGATCCTTTCGTAGTGGTGGAGTGTTGTAACACCCCGGATGTAACTTTCCCAATTTGTACTCCAACTCTTGCCGTTTTCGGCATTAAGTTATTTTATTTTCTCGGGTTCGGGTTTTTGTCCCCGTGTGTTGTTGTCGTTGTCATGCATCTCATATCATGTCATCATGTGCGTTGCATTTGCATACGTGTTCGTCTCATGCATTCGAGCATTTTCCCCGTTGTCCGTTTTGCATTACGGCGCTTCATTCTCCTCCGGTGGTCATTTCTAGCTTTCTTTCGTGTGTGGGGATTAAACATTTCCGGATTGGACCGAGACTTGCCAAGCGGCCTTGGTTTACTACTGGTAGACCACCTGTCAAGTTTCGTACCATTTGGACTTCGTTTGATACTCCAACGGTTAACCGAGGGACCGAAAAGGTCTCGTGTGTGTTGCAGCCCAACACCCCTCCAATTTGGCCCAAAACCCACCTAAGCCTTCTCCATCATCTAGAGCGTTCGATCATGATCGCGTGGCCGAAAACCACACCTCATTTGGACTCTCCTAGCTCCCTCTATGCCTATATATAGACCCCTTCCCCGAAATTCGGATCCTCCTCGTCCAAAACCCTAAAAAATCGCCTCCACGCCGGCCGGACACGTCCGCCGCCGACCCCTCGCCTAATCTCTGCATGCCACGTCACCGGGCCGCGCCCCACTTCACCGCACCGCCGCCGAAGCCCGCAGGGCCCGCGGGGAGCCCTCCCCGGCCCGCGCGCCTGCAGCCGCCAGTGCCGCCCCGCGCCTCCTCGCCCCTGACGCCGGTGCCGGTGCCGGCGCCCGCCGCTCCACTGCCACCTCGTCAAGTCCGGCCGCCCGCCGCCTTCGCGCCATCGCCGCCCGGCGACGCCGCCGCCATCGCCGGCCACCGCGGTGCTCGCCGCCCCGGCCACCGCCGCCGCCTCCGCCCCTCGTCGCCTCGGTCGTCGGCGCCCGAAGCCCCGGCGTCCTCTCCCTCGTCGTCCCGCAAGAACTCCGGCGAGCCCCGGCATCGAACCTCGGATTTCGTGCCCGATCCAGATCCGGATGAACAGTGAACCCTAGGTTGTTTTTCTTCCAAGTCCTCGAAATCCCAGATCCAAGTGCCCATGTTCATAGCATCGTATCTTTGCATCCGTAACTCCGATTTGGGCATATAGCATATCAAAATGTTAATCTCAGAGAGTACATCATTTCATTCCATTGCATCATTTTCATTTGAGTTCATCTTGATGCCAGAAATGCTGTTAGAAGAGGGCTACTTGAGATAATTGTCAGATCTGCTACTCTATTTAGCTTTTTGTCATTTTTGCCATGATTATTGTGTGCATGATATGCCCTGATGCTCTACATATGTTTTGTTAAGGGTTTTGTCATCTTTACAGAGGTGCAACCCATGTATTTTTGTGATGTGTGTGGTGACTAGCACAAGCTTGCAAAGTGGTGCACTTGGTAATTCTGTTTTCAGGGACTTAGCATTTCCACTAAGTCCTTGATCTGTTTATCTTATGATGCCATATGTTCATGTTGTTTCCTAGTGATCCGTGCCTCTTTTTAAGATGATCAGTAAGGGTGTTCTGTTAATCTTGTAGTGCTCTATCCATCCATGTCTTTGTTTGCAATAATGGAGCACCCTAGCTTGAGTCAATCGATCTCTACTTTTGCTACTTTGTGAATCTGAGTGGATTGTCAACTTGTTTGCAATTTTGCCGATGATATTGTAGTTGATCCGTGCATGCTATGCTATTGTTCTTGCCATGTATATCTTGCATTTTGTGTGTTCTTGATAGATGTATGCTTAGCTTGTCATGACTTGCTCCTTAGTGAGTGCATCGAGCTTGTAAACATGCCTACTTCAGTTATGTTTCAGCATGTGCCAGTTTTCACTAAGTCTGTGACCTGTTTATGTTTTTGCCATGTTCACATGCTTGCAATTGTATTTTCTGGTCCTTTTTGGCTCAAGGTCACTAAGGGGCTTTTGTTAAGCTCTTTGAGTAGCTCCATGCCATGCTTTACTTTGCCATGTTCAGGTCCTGTAGCATGTAGTTTTGTTACTCCGAAGAGTGCTACCTGATCTGAAATTCCAGACAAGTGTTAATTTCACTAAGTCTAAGATCTGTTTGCCATATGCATTTTTACCATGCTTGTTTGAACCTGTTAATGGATGAATTGGCCGTAGCTCAGTGCCAGACTTTTGTTAAGCATCTTGTATGCATCCCTGCCATGTATTTTGTTGTCATGTTTGGGTGCTGTAGCATGTTCATCTCGTTGCATTTAGATGGCTACTTGCTGTAAACCGCAGACCGGTGTCATATTTGAATCGCTTGCCATTTCCAAACCGTAACTCCGATTCCGGCGTTCTTTATATCGTTTTCAAGAGATTTCATCTCATCTTTCCAGTGGCACACTTGTATTCCCAAGTTGAGGCCAGGTTCATGCATTCCTTGTCACATCTTGCATATGCATCACACATCGCATCCCGCATAGCATATCATCTTTGCATCATTTTGTTCGAGCTTGCACGTGGTTGATTGTTTCCTCGTTGCTTGTTTGTGTTGTTTGGGTAGAGCCGGGAGATGAGTTCATAATGAGGAGCCCGTTGAGTTTGCTTTCGAGGATCGAGTCAACTCTGACAACTTTGCAGGCAAGATGATCATACCCTCGAAATCACTACTATCTTTGCTATGCTAGATTGCTCGCTCTTTTGCTATGCCATTGCTACGTTGCCTACCACTTGCCTTCAAGCCTCCCAAATTGCCATGTCAAACCTCTAACCCACCATGTCCTAGCAAACCGTTGATTGGCTATGTTACCGCTTTCCTCAGCCCCTCTTGTAGCGTTGCTAGTTGCAGGTGAAGATTGGAGGCCGTTCCTTGTTGGAACATTTATTTACTTATTGGGATATCATTATATTATCTTGTTATCTTAATGCATCTATATACTTGGTAAAGGGTGGAAGGCTCGGCCTCTCGCCTAGTGTTTTGTTCCACTCTTGCCGCCCTAGTTTCCGTCATATCGGTGTTATCTTCCCGGATTTTGCGTTCCTTACGCGGTTGGGTTATAATGGGAACCCCTTGATAGTTCGCCTTGATTAAAGCTTTTCCAGCAATGCCCAACCTTGGTTTTACCATTTTCCACCTAGCCTCTTTTTCCCTTGGGTTTCCGGAGCCCGAGGGTCATCTTATTTTAAACCTCCCCCCCGGGCCAGTGCTCCTCTGAGTGTTGGTCCAAACTAGAGTCCTGTGCAGCGCCCCCTCGGGGAAACTCGAGATTTGGTTTTAGTTGTATGGAGCGCTCATCTGAGTGTGCCCTGAGAACGAGATATGTGCAACTCCTATCGGGATTTGTCGGCACATTCAGGCGGTGTTGCTGGTCTTGTTTTGACCTGTCTGATTGGAACGTCTTGGGAGGAGGTCTATTCCTTCGTTGACCGTGAGAGCTTGTCATGGGCTAAGTTGGGACTCCCCTGCAGGGATTTGAACTTTCGAAAGCCGTGCCCGCGGTTATGGGCAGATGGGAATTTGTTAATGTCCGGTTGTAGATAACTTGAACCTTAATTTAATTAAAATGAATCAACGGAGTGTGTTACCGTGATGGCCTCTTCTCGGCGGAGTCCGGGAAGTGGACACGGTGTTGGAGTAATGCTTGCGCAGGTTGTCCTCTAGTTTCGCTCGCGCTTTGCATCCTCTTCTCGCTCTCTTTTGCGTATAAGTTAGCCACCATATTTGCTAGTCGCTTGCTGCAGCTCCACATTTTTTACCTTACCTTACCTATTGGCTTAAATAGTCTTGATCGCGAGGGTGCGAGATTGCTGAGTCCCTGTGGCTCACAGAATACTATTACATCAGATGCAGGGCCTGATGATTCCACTCCAGGTGACGCGCTCGAACTCAAGTGGGAGTTCGACGAAGACTCTCAACGTTACTATGTTTCCTTTCCTGATGATCAGTAGTGGTGCCCAGTTGGGGGTGATCGGGACCGTGTCGCATGTTCGGTTATCTTTTATTTTGGCGCTGTAGTCGGGCCATGAGTGTTTGGATGATGTAATGTTATTTATGTACTTGATTGACGTGGCGAGTGTAAGCCAACTATGTTATCTCCCCTTTATGATTTATATTACATGGGATGTTGTGAAGGTTGCCTAACTTGCGACATATGCCTTCAATGCGATTATGCCTCTAAGTCGTGCCTCGACACGTGGGAGATATAGTAGCATCGAGGGTGTTACACGAACGCGGTAGCGAGTGCTAGGCTTGACACACCAGAGTCTGACTCCTCAGATTCCTCATCTTCCTCCTTTTCCTCAGATTCAGCCTCAGAGTCCATTTCCTTGCCAATGAATGCCCGAGCCTTCTTGGAGCTGCTCTTCTTGTGAGATGAGGACCTTGAAGGTTTTGATGAAGAGGACTTTGAAGATTTCTTCTTCTTCTTGGAATCATCAGAACTTTAATCCTTATACTTCTTCTTCTTTGATTCCTTTTCCCACTGAGGACAATCTTGAATGTAGTGTTCGGGTTTCTTGCATTTGTGACATAGTCTCTTCTTGTAATCATGGGATGAGGAATCTGATCTCAAGTCACCAATTCTTGAGGATTTTCCAAAGCGACCATGTCTTGAGAACCTCTGGAATTTCCTCACGAGCATTGCTAGCTCTTGGCTCAGTTCTTCAGGGTCACTAAGGCTGCTACCAGAATCTTCACCTTCAGATTCAGACACCGCCTTGGCCTTCAGAGCTCGTGATCTGACATAACTTGGTCCATAGAGATCTCTCTTCTCAGCAAGCTGGAACTCATGAGTGTTTAGTCTCTCGAGGATATCAGCGAGATCAAGTGACTTATAGTCTCCACGTTCTTGTATCATCAATGCCAAAGTATCAAATGAGGAATCAAGCGATCTCAGCAATTTCTTCACCACCTCATGGTTAGCGATATCAGTGGCACCAAGTGCTTGAAGCTCATCTGAGATGTCCGTGAGGCGATCGAAGGTTTGTTGAACATCCTCATTGTCGAGTCTTTTGAAGCGGTTGAAGACATTGCGAAGAACGTCAACTCGAGAGTCTGTAGGATCAAAAGTATGTCTAGAGGGGGGGTGATTAGACTACTTGACCAAATAAAAATCTAGCCTTTTCCCAATTTTAGTTCTTGGCAGATTTTAGCTATCTTAGCACAAGTCAAGCAACTCCACACAATTCAAGCAAGCATGCAAGAGAGTATATGAGCAGCGGAAAGTAAAGCATGCAACTTGCAAGAATGTAAAGGGAAGGGTTTGGAGGATTCAAACGCAATTGGAGACACGGATATTTTTGTCATGGTTTTGATAGGTGGTGCTATCGTACATCCACGTTGATGGAGACTTCAACCCACGGAGGGTAACGGTTGCGCGAGTCCACGAAGGGCTCCACCCACGAAGGGTCCACGAAGAAGCAACCTTGTCTATTCCATCACGGCCGTCGCCCACGAAGGACTTGCCTCACTAGCGGTAGATCTTCACGAAGTAGGCGATTTCCTTGCCCTTACAAACTCCTTGGTTCAACTCCACAATCTTGTCGGAGGCTCCCAAGTGACACCTAGCCAATCTAGGAGACACCACTCTCCAAGAAGTAACAAATGGTGTGTTGATGATGAACTCCTTGCTCTTGTGCTTCAAATGATAGTCTCCCCAACACTCAACTCTCTCTCACAGGATTTGGATTTGGTGGAAAGAAGATTTGAGTGGAAAGCAACTTGGGGAAGGCTAGAGATCAAGATTCATATGGTTGGAATGGAATATCTTGACCTCAACACAAGTGTAGGTGGTTCTCCTCAGAAAATGTGTATTGGAAGTGTAGGTATGTTCTAATGGCTCTCTCCACGAATGAAGAGTGAGTGGAGGGGTATATATAGCCTCCACACAAAATCTAACCGTTACACATAATTTGCCAAACTCGGTGGGACCGAATGGTTAAACTCGGTCGGACCGATTCAGCAAACCTAGTGACCATTAGGATTTTCGGTGGGACTGAGATGCAACTCGGTAGGACCGATATGGTTAGGGTTAGGGCATAACGTAATCTCGGTGTGACTGATTACACAAACTCGGTGGGACCGATTTTGGTAATAAGCTAACCAGAGAGTTGGTCAGGTAAACTCGGTGGGACCGATTCACTCATCTCGGTGAGACCAAAATGTTACAAAAGGGAAATAGAGAGTTTACATTGCAATCTCGATGGGACCGATCGCTCATCTCGGTAAGACCGAAACGTTATGAAGGGAAACAGAGAGATTACAATCCCATCTCGGTGAGACCGAGATCCCTATTGGTGAGACCGATTTGCCTAGGGTTTGTGGCAGTGGCTATGACATTTGAAACTCGGTGGCGCCGGATAGAAAGAATCGGTGGGGCCGAGTTTGACTTTTGGTTTAGGTCATATGTGGATGTCGGAAGGTAGTTGAGGATTTTGGAGCATATCACTAAGCATTTTGAGCAAGCAAGCCATTAAGCAACACCTCATCCCTCCTTGATAGTATTGGCTTTTTCTATAGACTCAATGTGATCTTGGATCACTAAAATATAAAATGTAGAGTCTTGAGCTTCAAGCCTGAGCCAAACTTTTTGTCCTTAGAATTTTGAGGGATCCACTTTCCTCATCCATGCCATGCCATTCATTGAGCTTTTTCTGAAATATTAATCTTGGAATAATGTTAGCTCAATGAGCTATATGTTGTTAGGAATTACCAAAACCATCCAGGGATAGTTGCACTTTCAATCTCCCCCTTTTTGGTAATTGATGACAACATATAGATCAAAGCTTCGACAAATGATAATAAGAGTGAAAGATATTGTCGCTTTGAGAAGTATGTGAAAAGCAAGAGCTCCCCCTAAATTTGTGCATATCTTAAGATTTGCTTTGGACTGCAAATGCACAATGAGTTAGGATCATGGGTTACTCTTCCATGTCACATACATCTTGGTGGAGCGCTCAAAATGATAAGAATTAAATACATGCACTCATCATCAAGCAAAGTGAATGATCATATAAGGATAAGTAAGATAATATCATCTAACAAGCATAAGTGTAGCTTATAATCAACCACATGATCATCAATGTCTCACAAATAATAGCATAGTATCTCAGGCAATCAAAAGACAAACAAAGTTCAACCACCAAAGCAAGAGAGAATAAAAAGCAACGCTCTCTCTCGAAGTCTATGATCTATACATTTTTCTCCCCCTTTGGCAACAAGTTGCCAAAAAGTTCATAGAAAATGCATAGCACTAGAACGTCTCTCAGGTGGTGGTGTCCGGAGAACGCCAAGGACGAAGGCTTCAGTTGATGTGGATGGAGCTGATGGAGTTGGTGCTGGAGCTGGTTGCGCCGAAGCTGTAGCTGGTGCAGATGAAGTGGCTCTAGTGTCTGGAACAGGCACTGCAGCAGACCTCTGAGCTCTAGGCACTCTGGCAAATGCATCAGTGGTTGTCTTGCCCTTCCTCTCCTGCATATCATCTTGAAGTTTCTCCACAACAGACTGAATCTCAGTTACCTTCACATCCAAGTCATAGAATTTTTGCTCCACGATTCTTTCCAAGCTCTCCTGGTTTTGAGTCAGGGTGGCCAGTCCCTTCTCAATCCTCAGAGTGGATGCAATTAGGTAGCCAAGCTGATCTTGCTTGCTTTTCAAAAAGTACTCAGATGCCTCCTCTTGAGTTGGCATCTTGGCAGCCTTCTCTTTCTTTGCTTTCTCCTTCTTCTCTTGATCTTGTACTGATGATGGTTCATTCTCGTTCATCACAACTTGATTGTCCTCAAAGTCAGAATAGATAGGCAAGTGTTCCTTATCCAACAAGTATGTGCCTGTGCCCATCTTTGAGTTTATCAACTCCTGGATCTATGGGGCATATCCACAACTTCTTTTCTAGTCAGCTGCAGTCCTCTTGATAGTCTCAACTATAAGGCTCATGACCTTGAACTTCTGTGGCACATCAAATATATGTAGCAAGTTAATTGCATGGCCTCTGATCATTCTGTGATCACCAGACTTGGGCAAGAGAGTGTGCCTAAGGATCCAATTGATTGTAGGCAGCCCTGACAGCAAGTGTTTTACTGACCCAAACTAGTGAGTCTCAAGATCATCTTCAGGAATCTCCTTGTACATGTTTGCCATAGAGTTGTGATCCATCTTCTTCTTGGCATAGACATCCAAGTCATCTTCTTCTTCCTTAGGAGCATTGATCAGATTTGCCCATTCCTCAATAGTTGAGTGGTACCTTGTACCTTCAGACATCCATACTATCCTGCCATCTGGATAGAAGTGTGCTGTGGAGTAGAATTGCATTATGAGCTCCTCATTCCACTTTGTGAGCTTCTGCCCAACAAAGTCTGCAACTCCACAAGCACTGAAGCTGTCAAACACACCAGGATAGTGTTCCTCATTTTCCTTGATATACTTCCAGTCGACCCACCTCATTTCACACACTATAGGCTTCTTGTCCAATAACACTGTCTCATAGAAGTCCTACTGTTCTTTTGTGTGGAACCTGTAATCAACAGCAGTCCTTCTCCTAGTAGCATATGGATCTATATCTCTCCATAGCCTCAACCCTGAGTCTCTCCTGATCTTCATGTTCTCAGCCAGAGGATGAGCATCATTGTGGTCTGGAATCTTGGGTTTGAGCTTTCTCAGGACTTGTCCTTCATCATCTTCATCAGCAGCAACTTCAGGCACTGGGGCCTTGTTCTTCTCAGCAGCTGGTATACTCCTTGTATTCCTCTTAGGTGCACTCTTGGGCTTGGAGGCTGCTTTGGGTGCTTCTTTGGTCTTTGATGTTGCAGCCCCTGACTTTATAGCATCACCCATCAGCTTTTGTGCCTTGGGTGCTGGTGCAGCAACCTCTTCTTCCTCTTCCTCTTCAGAATCTCTCATGATTGAGGATCTCCCAAGCACTCTAGCAGTGGTCTTTTTGATCCTCTCCTTCCTCTTCTTCCCTTCTGCAGCCTCTTTGGGTTCAGATCCCAAAGGGACTTGAGTAGATGCTCTGGCCTGAGACATTAGAATTCTCTTTGCAGGAACCTTTTGCTTCATGCCTGGCTTGGTGGCAGCAGCAGTGCTATATTCCTTCTTAACCACTTTCTTCTTGGAAGTGGCCTCATCCTCAACTGCCACATAGTCTTCATCCTCAGATTCAGAGGTCTTCTTCTTTCTGGCCCTGGTTGCAGCTTTGGGTAAGTTGCTTGGGGTGCTCCTGCTACCATCATCTGAACTGCTAGAGGGACTAGTGCCCTCACTCAGGTGAACCTGCTCCTCTGAACTGTTATGGCTGTCACTCTGATCAGACATATTGCAAACACTGACAGCAGACCCTGTGAATAGATATAGATGAGATAGAGTGGATGAGCATCACAAAATGCAGAGGTTTTTGCAAGAGAATGAGTCAAAAACTTAGTTTTAGTTTTCCACAGAAAACATTTTGGATCAACCGATTTGTAAACTCGGTGATACGAAGCAGCTGTTGGAACCTAAACTAGTGAACTCGGTCAGACCGAGTCACAATTCGGTGGCACCGAGACTGCTAGGGTTTCACAAAGTCCTGAACTCGGTCACACCGATTTGCAATTCTTGGTCAGACCAAAAATTACATGTGCAATGGCCCGAGCCGAATCGGTGGTACCGAGTTCCACAACTCGGTGGGTCCGAGATGGTTTCAGCGGAAACCTAACCCTAAATTTTCAATTCAACTCTAATCTACGGAGTGTTTTGACTGGATAAGATCGTTTCAATCGTGGCAAGATTCATGATGAACACAATGTGCTAGGAATCAGACGGGGATAGCACTGTGATCGAGTCCATACCCTAGTTCGGCGATGAACTCGCTACGGCGGCAACGGCGGGGAAGAATTCCGTTGACGGCGGCGGAGACCAGCGACAGGAGGCAACTGGCGACGAGGAGGACGATCCGGAGACCCAGGAGGCAGAGCGAGCTATGCGCGGGCGAAGGGGTTTCGGAGAAATTTCCAAAATTTTGCCCGTGAGCATATATAGCCCGACCCTGTCGGTGTGACCGAGTGGAACAACTCGGTGGCACCGAGATTCATAACTACAAGCAGTTACTGAAACTCGGTGTGACCGAAAGGTTCAAATCAGTTGCACTGAGATTGAAAACCTAGATCGACTTAGTGATCTCGGTATGACCAAAATGGATGAATCGGTCAGACCGAAACGCACAAAGAAGTTTTGGAATTTTAAGTCTATGACGAATCGGGGACTCCGAGTGCTCCTCACACAGAGTGGTTCGAATCTGACTTGATCAAATTTTCTGATGTAGCATGAATAGAGTTTGAGACGGGAAAAGCATAGATAGCTAGAGAGGGTTCTTAGGCATTCTTGTCCATCCACTTGGCAAAAGAAAAGAAAACCAATCAATCAAAAAAACAAGTGGATGTCCTCGAATGAGTAAAATATGCAATCAACATGCTCACACAATAAAATGGCAATTGAAATATGTGGCAAAGCATGCACAACCAATTCTAGCATCTATCAAACAATTGGCAATGACTAGGTCATCTATATATGAGTATATTGACTTAGGAGTCAAATGAGAACATTTGATCATAGGTCATACTCATCGTTTAAGCACAAGTGGGGTTACCACTTTTACATAAAGCATTTGTTGTGTTCACACCATTAGAGTTGGTTTAGCTCAATTCTTAGAGTAAAGCTCCCCCTAGATGTGAGATCCCCCCTAAGAGGGATGAACTAACCTTGGGTTTTGTCGATGATGACTTCATGTAGATGTTGAAGATGTGGATGCTCAATGTTGATGTAGATCATTTGAAGCTATCCATTGGAGTGAGTTGCACTTTCAATACCTACATGGGTTAGTCCCACAAGGAACAAACAAGGATATCCATAGACATAAAGTGATGCACACACAATATGATGTCTATGAAAACTTTTAGGTTACCTTGTCCCTTGTCTTACCAACAAGAGAGTTTTTGACTCCTTGAACTAGTGCAAGATGTGGAAGTTGATTGCACTTGTTCTTGCTAAGATGATAAGAGTGAAGTATGTTGGCGGAGTCACCCTCAAGAACTCTCTAGTTCTTCTTCTTCGGGATCCACACCATCTTGATGGGAATCCTCGGTGTTGTAGTTGTACTTGATAAAGTGGAACTTGAAGTAGTCTTGGGAACCCACTTGACCAAGGCCTTAGGAGCTTCTTCAAATGCATCAATTTCCTCTTGAAGCTTGTCCTTACCTTTTTTCTTGTGGTCTTGTGGTGGAAGATCATCTTGAGCTTGTGTCCCTTTGAGAGAAGTAGGATCATACTTCTCTTGTTGAGGAACAAACTTCATCTTGGGGTATTGATCTTCTTCCCACTCAACTCCATTGGCATTGAACTTTCGTTCAAAACCAACACCTTGATTCTTCCGGTGCCTTCCTTGCTTGCGTACAATTTCCTCGAATTGCTTACTTCCGGCAAGGCTCTTGTAAACACCTTTCTCTATAATTCCCTTCAATAAGCTATTTTATTGCTCAAGTGTAACTTGGCTAAGAGAATCATTAGTGGAATCAAGAGAACTACTAGAAGCAACAATATTGGATTTAGCATGATTATTGTTACTACTAGAGGAAGAATCTTTCTTGTTCTTGTTACTAGACTTGACTTGAGGCATGTAAGTGGATAAGAGTAAACGCTTGGCAATGTAAGAAGAACTTTTCTTACGAAGATCATCATTGATTGCTTTTAAGAACTCATGCTCTCGCTCAAGGTTGAGCTTTTCAAAGCGCAATTTCTCATGAGTCCTTAAAAGTTCTCGATGATCTCCTAAGATAGTTTCATGAGCTAACTTAAGAGTGTTTAGTTCTTTAGTTAGAGACTCAATCTTCTCCTTATCATTGTCATTCGTTTTATCTTGATTAGCATGATTAATTGACGTTTCATCATAGTATTCATCACTAGAGTTGTCAACAAGTAAATCATCATCACCTAACAAGTCATCTTCATCACTATTGAAATCAACATACTCGGGGTGTGATACCTTTGGGCCTTTAGCCATGAAGCATGTTCCAACTCCTTCATTTGGTGAGTCAAATATGTCGTAGGAGTTGGTTGTCACAAGTGCTAGACCGGCAACACCTTCATCTTGAGTATATTCGGAGTTAGAGTGATAGCTTCTCTCGGAGTGGTTGTCGGAGTCGGAGCCGGATACCCATTCACCAACATGAGCTTGATGTCTTCGTTTTGTGTAGCTCCTTGATGACTTGTCCTTTCTTTCCGAATCCTTGCTTCTCCGTGAGGGTCTTCGTTCATAACGATCATCTCTACTCCTTCTTTCTCTAGATGGTGATTCTTCTCTTCTACTTCTTCTCTTGGGAGAATCTTCTCTTCTCTTGTAGGGGGCCGTACACTCATTGGAATAGTGTCTGGGCCTTCCACAATTGTAGCAATTTCGCTCTCGACTAGAAGATCTTTTGTCATTGTAGGACCTTGACTTGGAGCTTCTCTCTTTGCTTCTACTCTTGTAGAACTTGTTGAAGTTCTTCACCATTAAACTCAATTCTTCATTGAAGGTTTGTTTCTCACTCGATGATGTGGGGGCTTCACATGAGGCTTTGTAAGCACCACTTGATTTGTTGTGAAGTTCCTCTTTATCCTTGAGTGACATCTCATGAGCAACAATTCTTCCGATGACTTCCGTTGGCTTGAGATCTTTGTAATTGGGCATCATTTGGATCAATGTGCACACGGTATCATATTTTCCATCCAAGGCTCTTAGGATCTTCTTGATGATGAATCTATCGGTCATCTCTTCACTCCCTAAGCCGGCAATCTCATTTGTGATAAGAGCAAGCCTAGAGTACATTTCAGCGACACCTTCACCATCCTTCATTTTGAACTTGTCAAGTTGACTTTGAAGCACACCCAATTTGGATTCCTTGACGGAGTCGGTACCTTCGTGCATATCAATCAAAGTATCCCAAATTTCCTTTGCATTCTCAAGATGGCTGATTTTGTTGAATTCTTCGGGGCACAATCTGTTGAAGAGGATATCACAAGCTTGAGCGTTGTATTGCAGCATCTTCAACTCTTCTGCGGTAGCTTCACGGTTCGGTTCTTTCCCATCAAAGAATTCACCTTGCAAGCCAATACACACAATAGCCCAAACGGCGGGGTTGTGTCCAAGAATATGCATCTTCATCTTATGCTTCCAACTAGCAAAATTAGTGCCATCAAAGTAAGGACCTCTACGGTGATAATTTCCCTCGCTAGACGCCATACTCTCCTAGGTTGTGAAACCAAGGCTATGACCACCAAAAGCTATGGAAATCAAAGCAAATGGAGACCAAAGCTCTGATACCACTTGTAGGATCGAAAGTATGTCTAGAGGGGGGTGATTAGACTACTTGACCAAATAAAAATCTAGCCTTTTCCCAATTTTAGTTCTTGGCAGATTTTAGCTATCTTAGCACAAGTCAAGCAATCTCCACACAATTCAAGCAAGCATGCAAAAGAGTATATGAGCAGCGGAAAGTAAAGCATGCAACTTGCAAGAATGTAAAGAGAAGGGTTTGGAGGATTCAAACGCAATTGGAGACATGGATGTTTTTGTCGTGGTTCTGATAGGTGGTGCTATCGTACATCCACGTTGATGGAGACTTCAACCCACGGAGGGTAACGTTTGCGCAAGTCCATGGAGGGCTCCACCCACGAAGGGTACACGAAGAAGCAACCTTGTCTATTCCATCACGGCCGTCGCCCACGAAGGACTTGCCTCACTAGCGGTAGATCTTCACGAAGTAGGCGATCTCCTTGGCCTTACAAACTCCTTGGTTCAACTCCACATTCTTGTCGGAGGCTCCCAAGTGACACCTAGCCAATCTAGGAGACACCACTCTCCAAGAAGTAACAAATGGTGTGTTGATGATGAACTCCTTGCTCTTGTGCTTCAAATGATAGTCTCCCCAACACTCAACTCTCTCTCACAGGATTTGGATTTGGTGGAAAGAAGATTTGAGTGGAAAGCAACTTGGGGAAGGCTAGAGATCAAGATTCATATGGTTGGAATGGAATATCTTGACCTCAACACAAGTGTAGGTGGTTCTCTCTCAGAAAATGTGTATTGGAAGTGTAGGTATGTTCTGATGGCTCTCTCCACGAATGAAGAGTGAGTGGAGGGGTATATATAGCCTCCACACAAAATCTAACCGTTACACACAATTTGCCAAACTTGGTGGGACCGAATGGTTAAACTCGGTCGGACCGATTCAGCAAACCTAGTGACCGTTAGGATTTTCGGTGGGACTGAGATGCAACTCGGTAGGACCGTATGGTTAGGGTTAGGGCATAACGTAATCTCGGTGTGACCGATTACACAAACTCGGTGGGACCGATTTTGGTAATAAGCTAACCAGAGAGTTGGTCAGGTAAACTCGGTGGGACCGATTCACTCATCTCGGTGAGACCGAAATGTTACAAAAGGGAAACAGAGAGTTTACATTGCAATCTCGGTGGGACCGATCGCTCATCTCGGTAAGACTGAAACGTTACGAAGGGAAACAGAGAGATTACAATCCCATCTCGGTGAGACCGAGATCCCTATCGGTGAGACCGATTTGCCTAGGGTTTGTGGCAGTGGCTATGACATTTGAAACTCGGTGGCGCCGGATAGAAAGAATCGGTGGGGTCGAGTTTGACTTTTGGTTTAGGTCATATGTGGATGTCGGAAGGTAGTTGAGGATTTTGGAGCATATCACTAAGCATTTTGAGCAAGCAAGCCATTAAGCAACACCTCATCCCTCCTTGATAGTATTGGCTTTTCCTATAGACTTAATGTGATCTTGGATCACTAAAATATAAAATGTAGAGTCTTGAGCTTCAAGTTTGAGCCAAACTTTTTGTCCTTAGAATTTTGAGGGATCCACTTTCCTCATCCATGCCATGCCATTCATTGAGCTTTTCCTGAAATATTAATCTTGGAATAATGTTAGCTCAATGAGCTATATGTTGTTAGGAATTACCAAAACCACCCAGGGATAGTTGCACTTTCAGAGTCACGATGTGTTGAGACTCCCTCATTGACCTTAGACAGCCTATCTTAGATAAGCTTTGCTGTCTCCAAAGCACTCACTCTGCCATACTGCCCTTTCTTCTGATGGCCACATATGATGTTCTTCGCTTGAGAGTCGAGTTGCTTGAATCTCTTCACATCAGCAGCGTTGATGGTAGGAGTGACATAGGGGTCACCATTTTCCACAACGTACCAGAGATCATTGTCAATTGCCTCAAGATGCATGCGTATCTTATTTTTCCAGTAGGGGTAGTCCATCCCATCGAAGGTAGGACACCCAGTAGAAACCTTGATCATACCTGCGGTCGACATAACTAAAACTCTAGGCGGTTAAACCAAAATCACATAGAACAAAGGAGTACCTTGCTCTGATACCAATTGAAAGTGCGTTATATCGACTAGAGGGGGGTGAATAGGCGATTTTTATGAATTCTTAAGTGAGGAATTTGCGGCAACCAGGGTGACGCAACGACGAGAGATCTGTGTGCCGCAATGCCTTCGCTAAGTTTTCTTCAGGGATGATGCCTACTTACCCAACTCAATCCAATAGGCAATTGATCCATGCTCTGGCGTGAGCCCCTATTTTGTTCGTGTGTAGGTGGATGAATAGCCACCAATCACGCACCCCTGCACACTTTGGGCCAACCCATGTGGGGGTTGGGCGCTTCTTTTATTTCGTTTTCCTTATTTCCTCTTTTTCATTTTGTTTTCTTTCTTTATTTTTTACTTTGAGAACTGTTCACGAATCTCAAATTAAAAAATATGACCGAGATTTTAAAAAAATCTTAATTTCAAAAACTGTCCATGAATTTGATGCCCCCCGGATTTCATTAGTGGTCGATGAATTCAAAAAGAGAGAGGGGGTTTACTTATTCATCATTTAACAAAATGGTGAAATAGAATATCCAAATAATGCAGCATGATGCTGATGCAAATGCGGATGAGATGCATATGATGCACAAGCAATATAATAGGCGAACATATCTAGGTGATTATTCTCAATTGTTACAAATGTCAATGTAAGACATGCTATGAATTTGTGTCACGAGTTCATTTGTTTGTAGTTCTTGGAAAAAGTAACAATGCTAAAAATTGAGTGCCTTAGATATTAGTATTGTATTGTAAAATTACAACTACTCAAACTTAGTAGCTGAAACTCATTTGGAAAGAACCAATAACTTCTAGCCTCGTATCCTTAAAAATGAAAATTTTCATGAAGAGAAAAAAAACTTATGCATAAAGGGAAATATGTTGAAATACTAATATCTGAATGAAATTGAAAGTGCGTTATATTGACTAGAGGGGGCTGAATAGGCGATTTTTATGAATTCTTCACTGAGGAATTTGCGGGTGAGGAAATTTCTGAGTGAAGAACTACTTGCAGCGGAATAAGTACTCAGATTCAAACGTAACAGAACATAAGCATCGTCTTCATGATGAAATGAAAACAAGCACAGAGTACAGAAAGCGTAAACACAGGACAAAACAGAATGAAGATAAACAGACTGGATAAATTGAGCTGAGGAAATAGAGAAAGTCTTCAGTTAAAGTCTTCAAACAGATATGAACAAGCACACAACACAGAAATGAGGAAATGGAAGGGTTGAGGAAATGGAACCAGTTAGCTCAGTGAAGACAATGATTTGGTAGACCAGTTCCAACTGTTGTGACAGTTGTACGTCTAGTTAGGGCGGCTAGGTATTTAAACCTGAGGACACACAGTCCCGGACACCCAGTCCTGAACATGCAGTCCAGAACACTCAGTCCTCACCGTATCCCCCTTGAGCCAAGGTCACACAGACCTCGCCCAATCACTCGTGGTAAGTCTTCAGGTGACTTCCAAACCTTCACAGACTCGGTCACTCGGTGATCCACAATTTTCTCTTGGATGATCTAGACCATGACGCCTAATCGTCTGGAAGATGCATAGTCTTCAAAGGTAACAAGCGTCGGATCCACGCAGGATCAATCTCTTTAGTGATGCTCGATCACTTTGGGTTTGAAGGTGTTTGGGTTTGGGTTTTTCTCACTTGATGATTTTTACTCAAAGTCCCCGAAGGATGGGATGCTCTCAAATGACAAGTGTTAGTTTCTCTCGGAGCAGCCAACCAGCTAGTGGTTGTAGGGGGCGGCTATTTATAGCCTAGGGAGCAGCCCGACATGATAAGACATAAATGTCCTTCAATGATATGATCGTTAGATGGGTAGATATTTTGGGACAGCTGGTGCATAGTACAGCAACGGTTGGAATTTTGAGTATCAAATTCCTCAGGGCTATCATGTTCCTCACTGTGTAGGAAATACGCACTGGCGAATTTCTAACTCCTCAGTCAGAACAAATTCCTCAGAGACCAGAAGAACTTCGTCTCTGTCAATGAAGAAATTGACTGAGCTGTATGAGATTTTCAATGGCTTCACTCGAAGGGATTGGTAGGTGTAGGATTTGAGTTGAGCATCACTTGGAAATTTTTCCTTAGTATTTCCTCGACCCCCTTTAACAATACAATGTTTCCTATGACTCAAGAAAGAGAAACTAAAACTACGAAAACAAAAGTCTTCACGCTTCATGTTCCTCGAATGAATACCAAGTCTTCAGGATCACACCAATTTCTTCACTTTCAAAGTCTTCAGAAAGTCTTCAGAAATCCAAAGTCTTCAGTCGAAGAACTTCATTTTTAGGGGTCGACTTTCTCTGTAAATATCAAACTCCTCATAGACTTATAAACTTGTGTACATTCACAAACGCATCAGTCCCTTAACCTATAAATCTTCAATACACCAAAATCACTAAGGGGCGCTAGATGCACTTACAGAAATATTACATCTGTTTGTTGTGAACTCTGGAGATTACTGTCCTACCATTTTTTGATTTGTTGATGTGTTTTTGCTATTAGGTAGATCTTACACTTTAACAAGTCACGGAGAAAAGATTGATAAACGGCATGTGCATCTTCGGCACCAAGTTTCGGCCTTCTTCTCTCTTGCAAATAGTTCATACACTCCTCGTCGCCAAACTCAAGATTTCATACCCGCCAGCTTGCATAAAAAGAAAACCAAAATTCTTGTTCATACGAATTCTGGCTTAATCATTCAATTCTAGCCTTCATTTGGGACGCAAGTCCAATTTCTTGAAATCTGGCTTTGCTTGGACTTATAGGATGATTGTGGTGAATCATAATAGATGTAATACAAAAGTTATCCCCACGAGCAATAGAAAATACTTTTAGGGGGGCATTGCACCCTTATTGATGGTTAGGTTTAAATGGGTTCTCTGATGAATATTGAGCATTCCCTTGTGTGCTACAAGCAGGAATAAAATAAATATAGTCATCCTTCTAATCACACCGAAGCCCCTTTTTTACCCTAAAAAAGTCCCTTTTTCGGCATAGACATTGCAGAACCGACAACATCATCCTCACTATCGGACGTCATACCCTTCTTGGGTTCCAACATAATGAGCAGCTCTACTTTTCGGTCATGCGAAGAATTCCCAATTTCCTCCATGATGAAAGCATCTTCATCATCTTTGTAAGTACTAATTTGTTCTATCCTGGTAGTTCATCCGAAGTTAAATCTGGCTCCATCACCTACCCAAAATTGCCAACAAAAAGATCAAAGAGGTTGTAGTGTGAGGCATTTAAATTTAGTCTACAACATGTAGATTGGATCCAATCAATGCAAAAGACAAGCCAAGAACTGAACATACCTTGTGTCGTTTGCCCTTCTGATTAGTCTTGTGTGTACTTGTTTGCAGATTACGTGAGCGTGAAATTGATTTGCAGATCAACAAGAAAGGGATCCCGTTTTGAAGGGAAGAGGAGAATGTGTGAAAGGGTTATGAAGAATCAAACCATCAGATTTGGGTTTGGGCTGGGCTGGACTCTATGCACCGATGAGGACGAGGTGGATGCATCGTGATGTTTCCTATTCGGCGCTTAATGCACCCATTACAGTGTATCCCGTAGCGCGAGCGCCCACATGGGAGATGTCTTCGCTGTTTGATGTGTCGGCCCACGCCAGCTTCCCCTTTTGCACGAGCATCGGAAGCTTCCAGAAGCATCTGAACATTTTTTTTCTTTGCCTTTTTATTCGGCTCTCTCTGGTTTTTGTTTGCACCAGTTTTTTTTGTTGGTTTTTTCTTTTTCTCATTTTAAATTTATGAAAAAATTTAAAACCATGGAATTTTTTTTAAATGTGTGTTTTCCAAATTTTCGTGAACATTTTCGCATCCACGAACTTTTTACCAAATTTGTGATGATTTTCAGTTTTTGTGAACATTTTCAAATCTGTGATCTTTTAAAAAAAATCCTTCGGGAGCAACTAGTTTTGGGGTTTTTAAAAAAATCCTTCGGGATCTTTTAAAAAAACTGAGTGACAATTTTAATAAAACCAGTCGTTTTGGGGTTTTCTAGAGGACAGAAAAACAAACAGACGAGCGGTTCTCCGTGCAGCTAAGGTCAAGAGCTAAACTGAGGTGATCCCTATTTGACGCGCGCGAGCGTCCAGCGGGAGCAACTAGTTAACGAGCGCTCCTTCGAGAGCCTCGCAACGATCAGTGCAACTTGGCACGCTCTCCGCCATTCGCCACGTGTCTCGCTCTGGACGCTCCCTTTGGATTTTATTTTTTTTTACTTTTTCGCACGCGTTTTCGGCTTTTTAAACGATTTTTTCCAGTTTTTTCGGCAATTTGGTTTTCCCCCGGTCTTCCTAAGCTTTTCGACCAAAAAAATTTGGAATTTTTTTTTCTTTTTTTCCTTTCGCGAAAGTCACGGTTTTTTCCCGTGAGAGGCACGGTTGTGCTTTAGCGAGAGTCACGGCCGTGCCTTTCGGGAATGAAAAAAACACGTTTTCTGTTTTTCTTTCTTTCGCGAGAGTCACGGTTTTGCTTCCGCGAGAGGTATGGTTGTGCCTTCGCGAGAGTCACGGCCGTGCTTCTCGGAAAGGGAAAAACAAAATGCGTTTTCTGTTTTTTTTTCTTTCGTGAGAGTCATGGTTTTGCTTCCGCGAGAGGCATGGTTGTACTTTCGCGAGAGTCACGGCCGTGCCTCTCGGAAACGGAAAAATACGCGTTTTCTGTTTTTTCCTTCCACGAGAGTCACGGTTTTGCTTCTACGAGAGGCACGGGTGTGATTTCGCGAGAGGCACGGACGTGCCTCTTTCGGAAAGGAAAAAAAACCGTGTTCCCGGTTCGGGTTTTTTCGCCCGGTTTTTTAGTGAAAAAAGTTCATCAAAATCTATCAACATGGAATCTAGTTTTGAAGATCTCGACGCGAGGAATCCAATAATGAAAACAGTTTGAGATTTGGACGCATCGTTTAAAAGATAAAACATTTTGAGTAAACAGATCTTAGAAAAAAGAGAAAACTCCCAGGTTACGACAAGTGGCACGCTGCATGTCCGCCACTTGTCGCAACCTGGAAAAATGAAATATCCTTTACAACAAGTACTCCTTAATTAATGATTTCGGCGTCCAGCTACGTTGCTTTCACTGAAGCGCGTGCTAAACGGGCTGGCCCATAACGTGCGTTTAAAGCAGCTCCAGGCAACCGATTTTGGAAACCTTTTAGAAGGTTCCCTCAAGCGGGTTTTTTCGTTTTTTTTTCTTTTTGTCGGTTTTCCTTTTTTTCTGTTTTCTTTTTCCCTCTTATCTGTTTCTGTTCTTTTTCTCTTTCATTTGTTTATTATTTGTTTTCAAAAAAGTTTGAAATTCCTAATTTTGTTCATGATTTCAAAATTTGATCATGGTTTCAGAAAGAAATCTCTTTTTCAAAAATGTGTTCACAATTCAAAACTTTCTTCAGTGTATATCACGGAAATGTTCAATGTATATTTAAATATTTGTTCAGTGTATATCACAGAAATGTTCAATGTGTAGCTAAACATTTTTCAGTGTATTTTTTCTAAAAATGTTCCATGCATGTTAGAAATTGTATATGGCAAAAATGTTCAATGTGTTTTAAATGTTGTTCAGCGTATATCGCAAAAATGTTTAATGTGGAAGTTTAAAAAATTCTGCATATATTTAAAAATGTTTTAATGTATATTTAAAACCCGTTCATCGTATATAAAAATCAATATTTTATTGGAATTTCAAAATTTTGTTTCATGTTTTCAGTAACTGTTCACAGTTTGATCGATTTCCCCAATTTGTTAAAGAAAACATTATTCAATTTAATTAAGAAAGATTAAAAAAACGAATTCTGTGCTGTAGGTAATACTTTATGTTTAACGCTGTACTTTAAACCAATCCCAGTTGCTAGCTGCAGCGGCTCGCAAAGCTATGAACGAGCGCTTGGTCCCGGGATCGGATCCAAAAACGCTGTATCGTTTTTCATTCCTGACAATTTTCATTACACTCACTCGTGGCCTAACAATGGGCTGGCCCGTTTGCGGGAACCCTGCGTGAAAGCTCTTCCTTTCGACGCTAACGAGCCTCAAACAGGGGGGCCTCCTATGCGCCGCTCTTTGCGTCCGATTCGCACGCGCCGCACAGATGCAGCCCCTCGAATGGGCCGGCCCATCGTCGCGACGAAACAGCAAAATGATCATCTAAAATTATAACGCGGAGCAGGGGATCGATCCCTGCATCTGGAGGTAGTATACTCTTGTCATTAACCAGGCGAGCTAACTACCTCCTTCGGTCATATGTAACGCGGGTACTTTAAAAGATCATCTACTACATATCTAACACCCCCACCTAGAAACCTTAAACATTGGATATGTTCAAAAAAATTAAAAATTCAAAAATTATTCGCGTTTGCTGAATGGTAGAAGAACAACTAAAAAACTTGAACAAAGTTTTGATAAAATGAACATTTTTTAAAATCCCGAACATTTTTTGAATTTAGAGAACAAAATTTTGTACGCGAACGTTATGTTTGAGAGAAAAAGTTAAGTTCGTATGAAATATGTGAACATTCTTTAAAACTACCGAACAAAATTTGAAATATGTGAACAAATTTTTGAAATGGGAACATTTTACGAAACTCACGAACAAAATTTTCAAACACGAACATTTTCTGAAAAAATGCAAACAAAATTTGAAAAGGAACATTTACTGAAACCCACGATTTTTTTTTGAAAAAACGAACATTTTTCTTAATTTGCGAATTTTTTTTACAAAGCTGTGAAATTGTGAAAAAAACATTAAAAAGAAAAAAACTAAAAAAATAAAAGAGAAACAAAATTTGAAGATGAGAACATTTTTTTAACTTTGAATAATTTTTTGAAAGTATGAACATTTTTTCAAGTCAGGAACAAAAATTGAAAATGAGAACATTTTGTGAAGTTTTGAACAATTTTTTTGAAAGGATGAACAAAATTTGAAAATGAGAACATTTTGTGAAGTTTTGAACAATTTTTTGAAAGCATGACCAAAATTTGAAAAATGAGAACATTTTGTGAAGTTTTGAACAATTGTGAGCAACACAAAAAAATTGAAAAATAATAATATAACTTTGAAAAGAGAAAAACAAAAAACGAAAAAATGAAAAAGAAAGAGAAAACAGGAAAAAAGAAACATAAAAAACGAAAAAAAGATAAAAAAGAAAACAGAAAAAAAGAACATTAAAACGAAAAAGAAAAAGAAACAGTAAAAGAAAAGAAACAAAAAGGGGTAAAGGGGGAAGTAGAAAAACCGGTTCAGGAACCTTCTAGAAGGTTCCCAAAACCAGAAAAATCGGCTGGGAACTACCTAGAAGATTCCCAAAACCGGATTCGCTTTAACTTTTGAACGGGCCGGCCCATCCTAACGCGCTCGTCAATCTGCCTGTGCGTCCGGTCGACTACTTGCCGCAAAGAGCGGCAAATAGGAAATCCCCCCCCCCCCGAGCACTCCTAAACTGACGAGCGTGAACGCCAGTAAAAAAGACAGGCGCAAATACTGGGCCGGCCCATTACGTGGAGGTCCCATGTGTCGTACGCAGATTAGTCGGAAAAAAATTCCGTGGAGACCGTCTCGTGGGCGGCAAACGCTGACGAGGAGATCTCACGTGTGCGAACCAATCCCTACCGACCCTGTCGCGCGCGTTGTAGGAAGTCCGGTTCCGATTCCTACAGCATCTTCTCTGCTTTGAACGAAAATAAAATCCAGATTCCACGAAAATCTTCTATAAAATCCTAGCCCTCAACATCAATCATATAAAACCTAAACCAAACCTAATCAGGTACAGTGCAGCTCTTCAGATGTCAATGGAGCTGCAGCAGACCATGATCGCCACCAAGAAGCACATCAGGAGCAGGGGAAGGGCCAAGAGGGGACGTGATCCGTACGCGTCCGTATATGGCATTGTTTCCTGGGAGATGTTGGGCCAGCGGCCGTCGACGTACGTCGGAAAGCTTGATGAAGCAATGGTGGGCAAGAATGTGGTGATCTTCGGCTGTGTGTTGTGGATCCGGCCGCTGAGCAAGACGACTGCCATCGTGGGGCTGCACGATATATCGGAAACGGTGCCGTGTATAATTGAAGCCATCGCCGAAGAGGGGGTCACCACCCGAATGGTGCGCTTCGCCTCCACCCTCGTCAGCGGTCTCCACGATATATCGAAAACCGCTGTATCGTTTTTCGTTCCCGACAGTTTTCATTACATTCACTCGTGGCCTAACAATGGGCCGGCCCGTTTGTGGGAACCCTGCGCGAAAGCTCTTCCTCTCGACGCTAACGAGCCTCAAACAGTAGCACTCCTAAACTGATGAGCGTGAACGCCAGTAAAAAAGACAGGCGCAATACTGGGCCGGCCCATGATCACCACCAAGAAGCACATCAGTAGCAGGGGAAGGGCCAAGAGGGGATGTGATCCGTACGCGTCCGTATACGGCATTGTTTCCTGGGAGATGTTGTGCCAGCGGCCGTCGACGTACGTCGGAAAGCTTGATGAAGCAATGGTGGGCAAGAATGTGGTGATCTTCGGCTGTGTGTTGTGGATCCGGCCGCTGAGCAAGACGACTGCCATCGTGGGGTTGCACGATATATCAAAAACGGTGCCGTGTATAATTGAAGCCAGCGCTGAAGAGGGGGTCACCACCCGAATGGTGCGCTTCGCCTCCACCCTATGTCGAGGGACCTTCATAGATGTCGAGGGTGTCGTCTCCCTCCCCGATAACCGGAAGCATCTCTTTGACACCACCACCCAACGGGTGGAGATCCATGTGAGGAAGCTTCATACCATCGGAACACGACCAGATGGCAGTCATCTTGAGGCGGCATCACAGAATTCCTCTTCAAGCCCTTCAATCATGCAGGCGAAGAATCCTGTGGGACATCTATTTGGTGCCACCACCCGACAGGCGGAGATTCAAGTAAGAAAGTAGACCACAATAACCTCTGTTGCTGCCGACGTCACCGAGAAGCACATCAGGAGCAGGGGAAGGGCCAAGAGAGCAAAGGATCCGTACGCATCCATATACGGCATCGTTCACTGGAAGATGTTGGGCCAACGGTCGTCAATGTACGTTGGAAGGCTTGATGAAGCAATGATGGGCAAACATGTGGTAGTATTTGGCTGTGTGTCGTGGATTCGGCCGCTGAGCAAGACGACTGCCATCATGGGGCTGCACGACATATCCAAAACGGTGCCGTGTATAATTGAAGCCAGCGCCGAAGAGGGGGTCACCACCCGGATGGTGCGCTTTGCCTCCACCATGCGCTGAGGGACCTTCATAGATGTCGAGGGCGTAGTCTCCCTCCTCGGTAATTGGAAGCATCTCTTTCACACCACCACCCAGCTTGTGGAGATCCGGGTGAGAAAGCTTCATACCATCGGAACACGACCAGATGGCAGTCATCTTGAGGCGGCATCACAAAATTCCTCCTTGAGTCTTTAAATCATGTGGGCGGAGAATCCGATGGGACATCTGAAAGGATCGATATGGTTGACTAGAGGGGAGGTGAATAGGCAACTAACAATTTTTAGCTTTTCTTTAGCAATTTAAACTTTGCATCAAAGTAGGTTGTCTAGATATGCAACTAGATGAGCAACCTATATGATGCAACACGAATAGGAACACAAGCAAGCAAGATATATGAAACAAATAAGCTACACAAGTAAAGGCACGAGATAACCAAGAGTGGAGACGGTGGAGACGAGGATGTGTTGCTGAAGTTCCTTCCCTCTGAGAGGAAGTACGTCTCCATTGGAGCGGTGTGGAGGCACAATGCTCCCCAAGAAGCCACTAGGGCCACCGTAATCTCCTCACGCCCTCACACAATGCGAGATGCCGTGATTCCACTATTGGTGCCCTTGGAGGCGGCGACCGAACCTTTACAAACGAGGTTGGGGCAATATCCACAACTCAATTGGAGGCTCCCAACTACACCACGAAGCTTCACCACAATGGACTATGGCTTCGCGGTGACCTCAACCGTCCAGGATGCTCAAACACCTAAGAGTAACAAGATCCGCAAGGGATTAGTAGGGGGAATCAAATATCTCTTGGTGGAAGTGTAGATCGGGGCCTTTTCAACCACTCCCGAGCAAATCAACAAGTTTGGTTGGCTAGGGAGCGGGATCGGGCGAAAATGGAGCTTGGAGCAATAATGGAGCTTTAATGGTGGAAGAGATGAGTCAACGGGGAAGAAGGAGACCCTTTATATAGTGTGTGGAAAAGATCCAACCGTTACCCACCAACCAGCCCGCGACCAGCAATACTACCGCGCCTGGCCAGCGGTACTACCGCAAGGCCGCGTGGTACTACTGCTTGCAACCAAGCGGTACTACCGCACGGCAGTGCGGTACTACCGTACCGTCCCATGGTACTGCCGCGACCCCAGCCAGGGAAACAGATGCAAGCTGGGGGCGGTACTTCCGCACGCACGGTACTACCGCGCCCCCAATGCGGTACTACCGTAAGGCAAAAGTCCCGTCCAGGGGGAAGGGGAACTTCCGTGCCTACTTCCGCAAATAAACGGAAGTAGCAAAAACTCGACACAGTAGTACTGCCGAGGGGCGACACTACTGCCTGACCGCATAGCGCGGTACTACCGCACGGCGAAAGCGGTACTACCGCGGCAGGTGCGGATGTAAAAAATTACATCCGCTCCTACTACCGCAAAGGGGCGGCACTAGCCTGGTGGGCAGCGGTAGTGCGGCTCCAGGGGAGCGGTACTACCGTGAGCACCAGCGGTACTACCGCGCCACCGCGCGGTACTACCGTGGATGCCCACGGTACTACCGTTGATCCAGGAGCAGTACTACCGCAACCACAACAGCAGCCAGTTAAAGGAGGCAGGAAAAACGGAGGAAGCTCCAAGGAAGAAGGAGGGGATAAAAGGAGACGTGTACGTGATGATTCCACCCAAACCTTTCCAACGCGGACCCCCTCTTAATAGTACGGCTTTCCTACGACTCAAATCCACCAAAAAGAAATGTAGAAAAGACGCCGTCTTCGTCAGTCTTCGAGGGGCACCTAATCGTCTTGTGCCTAGCAGAGAAGAGTCTGGAAAACTCATGGAACATGATTAGTCCGCAAATACGTTGTCATCAATCACCAAAACACTTAGGGATAAATATGTCCTTACAATCTCCCCCTTTTTGGTGGATTGATGACAAAACGGGATTTGCACAAGGAAAAATACTATTGAGTAAAAGCAAACCCCTCCTCTCTATAATATAGACGGGCTCCCCCTAAATGTGTGCCACCTAGATGAGCACGAATACTAGGAACAGAGCTCCCCCTATATTATAGAGACAAGGCAAATTTATCACTAGACAAGATAGTACAAACATAAGATAACTAAGATAGATAGAGTGCATATGTCTTACACCATATGGAGGAAAGGTCTCGGAAGCACAAACCGAACTAAAGCAAACGAGGTCCAAACGACAAAGCAAACAAACACACCAAGCACGACACAACACAAATCCCTACACTCTCTCCCCCTTTGGCATCGATACGCCAAAAAGGCAGAGAGGACACCTACACACACGGGGTGGCTCAGGCAGAGAAGTCGTCCCACTGCTCCTCGTGCTCCTCGTCAGACTCAGCGGCGGGGATAGTCTCCTCCATGTCATCCTCTGAACTGGTCCACTTGTAGCCCTGCTTTGACATCCAGGCAGCCTCAGGTGTGATGACGTCCTCAGACCCGCCAGACACATCCTCTCCAAAGAGCCTCATCACCTTCTTGTCACGGCGGCGACTCTCCTTGTCAGTCATGTGAGCCCTGTACTGTCCCTTCGCCTACATGCAGAAGAGAGTCTTCATCTTGTCCTTTAGCTTCTTGGCCCATGATGGCTCAGAGGAAGAAGTGGTGGACCTAGCAGCATGGTCCTCAGCAGCAGTCTCAGCAGCAGCAGCCTCCCCCTCACCAGCAGCCCTCCTAGCAGAAGATGCCTCAGCACGAGTAGTGGTGTTGGCCCACTTGGGCTTGACGCGGAGGCTGATGGACTCATGGCGAATCCAGTCTGGAGCAAGGAACTCATCACCTGGATACGTCTTCTCCCAAGTGGTGGAGAGCAGCAGAAACAGGTACGGTCCATAGATAGGTACCTTGCGAGTGAACACTGCAAACCGAAGCTCACACCACATGATGTGAGAGACATCAAGTGGCTGAGTCTGAGAAGTAGGTGCCTCTGCACACAAGAGCAACATGTCCACTAGATATGCATGAACCTTGTCCTTGTCGCCAATGCGTGGGAACAGAGTGTTGCGGAAGATGCGATGCATGATATCCAGAAAGGAGTTCAACACCCAAGATGACTTCCCATTGGGGAGTACCTTCTCAACAAGGAAGGGCTGAAGCTGGTTCTTGTTGGCAGACTCAGAGTTGGCATGGGGGCGGACGCCAACGGGGGTGTGAAGCCCGTCATCAGGAATGTGCAGCAGATCCATGAACTCTTTCCATGTAGCAGACAGCTGACGGCCATTGGTCATCCAAGTCATCCTCCGCTCCTCCCCGGGATGATAGTACACTGAGGCAAAGAACTGACAGATAAGCTCAGGGTCATAGTCAAGGTGAAAGGAGATCACTGGCTCAATAGCAAACTGCTCCACCAAGTCTAGAGCCTCTCCAAAATAGTCAGAAAACTTGTCTTTCCGCAGGTGATGCATGTCTATCCACTTGACATCCACGTAGGTATTCTACTTGTTCTAGATCACATCCAGATAGATGAGAGCCTGTTGCTTGGTCCAGAACAACTCGGTGCCTCTGAGGATAGCCCGAGGATTCACATAGGGATTGATCTTCCGGCGCTCGACATACTCAGTGGTTGAAATCTCGTCCATGCCCTTAGCCGATTCCTTTTGCTTGCTGGCAGTGGTCTTGACATTGCGCTTGGGGGCATTGGAGCCCTCTGGGGCTTCATCTTGGGGGTTGCGCAGATGCTTGGAGCCAGTGTCACGACTGGGATTGGAACGGCGAGAGCCACCACCTGAGACACAGAACGCAAAAACACCCACAACAGCCAAGAGAGGTTAATGCAAAGACCACAACAAAGCAAGTGAAACAAGTAGAAAGCACACATGATACATGCCTAGAGAGAGATTTGATCCCTACGGTAGTACTGCCAAGAGCTGCGGAGCTAAGAGAGTAGTACGGCTCTTAGACGCGGTAGTACCGTGCAAGATCACGGTAGTACCGGGTGTAGGAGCGGTAGTACGACCTTAGCACCGCGGCCGGCGCGGTAGTACCATGTCTGCGGAGCGGTAGTACCGCACGGTACGGTAGTACCACGCCTGACGGGCGGTAGTACCGCACATCGGGCACGGTAGTACCGCACCGCGTCAGATCTGAACTGGTTCAAATCTGAGAAAGCCCGCGAAACCACGGTGGTACTACGGTTGGACAAAGCTACCACAAGACAGCATATCAAGTATGTTTCCTACGCATCACGACTCTCCTACATCCTACTCTTGCATAGATTTGGCCTAAAATCTCAAGAACAACAAGTTTCTCCCCAAAAGCCTAGAAGCAAGAGAACAGCCAAGAAAAAGAGGGATTTGGGGAAAAACCTTGGTCCATGGCAAGAGGAAGTGGTGGGGAACGATCCCACCGGTCGGAATCCGAGGAGAGTGGCTGGAGACGGAGATCCGGCGAGGGCCTCCGGCGCCGTTCTTGAGAGGGAGAGACGTGGAGAGAGAGACAATGAATGGGTATGGGGAGTTGGAACTCCCCTACCCGAGTCATAACCCCCACGCGCCCTTGACGGTGCGGTAGTACCGTGCCCAGACACGATAGTACCGCATAGTGTGGTACTTCCAAAGTACCGCACCAGAGCGGTAGTACCGTGCTGTGGCGCGGTAGTACCGTGCCTCCCAAAGCGGTAGTACCGTGCCCAGACGCGGTAGTACCATGGGCTCAAGAAGATGCACGTTTCGAGCGCGAAAAACTGGATCTTTGCACAAACCACTCCGAGCCAACACAACACCACAAGACCACGCAACACACAAAACCAGAAAGGCACACGACAAACGAACCAACCACGAGACACCACCTCTCCACAAGAGAGGGCGGTGGCCGTAGCCACCTATGTTTGAGTCAATTGGTATGGCACCGCGAAGAATTATCCTTGGGTCCATGACCAAAACTCATCTTTGAAGCACAAGTACCATCAAACATGGCTAATGTGAAAGACTTGATTGATTTATGCATAATGGGGGGAGGGAGAGTTCATTGAGAGAACATCACTCTCCCTATGTCCATGCCTACATCTAAATAGGACAACACGTTGAGTATGGTGGGGTGTGTAAGGGTTCAAGCAACATTGCTCTAATCGATGATATTTAGCTCATGACTTAACTCGCGAAATCTTGCTTCATCCAAGGGCTTCGTGAAGATATCTGCAAGGTTATCATGAGTGTTGACGTAGTTGAGCTCGATCTGTCCTCGCCTAATGTGATCCCGGATGAAGTGATACCGGATCTCAATATGCTTCGTCTTGAAGTGTTGCACCGGGTTGAGAGAGATCTTGATGGCACTTTCATTGTCACACCAAAGAGGCACTTTGTCACAAGTGACACCATAATCCTTTAAAGTTTGCCTCATCCATAAGAGTTGTGCACAACAACTACCGGCCGCAACATACTCCGCTTCGGTGGACGAGAGAGACACACAACTTTGCTTTTTGGAAGACCAACTTACCAAAGAGCAACCAAGGAATTGGCACCCTCCGGAAGTGGACTTCCTATCCACTTTGTCTCCCGCCCAATCAGAATCCGAGTACCCTACAAGCTTGAAGTTTGATCCTCTTGGGTACCATAAGCCAAAGTTTGGGGTATGAGCCAAATATCGAAAGATTCGTTTGACCGCCACATAGTGACTTTCCTTAGGTGCGGCTTGAAACCGTGCACAAATTCCCACACTCAACATGATGTCCGGACTAGATGCACAAAGGTAAAGCAAGGATCCAATCATGGAACGATATACCTTTTGATCCACCACTTTACCATTGGGATCTAAGTCAAGTTGGCACTTGGTGGGCATTGGAGTGGAAGCCGGCTTGACGTCACTTAGCTTGAATCTCTTGAGCATGTCTTGAGTGTATTTGGATTGATTGATGAAGGTTCCTTCTCTTCTTTGCTTCACTTCGAACCCTAGAAAGAACTTCAACTCTCCCATGGAGGACATCTCGAACTTTGAGGTCATGAGAGCGGCAAATTCCTCATTGAAAGCTTTGTTAGGAGAACCAAAGATAATATCATCAACATATAATTGGCACACAGATAACTCCCCTTTGACCTTCTTAGTAAAAAGAGTGGGGTCGATTAGCCCAACTTCAAAACCACGGTCTTGTAACAACTCGGTAAGGTGGTCATACCATGCACGTGGGGCTTGTTTAAGGCCATAGAGTGCCTTATCGAGTTGATACACATGACCGGGAAAGTAGGGATCCTCGAACCCGGGGGGTTGCTTGACGTACACCAATTCATTAATGGGACCATTAAGAAAAGCACTCTTCACATCCATTTGTTGTAACTTAAAGTTATGATGAGAAGCATATGCAATCAACATGCGAATGGATTCAAGACGAGCAATGGGAGCAAAGGTTTCACCGTAGTCGATACCCTCGACTTGGGAGTAGCCTTGTGCTACCAAATGAGCCTTGTTGCGAATGATAATCCCATGGGCATCTTGCTTGTTCTTGAATATCCACTTGGTTCCAATGACATTGTGGTTCCCCATTGGCCTTGGCACCAATCTCCACACTTTGTTGCGCTCGAAGTTGTTGAGTTCTTCGTGCATGGCATTGAGCCAATCTGGATCTTCTAGCGCCTCATAGACCTTGTGGGGTTCCACACAAGAGACAAACGCATGATGCTCACAATAATTTGCTAATTGTCTACGAGTGCTTACCCCCTTTCTTAAGCTTCCAAGCACATTCGTCATGAGATGATCCTTGGTGGAGAGCTTGGAAGCAACCTTAGCGGCACAGCGCTCTAATTCCTCCTCAGTGGTGAGTTGAGGAGCGGTTACTTGATCATCTTGAGCACCGTCATGAACTTGTTGTTGATCTTGAATTTGCTTGGGGGAGAGAACTTGACCTTGGGCATCACTTGGTGTGTCCACACCGTCTTGAGTATGATCTTGCCCTTGATCTTGTTCATGAGGTTGAGGGCCTTCACTTTGTTCTTCGGAAGCGTGTGGGTCTTGGGTTGGTGATGGCTCCACTTGAGTGGAGCATTGTCCTTCTCCTTCGGCCACAAGGGGTTCCTCAATGGGTAGGATGAAACCAACACCCATTCTTCTTATGGCTTGAGGAGGAATTTCATCACCTACATCACAAGTGCCACTTTGCTCCACTTGGGAGCCGTTATTCTCATCGAACTCCACGTTACACGTCTCCTCAATAAGTCCCGTGGATTTATTGAGGACACGGTAAGCATGAGAGTTTGTAGCATATCCAACAAATATGCCCTCATAAGCTCTAGCCTCAAATTTAGACAACTGAACACCTTTCTTGAGAATGAAACACTTACACCCGAATACCCGGAAGTACTTGAGGTTGGGCTTGTTACCGGTGAGTATTTCATATGGAGTCTTGTTCAAGCCCTTGCGGAGGTAGAGCCGATTTGATGCATGACACGCGGTGTTGATGGCTTCGGACCAAAAGTTGTACGGAGACTTGAACTCCGCCATCATGGTCCTTGCCGCATCCATCAACGTCCGGTTCTTCCTCTCCGCAACACCGTTTTGTTGAGGGGTGTAGGGTGCGGAATATTGATGCTTGATTCCCTCGTCACTAAGAAACTCATCCAAGGTGTAGTTCTTGAACTCGGTGCCATTGTCACTTCTTATTGTCAAGATCTTTGCATTGTGTTGACGTTATGCTTCATTTGCAAAGTCAATGACGGTTTGCTGGGTCTCGCTCTTCCTCTTGAAGAAATACACCCACGTGTACCTTGAGTAGTCATCCACAATCACCAAGCGATACTTCCTACCTCCAAGACTATCGAAGGATGGAGGCCCAAAGAGATCCATGTGAAGGAGTTCCAAAGGCCTCTTTGAATAAATGATAGTCGTGGGAGGGTGAGCCTTCTCATGTAGCTTTCCTTCGATATAGGCACTGCAAGCACGATCTTTAGCAAAACTAACATTCGTTAGTCCACGGACATGGTCCCCCTTGAGGAGACTTTGCAAAGATCTCATATTAACATGGGCTAAACGGTGATGCCAAAGCCATCCCACATCAACTTTAGCCATTAGGCATGTCGCGGTCTTAGTGGGTCGCTCCGAAAAGTTAATCACATATAGACCGTTCTTGACATGCCCAACAAAGGCTACTTTAAGAGTCTTGCTCCACAAGAGGGCCACGGTATCGATATCAAAGAAAGTGGCAAAGCCCATGACAGCAAGTTGATGAACGGAAAGTAAATTGTATGCAAGGGACTCAACAAGCATGACCTTCTCGATCGTGAGATCATGAGAGATGACCACCTTGCCAAGTCCCAATACCTTAGAAGATGAGGCGTCACCCCACTCGACATTGGTGGGCATAGATGGAACCTTGTGCACGTCCACCACCAAGTCCTTGCTTCCGGTCATATGATTTGTAGCTCCGCTATCGAGCAACCATGATCCCCCACCGGAAGCAAACACCTACAAGAGATCAATGCTTGGTTTTAGGTACCCATTTTGTAATGGGTCCTTTGATGTTAGTAACAAGGGTTTTTGGAACCCAAATAGACCATTCAATGTATTCATGAAGAGAACCAACAAATTTGGCATAAACATGCCCATCACTAGCACCGCATAACACATAAGAAGGGTTAAAATCGCTGGCTTTGTTGAGAGGGATGGCATTGCCCTTCTTGACATTGTTCTTCTTCTTCTCCTCAGGGGAACTTTCTCCCTCCCTCACAAAGGTTTGCATGAGGGGAGGAGGTCGTTTGGTCTTTTCATTCTTCTTCTTGTTCTTGGAGTCGGGCACGTACCCAACCCCTTCCTTTGCCACACCTCCCTTTTGGTTGATCAAGAGATCGTTGAGCTTCTTATTGCCTTGTATGCAAGTCGCAAGACCTCTCTCAAGTTGCTCCTTCAACTTAGCATTTTCCTCAACAAGATGTATATGCTCCTTGTGCCACTCGAGTTGTTTTTGCTAAAATTGGGCCTTGAGTTTTTCTTGCTCCAAAATTGCCTTGAAGCAAGTGCCATGTGTTCATGATATGCATACTTCGTATCTTCGGGGTTGCTCTCCTCTTCTTCCTCTTCTTCTTCTTCCACGGTGAGCTTGGCCTTCAATGCAAGGTTAGGCTTCTTTGCCCGTTGAGAACGGAGCACCGCATTGTCGGCGGTCTTGTCCAGAATGTTCATGGCCACAAACTCATCCAACACTTCGCTTGAGGTCAAAGTGTGGAAGTCCGGTCTTTGACGAATGACGGAAGACATGGCCTTGTGATAGGGCATCATTGCCTTGAGGAATTTGCGCTTGATCCAATTGTCATCCGTGTCCTTGCTCCCGTGATCTCGTAGTGAGACCGCGAGTTTGGTTACTCTCCGATAAAGCTCACGAGGTTCTTCATCTTCCTTCATTGCAAACTCATCGGCCTCATCTTGTACCACTTCATAGTTGGAGCATTGAATGCTTGCGCTTCCCCGGTAGAGAGACACGACACAATGCCATGCATCTTTGGCCAAGGCGAAGGGACGAAGATGAGGTAGGTCTTCGGGTGGAATTGCATCTTGAATGATGAAGAGAGCATTCTCATTGAATTGGTTGTCCGCGGCTTCTCGAGGAGTGAAGTTGCTTGGATCATGTGGATAGAAATCTTCTTCAATGATTCTCCAAAGGTTAGTGTTCACATGATTTAAATGACGTTTAAAACGGTAAACCCAAGAATCAAAATCCTCATTTTTCACAATCTTAGGGGGAGGACCGGCATGATTCAAATGAGTGGAAGGAACCGGTCCACCATAAACAAGTGGTGGTTCCACATGGGCAAAGATGCCGGTGCCATTCTTGCTACTAGAAGAAGGAGCCTTTTCATTAATAGCTTCCCCCTTTTCGGGGATAGCATCCAACACCTTGATGGAGGGATCACCCACTTTCAACGGTGCGGTGGATAGTTTAAGCCCCTCAAGAAATTTAGTAAACATGCTTTCAACTTCGGTCGTCATGGAGGTTTTCAATGTCTCCAAGGCCACATTGAACTCCTCACGAGAGACCGAAGTTCCCCCATCACCCATAGACGAGATAGGATTCACACCGGAGTGTTCCTCCGCACCGTCTACGGTATCAACCATACTCTTCGGACGGTAAAGTCCTTAATAAAGAGACGAGGCTCTGATACCAATTGAAAGGATCGATATGGTTGACTAGAGGGGGGGGGGGTGAATAGGCAACTAACAATTTTTAGCTTTTCTTTAGCAATTTAAACTTTGTATCAAAGTAGGTTGTCTAGATATGCAACTAGGTGAGCAACCTATATGATGCAACACGAATAGGAACACAAGCAAGCAAGATATATGAAACAAATAAGCTACACAAGTAAAGGCACGAGATAACCAAGAGTGGAGACGGTGGAGACGAGGATGTGTTGCCGAAGTTCCTTCCCTTTGAGAGGAAGTACGTCTCCGTTGGAGCGGTGTGGAGGCACAATGCTCCCCAAGAAGCCACTAGGGCCACCGTAATCTCCTCGCGCCCTCACACAATGCGAGATGCCGTGATTCCACTATTGGTGCCTTTGGAGGCGGCGACCGAACCTTTATAAACGAGGTTGGGGCAATCTCCACAACTCAATTGGAGGCTCCCAACTACACCACGAAGCTTCACCACAATGGACTATGGCTTCGCGGTGACCTCAACCGTCTAGGATGCTCAAACACCTAAGAGTAACAAGATCTGCAAGGGATTAGTAGGGGGAATCAAATATCTCTTGGTGGAAGTGTAGATCGGGGCCTTTTCAACCACTCCCGAGCAAATCAACAAGTTTGGTTGGCTAGGGAGCGGGATCAGGCGAAAATGGAGCTTGGAGCAATAATGGAGCTTTAATGGTGGAAGAGATGAGTCAACGGGGAAGAAGGAGACCCTTTATATAGTGTGTGGAAAAGATCCAACCGTTACCCACCAACCAGCCCGCGGCCAGCGATACTACCGCACCTGGCCAGCGGTACTACCGCAAGGCCGCGCGGTACTACTGCTTGCAACCAAGAGGTACTACCGCACGGTAGTGCGGTACTACCGTACCGTCCCACGATACTTCCGCGACCCTAGCCAGGGAAACAGACGCAAGCTGGGGGCGGTACTTCCGCACGCATGGTACTACAGCGCCCCCAATGCGGTACTACCGTAAGGCAAAAGTCCCGTCCAGGAGGAAGGGGAACTTCCGTGCCTACTTCCGCAAATAAACGGAAGTAGCAAAAACTCTACACAGTAGTATTGCCGATGGGCGGTACTACTGCCTGACTACATAGCGCGTGTAACACCCCAGATGTAACTTTCCCAATTTGTACTCCAACTCTTGCCGTTTCCGGCGTTAAGTTATATTTATTTCTCGGGTTCGGGTTTGTCTCCGTGTGTTGTTTTTCATTGTCATGCATCTCATATCATGTCATCATGTGCATTGCATTTGCATACGTGTTCGTCTCATGCATTCGAGCATTTTCCCCGTTGTCCGTTTTGCATTCCGGCGCTTCTTTCTCCTCCGGTGGTCATTTATAGCTTTCTTTTGTGTGTGGGGATTAAACATTTCTGGAATGGACCGAGACTTGCCAAGCGGCCTTGGTTTACTACCGGTAGACCGCCTGTCAAGTTTCGTATCATTTGGACTTCGTTTGATGCTCCAACGGTTAACCGAGGGACCGAAAAGGCCTCGTGTGGGTTGCAGCCCAACACCCCTCCAATTTGGCCCCAAACCCACAAAACTCTGCTCCATCACCTAGAGCGTTCGATCACGATCGCGTGGCCGAAAACCGCACCTCATTTGGATTCTCCTAACTCCACTTATGCCTATAAATACACCCCCTCCATTTTCGGATCTCTCTCCCTCTCCGCAACCCTAAAAAAACAGGGATCTCTCCGCGCCGGACGTGTCCGGCCGCCGCCGGACACGCCGCGCCGCCGCCCGCGCCCAACCATGGGGCGCCACGTGGCACGCGCCGCCAGCCTCCGCCATGGGCCCGAAGCCCATCTCCGGCCCCCGCGCGCCGCCACCGGGCCAGAGGAGGCGCCGCCCCCCGCCCTCTTCTTCCTCCTCGCCCGCGGCCACCGCCGCCGTACTCCGGAGCGCCCCGTCGCCATCCGCCGCCTCACGCCGCCCCGCGCCACCGGACGCCGCCGCCGCCTCGCCCGCCTTGCCGCCGCCGCCGCCTCGGGCGCCACCGCCACCGGACGCCGCCGACGGCGCCCAACTCCGGCCGGGCCCCGCTCCGCCGACCACCATCGCCATCCCCGGCCGGCGACCTCGACTTCCGCGCTCCGGCGGTGAACAGTGCACGACTCCGGCGATCCTCGAGAACTGCGCCCGATCCAGATCTGAGATCTACTCCTCGGTTGACTTTTTCCCTCCGAACCCTAATTTTTATGCCTACTTTGACTGGTCGTATCTCCGCATTCGTAGCTCCGTTTTGGACATATAGTATAGCGAAATGTTCGTCTCGATGAGTACATCATTTAATTCCATTGCATCATTTTCATTTGAGTGCATCTTGATGCCCGAAATGCTGCTAGAAGGAGGCTTCGTGAGTTAATTGTCAGATCTGCTAGTTCATCTTAGACTTTTGTCATTTTTGCCATGATTATTGTGTGCATGATATGCCTGTGAGTCCTTCATATTTTTTTTAAGCATCTTGTTATATTTCCAGAGGTGCAACCCATGCATTTTTAGGATGTGTGTGGTGACTTGTGCAAGCTTGCAAAGTGAGGCACCCGATAAATCTGTTTTCTGGGACTTAGTAGTTTTCTCTAAGTCTGGGATTATTTAGTTCGTGATGCCATATGTTCATGCTATTTCCTAGTGATCCGTGCCTCTTTTGAGGATGATAAGTAAGGGAGTTTTGTTAATCTTGTAGTTCCCTATCCATCCGTGTCTTTGTTTGCAATTATGGAGCACCTAGCTTGAGTCAATCGAGCTCTACTTTTGCTTCGTTGTGAATCTGGGCAGATCGTCAACTAGTTTGCGATTTTGCCAATGCTATTGTAGTTGATCCGTGCATGCTATGCCATTGTTCTTACCATGTCTAGCTTGTATTTTGTGCCTTCTTTATGGGTGTATGCTTGCCTTGCCATGACTTGCACCGTAGTGACTGCATCGAGCTCGTTTACATGCCTTCGTGAGTTATGTTTCAGCATGTCCCAGTTTTCACTAAGTCTGAAAACTGATTATGTTTTTGCTATGTTCGTGTGCTTGTTAGTATATTTGTGATCCCTTTTGGCTCAAGGTCACTAAGGGACTTTTGTTAAGCTTGTTGAGTAGCTCCATGCGATGTCTTTCTTTGTCATGTTCAGGTCCTGTAGCACGTTTGAGTGAATCTTGATGCACTAAATGCTGCTAGAAGGAGGCTTCGTGAGTTAATTGTCAGATCTGCTAGTTCATCTTAGACTTTTGTCATTTTTGCCATGATTATTGTGTGCATGATATGCCTGTGAGTCCTTCATATGTTTTGTTAAGCATCTTGTTATCTTTCCAGAGGTGTAACCCATGCATTTTTAGGATGTGTGTGGTGACTTGTGCAAGCTTGCAAAGTGAGGCACCCGGTAAATCTGTTTTCTAGGACTTAGTAGTTTTCTATAAGTCTGGGATTATTTAGTTCATGATGCCATATGTTCATGCTATTTCCTAGTGATCTGTGCCTCTTTTGAGGATGATCAATAAGGTAGTTTTGTTAATCTTGTAGTGCTCTATCCATCCATGTATTTTTTTGCAATTATAGAGCACCCTAGCTTGAGTCAATCGAGCTCTACTTTTGCTTCGTTGTGAATCTGGGCAGATCGTCAACTAGTTTGCGATTTTGCCGATGTTATTGTAGTTGATCCGTGCATGCTATGCCATTGTTCTTGCCATGTCTAGCTTGTATTTTGTGCCTTATTTATGGGTGTATACTTGCCTTGCCATGACTTGCACCGTAGTGAGTGCATCAAGCTCGTTTACATGCCTTCGTGAGTTATGTTTCAGCATGTCCCAGTTTTCACCAAGTCTGAAAACTGATTATGTTTTTGCTATGTTCGTGTGCTTGTTAATATATTTTGTGATCCCTTTTGGCTCAAGGTAACTAAGGGATTTTTGTTAAGCTTGTTGAGTAGCTCCATGCCATGTCTTTCTTTGTCATTTTCAGGTCCTGTAGCATGTTGTTTTGATGCTCTGAAGAGGGCTTCATGATCTGAAATTCCAGACAAGTGTTAATTTCACTAAGTCTGAAATCTGTTTTGCCTTTGCGTTTTTGCCATGCTTGTTTGAACCTCATAATGGATGATTTGCTCGTAGCTCAGTGCTAGACTGTTGTTAAGCATCTTGTGTGCAACCCTGCCATGTATTTTGTTGTCATGTTTGGTGGCTGCAGCATGTTCATTTCATTGCATTTAGATGCCTACTTGCTGTAAATCGCACACCGGTGTCATTTTTAAATCGCTTGCCATTTCCAAACCGTAACTCCGATTGCGGCGTTCTTTATATCGTTTTCAAGCGTTTTCATCTCATCTTTCCAGTGGCACACCTGGATTTCCAAGTTGAGGCCAGGTTCATGCATTTCCTCTCATATCTTGCATTTTGCATCCCGCATCGCATCCCGCATAGCATATCATCTTTGCATTGTGTTGCTTGTTCTTGCACGTGTTTGATTGTGTCCTTGTTGCTTGTTGTCTTGTTTGGGTAGAGCCGGGAGACGAGTTCTCTAACGAGGAGCCCGTTGAGTTTGCTTTCGAGGATCCAGTCAACTCTGACAACTGTACAGGCAAGATGATCATACCCTCGAAATCACTACTGTCTTTGCTATGCTAGTTTGCTCGCTCTTTTGCTATGCCATTGCTACGATGCCTACCACTTGCTTGCCAGCCTCCTAAATTTCCATGTCAAAACTCTAACCCACCATTGTCCTAGCAAACCGTTGATTGGCTATGTTACCGCGCTCAGCCCCTCTTATAGCGTTGCTAGTTGCAGGTGAAGATTGGAGGTCGTTCCTTGTTGGAACATTTATTTACTTGTTGGGATATCATTATAATGTCATGTTATCTTAATGCATCTATATACTTGGTAAAGGATGGAAGGCTCGGCTTCCCGCCTAGTGTTTTGTTCCACTCTTGCCGCCCTAGTTTCCGTCATATCGGTGTTATGTTCCCGGATTTTGCGTTCCTTACGCGGTTGGGTTATAATGGGAACCCCTTGATATTTTGCCTTGATTAAAGCTTTTCCAGCAATGCCCAACCTTGGTTTTACCATTTGCCACCTAGCCTTTTCTTTCCCTTGGGTTCTGCAGACTCAAGGGTCATCTTATTTTAACCCCCCCGGGCCAGTGCTCCTCTAAGTGTTGGTCCACCTGTCAGCTGCCGGTGGCCACCAGGGGCAACTCTGGGCTGGCCTACCCGTACGTAAGACAATCTGAGTGTGCCCTGAGAAAGAGATATGTGCATCTCCTATCGGGATTTGTCGGCACATTCGGGCGGTGTTGCTGGTCTTGTTTTAACCTGTCAAAGTGTCTTGAGTTACCGAGATACCGAGTCTGATCGGAACGTCTTGGGAGGAGGTCTATTCCTTCATTGACCGTGAGAGCTTGTCATGGGCTAAGTTGGGACTCCCCTGCAGGGATTGAACTTTCGAAAGCCGTGCCCGCGGTTATGGGCAGATGGGAATTTGTTAATGTCCGGTTGTAGATAACTTGAACCTTAATTAATTAAAATGAATCAACCGAGTGTGTTACCGTGATGGCCTCTTCTAGGCGGAGTCCAGGAAGTGGACACGGTGTTGGAGTAATGCTTGCGCAGGTTGCTCTCTAGTTTCTCGCTCGCGCTTTGCCTCCTCTTCTCGCTCTCCTTTACGAATAAGTTTGCCACCATACTTGCTAGTCGCTTGCTGCAGCACCACTTACATTTTTACCTTGCCATACCTACAAGCTTAAATAGTCTTGATCGCGAGGGTGCGAGATTGCTGAGTCCTTGTGGCTCACAGATTACTATTACACCAGATGCAGGGCCCGATGATTCCGCTCCAGGAGACGCGTATGAGCTCAAGTGGGAGTTCGACAAAGACTCTCAATGATACTATGTTTCCTTTCCCGATGATCAGTAGTGGTGCCCAGTTGGGGGTGATTGGGACCGTGTCGCATGTTGGGTTCTCTTTTATTTTTGGCGCTGTAGTCGGGCCATGAGTGTTTGGATGATTTAATGTTGTTTATGTACTTGATTGACATGGCGAGTGTAAGCCAACTATGTTATCTCCCCTTTATTATTCATATTACATGGGATGTTGTGAAGATTGCCTAACTTGCGACATATGCCTTCAATGCGATTATGTCTCTAAGTCGTGCCTCGACACGTGGGAGCTATAGTCGCATCGAGGGTGTTACAAGTTGGTATCAGATACATAATCGCATTGAAGGCACCCACTCTTGTTCCCAACATCAATGAGCTGCAGTTAATATTTTTTTTTAGGATCACGCGGGTATCTTGGAATCGTTTCGATGGTTTTATGATGAGAACATTGACTTGGTGCCTCCTGTCAGGGGTTTAGTGGAAGTGTCCCGTGGAGTTGAGCTCTGAGGTGTTGTCATCATAATTTTATCATTGCAGTTCTGGAATACCTGAGTCTAGTACGCCGACTTTTATGCAGTTCGTTGGTGAGATAACCTCAACGCCACCCAGTACTGGGGCGGGAGTTTGGGAGTATCGCCATAACTTGTATAACAGATGCTTTTCGAAGGTTGAGGTAGATGGTTTCCGAAGGTTTCCTGGTTATGTGTTGAAGGATGGATACAGCTGGATGTAGGAATTGCTAGTTTGGGTGAGATATTATGCTTCCCCTGTATCCCCAACACTTGATTGCATAACCGGAAAGGTTCGGGAGTTTCATAGGTGGGAATTCTAGTAGCTCTAGTTCTTCTTCCACGGATATTGGTTTGAGATTGGGATTTCTTACCGATTATTCGTTCTTGATCCGTACCTTGTTGATTTATTTCTCTACCTTAATTCTACGTGGCTTCTCAATTTCTGGATATGTGACCATTTCAAGAGGAATGCATTCGTTCATTTTTTTCGGATGTGAAGACTATATGTTGCAATTTTCATTCCGTTGGATTCAGCTTCAATATTTGTCTATCAATGTGCTAATGGTGGTCAACCTCTTCAGGATGGCTCCTCCAACACGCACGACTCCGAATCCTGATCCGCCACCGCCTCCACCTCCTTCAAAGGCATGGCAAGCTGTGATGGCCGCAACAAATGCAAACACACAGCTGATCATGCAAATTCTTCAAGAGCGCAATCAAGGCAGTCAAGGGAATCAAGGCAGCAATCAGAGTCACTTTGCTACACTCAACCAGTTCCTTGCTAACGGGCCAAAGACTTTCAGCAATTGTGTTGAGGCAACCGATGCTGATGATTGGCTTGTGGATCTGTGCAAGCATTTCGAGTGCAGTAACGTCAGGCCTGAGGACTTTGTCAAGTTCGCTTCCTTCCAACTCAAAGTTCAAGCTGCAGAATGGTTCCAGTAGTACAAGGACTCCAGAGGTGGACGTGTTATCACTTGGGATGATTTTCGTCGAGATTTCCGAGCTCATCATATTCCGCAGAGCGTGGTTGAAAACAAGCGTGAGGAATTCCGCAATCTGAAGCAAGGCTCTTTGTCTGTCTATGACTACAACAAGTTGTTCCAGAAGCTCGCCCGCTTTGCCAAGCAGGACGTCCCTGATGAGAAGAGCATGATATATCAGTTCAGGGGTGGTCTCACAGAAGAAATTCAGCTTGCTCTTGTCCTCTTCGAGCCCTTGAGGTACGATGAGTTCTACAACATGGCACTGAAGCAAGAGGTTGCTCAGTTGAGGTGTGACGCTTCCAAGAAGCGAGCCAGAGATGTTACTCCTTCTTCCTCTACTCAAGTGGCCAAGCAGCAGAAGTTTTGGCTTCCTCCTCCTCCGTTCCGTCAGCCGTTTCAGCAGAAGAGCAAAGGTGGCAGTGGTTCTTCCCACCCACCCAACCCTAGCTTTCAGAACAAGACTTCGTCTCAAGCTCCAAGATCGAGTGCTCCATATCACCGTCCGCTTTCAGAGGTCACGTGCAACAAGTGCCAGCAGAAGGGTCACTATGCCAACAAGTGTTTCAACCAGAGGCGTCTTCCTCCTCCTCCTCCTGTGAGATCGGCAAGTACAGCTGTGGTCAAGCATAACCCCAAGCATGCCAAGGTCAATTTGATGAATGCAGCTCAGGCAGAGGACTCGTCAGATGTGATCATGGGTAACCTTCCTGTTAACGATGTTCCTGCAAAAGTTCTTTTTGACACGGGTGCATCGCATTGTTTCATTTTGAGACCGTTTTCATCTAAGCATGGTTTGCCTTTGCAAATTTTGCCTAGTCCTTTAGCAGTTGTCTCTCCCGGTAAGCGCATGCATGCTAACTCCATTGCTCCAGATGTTACTATCACTTTGGGTGACTACAAGTTCTTGGCTTCTCCTATGGTTCTCGGTGACTCGGATATTGATCTTATTCTCGGGATGGATTGGCTTTCTAAGCACAAGGCTCAGCTTGATTGTGCAGCCAGGCAGATTCAATTGACTCATTCATCTGAGGATGTAATTGTCTTTGCCACTCGGGATAATACTATCCGTCTGTTTTCTCTCAATGAGAAGGGTGAATTGGATGCCATCTCTCAAATTCCAGTCGTTTGCGAATATCAAGACGTCTTTCCAGAAGAGCTCCCAGGAATGCCTCCGCACCGGCCAGTTGAATTCGTTATTGATCTTGAGCCTGGCACGGAACCTGTGTGCAAACGTCCTTACAAGCTCGGACCTGAAGAGTTGAAGGAGCTGAAGAAGCAACTCGATGAGCAAGAAAGAATGGGTCTCATCCGGCCTAGTTCTTCTCCGTGGGGTTGTGGTGTTCTTTTTGTGAAGAAGAAGGATGGAACGGACCGACTTTGTGTCGATTACCGTCCAGTGAACAAGAAGACCATCAAGAACAAATACCCACTTCCCAACATCAATGAGCTGTTCGAACAACTCAAAGGTGCCCAAGTATTCTCCAAGCTTGATCTCCATATGGGTTATCACCAGATTCGCATTCGTGAAGAAGATATTCCCAAGACAACATTCAGAACAAGCTTTGGTTCATATGAATACACTGTCATGTCTTTTGGCCTCGCCAACTCTCCTCCGACGTTCTCTCGCATGATGAACTTCATCTTCAACGCCTACACAAAGGTGTTTGTTTTGGTCTACCTCGACGACATTCTGGTTTTCTCCAAGAACAAGGAAGATCATGCCAAGCATTTGCGTTTGGTTCTTGATAAGCTCAGAGAACATCAGTTCTACGCCAAGTTCTCCAAGTGTGAATTTTGGCTCGATGAGGTTCTTTATCTTGGTCATATCATCTCTGCCAAGGGCATTGCCGTGAATCCTGAGAAGGTGTCTGCAATTGTGAATTGGGAACCTCCTCAGAACGTGAAGCAACTCCGCAGCTTCCTCGGTCTCGCAAGCTATTGTCGTAGATTTGTTGAAAACTTTTCCAAGATCGCGAAGCCTCTCTCAAATCTTCTCCAGAAGCACGCCAAGTACGTTTGGTCTCCGGAGTGTGATATTGCTTTCAACACTTTGAAAGAGAAATTGATCACTGCTCTAGTTCTGACTCCGCCTGATGAATCCAAGCCGTACGAGGTCTTTTGTGATGCCTCTCTGCAAGGTCTTGGCGCAATATTGATGCAAGAGAAGAAAGTTGTTGCTTATACATCTCGCCAGTTGAAGCCTAATGAGAAGAACTACCCCACTCATGATCTCGAGGTTGCGGCAGTTGTGCATGCTATTTTGACTTGGGGACATCTTCTATTGGGAAGAAAAGTGGACATTTTCACTGATCGGCGGTGGCCGCGGGCGAGGAGGAAGAAGAGGGCGCGGGGCGGCGCCTCCTCTGGCCCGGTGGCGGCGCGCGGGGGCCGGAGATGGGCTTCGGGCCCGTGGCGGAGGCTGGCGGCGCGTGCCACATGGCGCCCCGTGGTTGGGCGCGGGCGGCGGCGCGGCGTGTCCGGCGGCGGACGGACATGTCCGGCGCGGAGAGATCCCTGTTTTTTTAGGGTTGCGGAGAGGGAGAGAGATCCGAAAATGGAGGGGGGTGTATTTATAGGCATAAGTGGAGCTAGGAGAGTCCAAATGAGGTGCGGTTTTCGGCCACGCGATCGTGATCGAACGCTCTAGGCGATGGAGCAGAGTTTGGTGGGGTTTGGGCCAAATTGGAGGGGTGTTGGGCTGCAACACACACGAGGCCTTTTCGGTCCCTCGGTTAACCGTTGGAGTATCAAACGAAGTCCAAATGATACGAAACTTGACAGGCGGTCTACCGGTAGTAAACCAAGGCCGCTTGGCAAGTCTCGGTCCATTCTGGAAATGTTTAATCCCCACACACGAAAGAAAGCTTTAAATGACCACCGGAGGAGAAAGAAGCGCCGGAATGCAAAACGGACAACGGGGAAAATGCTCGAATGCATGAGACGAACACGTATGCAAATGCAATGCACATGATGACATGATATGAGATGCATGACAACGAAAAACAACACACGAAGACAAACCTGAACCCGAGAAATAAATATAACTTAACGCCAGAAACGGCAAGAGTTGGAGTACAAATTGGGAAAGTTACATCCGGGGTGTTACAACACTCCACCACTACGAAAGGATCTCGTCCCGAGATCTAGGACTGAAAGAACGCCGGGTACTCAGAACGGAGGTGATCCTCGCGTTCCCAGGTAGCTTCACGGTCGGAATGGTGTGACCACTTGACTTTGAGAAATTTGATTGACTTGTTGCGAGTCTTGCGTTCAGTCTCTTCAAGAATAGCAACTGGGTGCTCACGATAAGAGAGATCTTCTTGGAGCTCAATGTCCTCGAAGTTGACTGTGCGGTCCGGAGTCTTGAAGCACTTTCGAAGCTGAGAGACATGGAACACGTCATGAACATTGGCAAAGTTTGAAGGAAGCTCGAGTTGATAGGCGAGGTCACCTCTCTTGCTGACAATCTTGAAAGGTCCCACGTATCTAGGGGCAAGCTTCCCTTTGATACCAAAGCGACGAGTACCTTTCATAGGAGAGACACGGAGGTAAACATGATCTCCGATCTCAAAAGCCAAATCACGGTGCTTACTATCATAGTAGCTCTTCTGGCGGGATTGGGCTGCTTTGAGGTTATCTCGAATGACTTTGCACATTTCTTCTGCTTCTGTGATTAAGTCATTACCCAAAAGCTGACGTTCACCGGTTTCAGACCAGTTGAGAGGGGTACGGCACTTCCTGCCATACAGAATTTCAAAAGGGGCCTTGCCCGAACTTGCTTGAAAACTGTTGTTGTAGGAGAATTTAGCATAAGGAAGACAATCCTCCCACTTCATGCCGAAGGAGATCACACAAGCCCTGAGCATATCTTCAAGAATCTGGTTGGCACGCTCGACTTGACCGCTTGTTTGAGGATGGAAAGCTGTGCTGAAGCGGATGGTAGTGCCCATGGCCTTCTGAAAAGAATCCCAAAACTTCGAGGTAAAGATGCTGCCACGGTCTGAAGAGATCACTTGAAGAATACCATGCAGAGAGACAATGCGAGAGGTATAGAGTTCCGCTAATTGAGCTGCAGTGATCGACTCTTTGATAGGCAGAAAATGAGCCACTTTGGTGAGTTTGTCGATGACAACGAATATAGCATCATTGCCACGCTTGGACTTTGGAAACCCAGTCACGAAGTCCATTTCAATGTGGTCAAAATTCCATTCTGGAATGGCAAGAGGTTGGAGGAGACCTGCTGGCCTTTGGTGTTCTGCCTTCACTCTTCTGCAGACATCACATTCATTCACGAATTGAGCGATCTCGCGCTTCATTCGAGTCCACCAATAAGCTTGCTTAAGGTCCTGATACATCTTCGTGCTCCCAGGGTGGATGGAGAGGAGAGAATTGTGAGCCTCGTTCATGATCACTTTACGGAGGTCACCTTTGGGCAAAACAATACGATCCTCGAAGAAGAGAGTGTCCTTGTCATCAAGGTGGTAGCACTTGTACTTGGACTGACTCTTGGCAATCCCAATCTTCACCTTTTTCACCATAGCATCAAGAAGCTGGGCTTGGCGAATCTGGTCTTCTAAGGTAGGAGAGACTTGAAGGTTGGCGAGGAATCCTTGAGGAACAACTTGCAGATTAAGTTTGTGGAAAGCTTCACAAAGCTTGGGTTGATAAGGCTTAAGAATCAGACTGTTGCAGTAAGCCTTCCTGCTCAAAGCGTCAGCAATCACATTGGCCTTGCCTGGAGTATACTCAATACTCGGATTATACTCTTGAATCATTTCGACCCATCGAGTTTGCCTGAGGTTGAGAATAGGCTGAGTGAAGATGTACTTGAGACTCTTGTGATCAGTGAAAATGTCCACTCTTCTTCCCAATAGAAGATGTCTCCAAGTCAAAAGAGCATGCAAAACTGTCGCCAACTCGAGATCATGAGTGGGGTAGTTCTTCTCATTAGGCTTCAACTGGCGAGATGTATAAGCAACAACTTTCTTCTCTTGCATCAATACTGCGCCAAGACCTTGGAGAGAGGCATCACAAAAGACCTCGTACGGCTTGGATTCATCAGGCGGAGTCAGAACTGGAGCAGTGATCAATTTCTCTTTCAAAGTGTTGAAAGCAGTATCACACTCCGGAGACCAAACGTACTTGACGTGTTTCTGGAGAAGATTTGAGAGAGGCTTCGCGATCTTGGAAAAGTTTTCAACAAATCTTCGGCAATAGCTTGCGAGACCGAGGAAGCTGCGGAGTTGCTTCACGTTCTGAGGAGGTTCCCAATTCACAATTGCAGACACCTTCTCAGGATTCACGGCAATGCCCTTGGCAGAGATGATATGACCAAGATAAAGAACCTCATCGAGCCAAAATTCACACTTGGAGAACTTGGCGTAGAACTGATGTTCTCTGAGCTTATCAAGAACCAAACGCAAATGCTTGGCATGATCTTCCTTGTTCTTGGAGAAAACCAGAATGTCGTCGAGATAGACCAAAACGAAGTCATTGGTGTAGGTGTTGAAGATGAAGTTCATCATGCGAGAGAACGTCGGAGGAGCGTTGGAGAGGCCAAAAGACATGACAGTGTATTCATATGAACCAAAGCTTGTTCTGAATGCTATCGTGGGAATATCTTCTTCACGAATGCGAATCTGGTGATAACCCATACGGAGATCAAGCTTGGAGAATATTTGGGCACCTTTGAGTTGTTCGAACAGCTCATTGATGTTGGGAAGTGGGTATTTGTTCTTGATGGTCTTCTTGTTCACTGGACGGTTAATCAACACAAAGTCGGTCCGTTCCATCCTTCTTCTTCACAAAAAGAACACCACAACCCCACGGAGAAGAACTAGGCCGGATGAGACCCATTCTTTCTTGAATATCGAGTTGCTTCTTCAGCTCCTTCAACTCTTCAGGTCCGAGCTTGTAAGGACGTTGCACACAGGTTCCGTGCCAGGCTCAAGATCATAAACGAATTCAACTGGCCGGTGCGGAGGCATTCCTGGAAGCTCTTCTGGAAAGACGTCTTGTATATTCGCAAACTGGAATTTGCGAGATGCATCCAGTTCCCTTCTCGTTGAGAGAAAACAGACGGATGGTATCATCACGAGCGGCAAAGACATACATCCTCAGACGAATGAGTCAATTGAATCTGCCTGGCAGCACAATCAAGATGTGCCTTGTGCTTAGAAAGCCAATCCATTCCGAGAATAAGATCAATATCCGAGTTACCAAGAACAATTGGGAAGAAAGGAACTTGTAGTCGCCCGTGATAGTAACCTCCGGGACGCAGGTGTTAGCTGTCATCTGCTTGCCCGGTGACACAATTTGCAAGGAACTTTGCAGATACTGATAATCGCACTCATACTTTGATGCAAAAGGTTTGGAAATGAAACATGCGATGCACCAGTGTCAAAAAGAACTTTTGCAGGAATATCGTTAACTGGAAGGTTACCCATGATGACATCTGACGAGTCCTCTGCCTGAGCTGCATTCATCAAGTTGACCTTGGCGTGCTTGGGGTTATGCTTGACCACAGCTGTACTTGCCGATCTCACAGGAGGAGGAGGAGGAGGAAGACGCCTCTGGTTGAAACACTTGTTGGCATAGTGACCCTTCTGTTGGCACTTGTTGCACGTGACCTCTGAAAGCGGACGGTGATACGGAGCACTCGATCTTGGAGCTTGAGACAGTCTTGTTCTGAAAGCCAGGGTTGGGTGGGTGGGAAGAACCACTGCCACCTTTCTCTTCTGCTGATACGGCTGGTTTTCCTTTTTTTTTTTTTTTTTTTGTTTTTTTTTTGTTCTTTGTTTTTTTTTTTTTTTTCCACCGTTTCTTGTGCTGATACGGCTGACGGAACGGAGGAGGAGGAAGCCAATACTTCTGCTGCTTGGCCACTTGAGTAGAGGAAGAAGGAGTAACATCTCTGACTCGCTTCTTGGAAGCATCACACCTCAACTGAGCAGCCTCTTGCTTCAGTGCCATGTTGTAGAACTCATCGTACCTCAAGGGCTCAAAGAGAACAAGAGCTAGCTGATTTCTTCTCTGAGACCACCCCTGAACTGGTATATCATGCTCTTCTCATCAGGTACGTCCTGCTTGGCAAAGCGGGCGAGCTTCTGAACAACTTGTTGTAGTCATAGACAGACAAAGAGCCTTGCTTCAGGTTGCGGAATTCCTCACGCTTGCTTTCAACCACGCTCTGGGAATATGATGAGCTCGAATCTTGACGGAAATTCATCCCAGGTGATAACACGTCCACCTCTGGAATCCTTGTACTGCTGGAACCATTCTGCAGCTTGATCTTTGAGTTGGAAGGAAGCGAACTTGACAAAGTCCTCAGGCCTGACGTTACTGCACTCGAAATGCTTGCACAGATCCACGAGCCAATCGTCAGCATCGTGCCTCAACACAATTGCTGAAAGTCTTTGGCCCGTTAGCAAGGAACTGGTTGAGTGTAGCAAAGTGATTCTGATTGTTGCCTTGGTTCCCTTGGTTGCCTTGATTGCGCTCTTGGAGAATTTGCATGATCAACTGTGTGTTGCATTGGTTGCGGCCATCACAGCTTGCCATGCCTCCGGAGGAGGTGGAGGTGGTGGCGGATCAGGATTCGGAGTCGTGTGCGTTGGAGGAGCCATCCTGAAGAGGTTGACCCATTAGCACATTGATAGACAAATATTGAAGCTGAATCCAACGGAATGAAATGCAACATATAGTCTTCACATCCGAACAAAATGAACGAATGCATTCCTCTTGAAATGGTCACATATCCATAAATTGAGAAGCCACGTAGGAAGGTAGAGAAATAAATCAACAAGGTACGGATCAAGAACGAATAATCGGTAAGAACTCCCAATCTCAAACCAATATCCGTGGAAGAAGAACTAGAGCTACTAGAATTCCCACCTATGAAACTCCCGAACTTTCCGGTTATGCAATCAGGTGTTGGGGATACAGGGGAAGCATAATATCTCACCCAAATCTAGCAAATCCTACATCCAGCTGTATCCATCCTTCAACACATAACCAAGAAACTTCGGAAACCATCTACCTCAACCTTCGAAAAGCATCCGTTATACAAGTTATGTCGATACTCGCCGAACTACCGCCACCCAAACCCCCCCTTGGGCCAACGCACCTCAACTAACCCCGACCATAAATCGCCCACCACTTAGCCCACGCCCTGCCGCCCCCTAAACCCCCTCCCCCCCCGAAGCACCCCCCCAAAACGCAACCGCTTTATGCACTGCAAGTTATGGCGATAACTACGAACTCCCGCCCCAGTACTGGGTGGCCTCGAGGTTATCTCACCAACGAACTGCATAAAAGAGATTTTCGATGTCGGCGTACTAAACTCAGGTATTCCAGAACTGCAACGATAAAATTATGATGACAACACCTCAGAGCTCAACTCCCCGGGACACTTCCACAAACCTGACAGGAGGCACCAAGACAATGTTCTCATCATAAAACCATCGGAACGATTCCAAGATACCCGCGTGATCCTAAATTTTTTTTAGTGAAATTTGAGAAGAGAAGAGTCAAAACTCTACATCAGGATGCCTTACCAGAGCGATGAGGAGACTGGGAAGTAAAAAGAATTCCTAAACTCTCCGATATATAATTCCTAAATGACTCAAAACATTTTTCTAGACACAACTCGGCCGCTAAAAACGATCAAGCAATGGGGCTCCTAAGGTCGGGGAAGGCTCTGATTACCAACTTGTAACGCCCTCGATGCGACTATATCTCCCACGTGTCGAGGCACGACTTAGAGGCATAATCGCATTGAAGGCATATGTCGCAAGTTAGGCAATCTTCACAACATCCCATGTAATATAGATAATAAAGGAGATAATAGTTGGCTTACACTCGCCACGTCAATCAAGTACATAAATAATTACATATCACAAACACTCATGGCCCGACTACGGCCAAATAAAAGATAACCCAACATGCCACACGGTCCCGATCACCCCCAACTGGGCACCACTACTGATCATCAGGAAAGGAAACATAGTAACGTTGAGAGTCTTCGTCGAACTCCCACTTGAGCTCATACGCGTCTCCTGGAGCGGAATCATCAGGCCCTGCATCTGGTGTAATAGTAATCTGTGAGCCACAGGGACTCAGCAATCTCGCACCCTCGCGATCAAGACTATTTAAGCTTATAGGTATGGTAAGGTGTAAAAATATGTGGAGCTGCAGCAAGCGACTAGCAAATATGGTGGCTAACTTATACGCAAAAGAGAGCGAGAAGAGGATGCAAAGCGCGAGCGAGAAACTAGAGGACAACCTGCGCAAGCATTACTCCAACACCGTGTCCACTTCCCGGACTCCGCCGAGAAGAGGCCATCACGGTAACACACTCCGTTGATTCATTTTAATTAAATTAAGGTTCAAGTTATCTACAACCGGACATTAACAAATTCCCATCTGCCCATAACCGCGGGCACGACTTTCGAAAGTTCAAATCCCTGTAGGGGAGTCCCAACTTAGCCCATGACAAGCTCTCACGGTCAACGAAGGAATAGACCTCCTCCCAAGACGTTCTGATCAGACTCGGTATCTCGGTTCTTCAAGACATTTCGACAGGTCAAAACAAGACCAGCAACACCGCCCGAATGTGCCGACAAATCCCGATAGGAGCTGCACATATCTCGTTCTCAGGGCACACTCAGATGAGCGCTCCATACAACTAAAACCAAACCTCGAGTTTCCCCGAGGGGGCGCTGCACAGGACTCTAGTTTGGACCAACACTCAGAGGAGCACTGGCCCGGTGGGGTTTAAAATAAGATGACCCTTGGGCTCCGGAAACCCAAGGGAAAAAGAGGCTAGGTGGCAAATGGTAAAACCAAGGTTGGGCATTGCTGGAAAAGCTTCAATCAAGGCGAACTATCAAGGGGTTCCCATTATAACCCAACCGCGTAAGGAACGCAAAATCCGGGAACATAACACCGATATGACGGAAACTAGTGCGGCAAGAGTGGAACAAAACACTAGGCGAGAGGCCGAGCCTTCCACCCTTTACCAAGTATATAGATGCATTAAGATAACATGGCAATATAATGATATCCCAACAAGTAAATAAATGTTCCAACAAGGAACGACCTTCAATCTTCACCTGCAACTAGCAACGCTATAAGAGGGGCTGAGCAAAGCGGTAACATAGCCAATCAACGGTTTGCTAGGACATGGTGGGTTAGAGGTTTGACATGGCAATTTGGGAGGCTTGAAAGAAAGTGGTAGGCATCGTAGCATTGGCATAGCAAAAGAGCGAGCAAACCAGCATAGCAAAGATAGTAGTGATTTCGAGGGTATGATCATCTTGCCTGCACAGTTGATATGCTATATGCCCAAATCGGAGTTACGGATGCAATTGAATGGAATGAAATGATGCAATGGAATGAAATGATGTACTCTCCGAGATGAACATTTTGATATGCTATATGTCCAAATCGGAGTTACGGATGCAAAGATACGATGCTATGAACATGGGCACTTGGATTTGGGATTTCGAGGACTTAGAAGAAAAACAACCTAGGGTTCACTGTTCATCCGAATCTGGATCGGGCACGAAATTCGAGGTTCGACGCGCCGGGGCTCGCCGGAGTTCTTGCCGGACGATGAGGGAGAGGACGCCGGGGCTTCGGGCGCCGACGACCGAGGCGACGAGGGGCGGAGGCGGCGGCGGTGGCCCGGGCGGTGAGCACCGTGGTGGACAGGGCGGCGAACACCGCGGTGGCCGGCAATGGCGGCGGCATCGCCGGGCGGCGATGGCGCGAAGGCGGTGGGCGGCCGGACTTGACGAGGTGGCGGCGGAGCGGCGGGCGCCGGCACCGGCGTCGGGGGCGAGGAGGCGCAGGGCGGCACTGGCGGCTGCGGGCGCGGTGAAGTGGGGCGCGGGCCGGTGACGTGGCGCGCAGAGATTGGGCGAGGGGGCGGCGGCGGACGTGTCCGGCCCGGACGGACGTGTCCGGCCGGTGCGGAGGCGATTTTTTTAGGGTTTTGGACGAGGGGGATCCGGATTTCGGGGAAGGGGTCTATATATAGGCATAGAGGGAGCTAGGAGAGTCCAAATGAGGTGCGGTTTTCGGCCACACGATCGTGATCGAATGCTCTAGATGATGGAGAAGGCTTAGGTGGGTTTTGGGCCAAATTGGAGGGGTGTTGGGCTGCAACACACACACGAGGCCTTTTCGGTCCCTCGGTTAACCGTTGGAGTATCAAACGAAGTCCAAATGGTACGAAACTTGACAGGCGGTCTACCGGTTGTAAACCAAGGCCACTTGGCAAGTCTCGGTCCAATCCGGAAATGTTTAATCCCCACACACGAAAGAAAGCTAGAAATGACCACCGGAGGAGAACGAAGCGCCGGAATGCAAAACAGACAACGGGGAAAATGCTCGAATGCATGAGACGAACACGTATGCAAATGCAATGCACATGATGACATGATATGAGATGCATGACAACGACAGCAACACACGGAGACAAAAACCCGAACCCGAGAAAATAAAATAACTTAACACCGAAAACGGCAAGAGTTGGAGTACAAATTGGGAAAGTTACATCCGGGGTGTTACAGTTCGTCAGCAAGTCCATCTTCAACTCTGAGGAAAAGGACCTCCCCAACACTACTGATGACGGCGATGAGGACTACGCTCCCACCTATTGCTTCATGGCAAAAGGCTCAAAGGTACTCAAATATCCCTTCTCTGAATCTAGTGAGGATGAATCTGATGAAAACCTCAAACACAACTATTCTAAACCTGCTAAGATTGTTGTGAAACTGCAAAAGGCTCTGGAAAAGGTTCAAAACATGCTAGATAAAAGCGATGATATGTTGGGCGAGGAAATGGACCGCACTAAAATTTTGACTGGAAATCTTCAGAGACTTCAGTCCAAGTTTGACAATCTTCAAGGTCATCATAACACTCTCCTATCTGATCATGAGAAGCTTTCTTATGAATTTCTTCAAAGAAAGCAAGATCTTGAGCAGTTAAGAGTGAGTTATGAAGATCTTGAAAAGGAGTGTGATTCATTACTTGCTCAACAGATCAGCGCTACTCAGGAAGAATTTATTCCTCCATGTTTGAAGTGCATTGAACGTGAATCTGCTAATTCTTCACCTGAATGCTCAAATGCTTCCATTGCTGCAAATTCTTCAACTATCTCTGCTATCACTAATTCCTCATCTAAGGACATTGCTAGTATCACTGATGATGCAGGGCGGAAGGAATTGTATATGACAGGCATGTACAAAAGCCTCAAAGCGCATCAGGCTCTTTGTGACGTGCTTAAAAAGCAGATCCTCAACAGGAACCTTAGGAAAGAGGGTATTGCCTTTGAGAGGAAACTCAATGCTGATGGGACCTACTGGAAACATGAGCAGTATCCCAAAACCTCATGGGTTGCTGCAAAGGGACCTTCAGTGGATCCATCTACTTTATTTGGATTTACATGTGAATCTTCATATTCTTCTGATGAGTCATTTGACTCCAACTATAAACTGTTAAAAAATCAGAATGGTGAAGTATTTGCTAGATATGTTGGCACTAACTGCAGGAACGGTTCTCCTATGAAGAAAATCTGGGTTCCCAAAAGGTGCCTTGAAAATCTTCAGGTGAATGTCATCATGACACCACATGTGAAGAATAGGAACCCCAGATCAAATTCTTCATATGGATCCAAGTCCTCATACGGACCAAACTCCTCACGAGAATCAAATTCCTCAAAAGGATCAAAGTCCTCATATGAACATCATCGTGCTAACCCATCTGTTTCGCAGGGAAGATCTAAGGATTATGGATACATGCATTATTCTTCAAATCATTATGTTCATAAGTCCTCAAAGAAGTTCTCTGCTTACTCTTATGCTTACCCTAATCCCTCTTATGTGGAACAAAGTGGATTGACATCTATGCCACCTTTCTCTTATGGAGCTCCCAGAATGATGAACTCTTTGCCACCCCTTCAGATGTGGGTGGTGAAGAAAAATAACTAATCTATTATGCAGGGTCAGGTCTCCAGACGAACTTAATCGTGTGAAGAATTTTTTGGAGACCTGAATATGCTTGAAAGAACGCAAGCTAATCATGAAGAAATGAATTTTCATTTCTCACGTCCTCATACTGCTTTATCTGTTCTATTGCTTGATGAAATTGATCTGATGAAATTGATGTCATATTCTTCACTGATGAAGTATATGAGTTCGTAAGTTGCACTAATTCATTTGCAGGATGATCAACCCAAAGCCACTGAGTGGGTCCTTGATAGTGGATGTACAAATCACATGACTGGTGACAGGAGCTTATTGATGGACTCTGCTTTATCTCCATCACATCTGAAGCATATCACCTACGCTGACAAAGGCAAAAGCAAAGTATTGGGTCTAGGTAAGGTTGCAATCTCAAAGGATTGACACATGGACAAAGCCATGCTTGCCGAGTCCTTAGGGTTCAACCTCATGTCTGTCTCAATGCTTTGTGATCTTGATATGGTTGTTGTCTTTGGCAAGTATCGTTGTGCTGTGATCGTGGAATCTGACAATTCCAAAGTCTTTGAAGGCTTTAGGAGAGGAGATTTGTATATTGTTGATTTCTCTACAGGACCACAACCTGCTACATGTCTACTTGCAAAAGCTTCAGAAGGCTGGCTATGGCATCGACGACTTGGTCATGCTGGCATGAGGAATCTGCACACGCTCGCGAAGAAGAAGCATGTCATTGGCATTGAAAATGTCAAATTCCTCAACGATCACTCATGCGGAGCTTGTGAAGCCGGAAAGATGACCAAGGCCAAGCATCCAACAAAGACTATCATGACTACTACTCGACCATTTGAATTGCTTCACATGGATCTCCTTGGCCCTACTCACTATGCCACATTTACTAATGCTGCATTTTATATGGCTTTGTCATTGTTGATGATTATTCTCGATATACATGGGTGCATATCATCACTTACAAAACTGAAGTGCAGGAAGTCTTCAAACGATTTTCCTCAAGGGCTTCAACCAACTTTGGTGTGAAGATAAAGCACATCAGAAGTGATAATGGAACTGAGTTCAAGAACACTGGTATTGATGACTATCTTGATGAACTTGGTATTACTCATGAGTTATCTGCTCCTTATACTCCTCAGCAAAATGGCGTCGTAGAGTGCAAGAACAGGACTCTTGTTGAGATGGCCCGCACTATGCTTGATGAGTACAAGATGCCTCCTCGCTTCTGGCCTGAGGCAATTGATATTGCTTGCCACATCATCAACAAGGTATATCTTCACAAATTCTTCAAGAAGACCGCATATGAACTCCTCACTGACAAGAAACTCAATGTGAGTTATTTCAAAGTCTTCAGTGCTAAATGCTGGATTAGAGATCCTCATCACAGTTCAAAATTTGCACCAAAAGCACATGAAGGTTTTATGCTCGGTTATGGTAAGGACTCGCACACCTACAGAGTCTTCAACACCTATCACCACAAGGTTGTTGAAACTGTAGATGTGCGGTTCGATGAGACTAATGGCTCGCAAAGAGAGCACCTACCTCCTGTGACAGATGAAATACCTCCTGTGACAGATGAAATACCTCCTGAGAAATCTATTAAGTTCAAGGCTACTGAGGATGTCATTCCTACCGAAGAATCTGTTGAAGAATTCGTTCCAGAACGTGAAGAACATCATGATGATGCACATGAGGAAAATGGTGTTGAAGAAAATGCTGATCAAATTCCTCAACGACAACCCGCTCATCCTCGCGTTGCAAACGAAGTGCAGATTGAGAAAATCATCAGCGACATCAACATTCCAGGTCCTCTCACACGCTCAAGAGCTTCACATTTATCTAACTTTTGTGGGCACTTTGCTTTCATCTCTATCACAGAGCCCACTAAGGTAGATGAAGCATTTCTAGAGCCTGAGTGGATTCAAGCTATGCAAGAGGAATTACATCAATTCAAGCTCACCACGTCTGGGAACTGGTCAAACGTCCAGATCCTCGCAAGCACAATATCATTGGCGCAAAGTGGATATACCGTAACAAGCAAGATGAAAATGGCCTTGTGGTGAGGAATAAGGCACGACTTGTAGTTCAAGGCTACACACAGGTTGAAGGAATTGACTTCGATGAAACTTTTGCACCTGTTGCTAGACTTGAAACTATTTGCATATTACTTGCTTATGCTAACCATCATGATATCATATTATATCAAATGGATGTGAAAAGTGCATTCCTCAATGGTAAGCTTGAGGAAGAAGTATATGTTTCTCAACCCCCAGGTTTTGAAGATCCAAAGCATCCTGACAAAGTCTTCAGACTCAACAAGGCCCTCTATGGCCTCAAGCAGGCCCCTCGGGCGTGGTATGATACTTTGAATGAATTCCTCATGAAGAAAGGCTTCAAACCCGGTTCACTTGACCCAAATCTTTTCACTAAATCTTATGATGGTGAATTGTTTGTGTGCCAAATTTATGTTGATGATATCATTTTCGACTGTACTGACCAATGTTACAGTGATGAATTTGCCTATATGATGAGTGAAGAATACCAAATGTCTATGATGGGAGAATTGAAATTCTTCTTAGGTCTTCAAATTCGTCAATAGCGCAATGGCATATTCATATCTCTGGAGAAATACCTCAAGGATCTATTGAGGAAATTCGGCGTGCAAGATTGCAAAGGAGTCAAAATACCTATGCCCAAAAATGGCCATCTATGCACTGATGAAAATGGTATTGACTTCGATCAAAAGGTATACCGCTCCATGATTGGTTCTTTATTGTACTTATGTGCATCCAGGCTAGATATTATGCTTAGTGTTTGCATGTGTGCCCGATTTCAAGCTACACCAAAGGAATCACACCATAAGGCTGTGAAGCATATTCTTCGATATCTAGCTCACACACCAACACTTGGATTATGGTACCTCAAGGGCTCGGCTTTCGATCTCATTGGATATTCAGACTCTGACTATGCTGGTGATCGTGTGGACCGCAGGTCAACATCTGGCACATGCCATTTCCTCGGATGATCCTTGGTCTGTTGGTCCTCGAAGAAATAGAACTGCATATCACTGTCTACTGCTGAAGCTAAGTAGATTGCTGCTGGTTCTTGCTGTGCTCAACTTCTACGGATGAAGCAAACTCTCAAGGACTATGGCGTGAACGTGAAGAGTGTGCCACTCTACTGTGACAATGAGAGTGCCATCAAGATTGCTCATAACTCAGTTCAGCACTCAAAGACAAAGCACATTCAGATTCGTCATCATTTTCTTCGCGATCATGTGTTGAAGAGCGACATCTCTATTGAGCATGTGAAGACTAAAGAACAGCTAGCCGATATCTTCACTAAGCCCTTGGATGAGAAGAGATTTAGCAAGTTGCGGTGTGAGCTAAATATTCTAGAATCTTCAAATGTTCTTTGAAAGGACACTCATCCTAACACTTATGCAAAATTGATGACTTAGATGTGTAACACATGAAGAAACATTTTTCTTCAATCAATCAAGACTAACACTCTAAGTGTGAAGAAATTAACGAAGAATTTGATTCTCATAACCCTACGACAATTGTACGCGGTGTCTGAAATCATCATTCTTATACGGTGGGTCACGCCACCACCAAAAGTTGAAAATCTTCAATTTGAGTTTTTCCTTAGTTTTGAAATTCCTAAGTTGTTCAATTTCTTCAACTTTGAAATGTCTTCACCATTTCCATAATTTTTATTCATTGGCTATATATTTATATGAGTTTACGTCCTCTACATCATTCACTTATTGCTATTTCTTCAAGTTGCTCGCTCTGCTAAGTGAATGTGATCGGACCCTTCCCCCTCTATGATAAACTCAACCTAGTCTATTCACAAATTCTTCATGTGTGTTCTATTTGAAACTCGTTCAAAATCTTCACTGTGTCCTTGTCAGCTGAAGAAATTGCGAACGGAACTTTAAACTTATCTTATCTGAATTTTCGGCTTTTGCCGCTCAAACCGTTCCGCATTCTGTGAAATGTTTATCTATTCACCCATGATCTCACACAATCGCCACCTCTCAGTACGTGGGTGACACATGTCAAGAGAATGAGAAGGGTCAGGGGCACATTCATCCAATTTCTTCAGGCGAACAGTTTTTCACTTCAACTATAAATACCCCTCCCCTTCCTCACTTCGTTTTTACTCCGCTCGACCTCTCTCTCGCTCGAGCTTCCCAAAACCTAGCGCCGCCGCTACTTCATCGTCGCCGGTGAGGAAGAGCTTCACTGCCTCAACCTTGTCGCCGTCGTACTCGCGCCGACTGCGGATTTCTTCACTCCGCCGCCGTCGTAGTTGTCTTCCTCTGCCAAGTTAGGGCGTGGAAGATCTGAACCGACGAGCTTCACATATACACTTCCTAGTTCATCGTGTTCTTCGTCCAGGGTAATTAAAAGGTACTTTTACTGCCCTCTTTGATTCAAATGTTTTTCTACAAAATCTTCAAAGGTGTTTATTCTTCAAATCTTCACACACTGGACACCTCCCATAACATCTGTTCTTGATCTGTTTCCCTAAGCAACATTTTTCTTCAAGATTCCTCAATTGTGTGGTTTTTTCAATCTGTACAACTCTGGAACCTAAGTCAAAGAACGCTTAGTGAAATTCTTCAAGACTCGTCTGGTCAAATTCCTCAAACGTGTTCTTATTGCAAAACCTTCTGATAACGCATATGACCTCTCCAAATTCCTCGCAACTATACTTTGTTCACAAGTACACATGTCCATTGCTGAATCACTAGGTTCTCATCTACTTAACTCATTTGCAGCGTTCCTTGAAGAAAAGTTGCACACCTCTTCAGAGAATTCCATTTCTCAAATTCCTCAGGTGAAGAAAATGGCTGACAGTAAGAAGCCACAGAAGGGAGGAAAGAGGCTTGAGGTCAATACTGCTTTCAAGATTCCTGATGACATATACAAGGATTATTGCACTCCCGATGAGGCCAAATTTGGCAAGGAGGACAAAAATTAGCGCAAGGTGCACATACAAAGGATAAAGAGGAGATGGGCACGGGAATGGAGGGAGTACAGATATGTTACTCCCAAGTATATGAAGAAATTCGCTCTTAATCCTCCATGCCCAAGACCTCCATTGGCCCCTGGCCAAGTAGCTGATCCCACCAGCCTCAAGCGTGGTGAGGACTATCCTGAAGAATGGGCTAAGCGCCAGGCCAAGCTAGCCAAAATAGCTAAGGAAGCAGTGAGGAAATTTAATGAAGACTCTGCTGTTGCTGCTACCATTGCTGAGGCCTCTGCAAGCAAGCCAAAGAAGGCCATGACAAAGAAGCCTGCTCATAAGCCAAGTGCTTCACCCCCAATGCCCTCACGGCGAAGTTCCTCAGCAATGCCCTCACGGCCAGATTCTTCAAAGCCCTCACAGCCAATTCCTCAAGATGCTCTAGCTCCTCCAAAGTCCTCAGCTCCTCTGTCAAAATCCTCAGCACCTGTGCATCTCGCCACGTACCAAAGGACAACAAGAATCTGATGTCTACTACACAACCTTCTTCTTGTAGACGTTTTTGGGCCTCCAAGTGCAGAGGTTTGTAGGACAGTAGCAAATTTCCCGCAAGTGGATGACCTAAGGTTTATCAATCCATGGGAGGCGTAGGATGAAGATGGTCTCTCTCAAACAACCCTGCAACCAAATAACAAAGAGTCTCTTGTGTCCCCAACACACCCATGGTAAATTGTATAGGTGCACTAGTTCGGCGAAGATATGGTCTTACAAGTGCAATATGGATGATAGATATAGGTTTTTGTAATCTAGAAATATAAAACCAGCAAGGTAACTAATGATAAAAGTGAGCGAAAACGGTATTGCAATGCTAGGAAACAAGGCCTAGGGTTCATACTTTCACTAGTGCAAGTTCTCTCAACAATAATAACATAATTGGATCATATAACTATCCCTCAACATGCAACAAAGAGTCACTCCAAAGTCACTAATAGCGGAGAACAAACAAAGAGATTATTGTAGGGTACGAAACCACCTCAAAGTTATCCTTTCTGATCGATCTATTCAAGAGTCCGTAGTAAAATAACATGAAGCTATTCTTTCCGTTTGATCCATCCTAGAGTTCGTACTAGAATAACACCTTAAGACACAAATCAACCAAAACCCTAATGTCACCTAGATACTCCAATGTCACCTCAAGTATCCGTGGGTATGATTATACGATATGCATCACACAATCTCAGATTCATCTATTCAACCAACACAAAGAACTTCAAAGAGTGCCCCAAAGATTCCATCGGAGAGTCAAGACGAAAACATGTGCCAACCCTTATGCATAAGTTCACGAGGTCATGGAACTCGCAAGTTGATCACCAAAACATACATCAAGTGGATCACTTGATATCCCATTGTCACCACAGATAAGCACATGCAAGACATACGTCAAGTGTTCTCAAATCCTTAAAGACTGAATCCGATGAGATAACTTCAAAGGGAAAACTCAATTCATCACAAGAGAGTAGAGGGGGAGAAACATCATAAGATCCAACTATAATAGCAAAGCTCGCGATACATCAAGATCATGCCGAATCAAGAACACGAGAGAGAGAGAGAGATCAAAACACATAGCTATTGGTACATACCCTCAGCCCCGAGGGTGAACTACTCCCTCCTCGTCATGGAGAGTGCCAGGATGATGAAGATGGCCACCGGAGAGGGATTCCTCCCTCCGGCAGGGTGCCAGAACGGGTCTAGATTGGTTTTCGGTGGCTACGGAGACTTATGGCGGCAGAACTCCCGATCTAGGTTTCTTTCTAGAAGTTTCAGTATATATAAGAGGTTTTGGCGTCGAGAACAAGTCAGGGGGGTCTCCGGGTTGTCCATGAGGTAGGGAGGCGCGCCCAGGGGGGTGGGCGCGCCCCCACCCGCGTGGGCAGCCCGAGACTCTTTTGGCCCAACTCTTTTACTCCATGGCCTTCTTCTGGTCCAAAAATAAGTTTTGTGAAGTTTCAGGTCAATTGGACTCAGTTTGATTTTCCTTTTCTGTAAAACTCAAAAACAAGGAAAAACAGAAACTGGCACTGGGCTCTAGGTTAATAGGTTAGTCCCAAAAATCATATAAAATAGCATATAAATGCATATAAAACATCCAAGGTTGATAATATAATAGCATGGAACAATAAAAAATTATAGATATGTTGGAGATGTATCAAGCATCCCCAAGCTTAATTCCTGCTCGTCCTCAAGTAGGTAAATGATAAAAACAGAATTTTTGATGTTGAATGCTACCTAACATATTTACCCATGTAATTCATTTTATTGTGGCAAGAATATTCAGATCCATAATATTCAAGACAAAAGTTTAATATTGACATAAAAATAATAATACTTCAAGCATACTAACAAAGCAACCATGTCTTCTCAAAATAACATGGCCAAAGAAAGTTATCACTACAAAATCATATAGTCTGGCTATACTCTATCTTCATCACACAAAGTATTTAAATCATGCACAACCCTGATGACAAGCCAATCAATTGTTTCATACTTTTGATGTTCTCAAACCTTTTCAATCTTCACGCAATATATGAGCATGAGCCATGGACATAGCACTATATATGGAATAGAATGGTGGTTGTGGAGAAGACAAAAGGAGAAGATAGTCTCACATCAACTGGGTGTATCAACGGGCTATGGAGATGCCCATCAATAGATATCAATGTGAGTGAGTAGGGATTGCCATGCAACGGATGCACTAAAGCTATAAGTGTATGAAAGGTCAAAAAAAAACTAAGTGGGTGTGCATCCAACTTGCTTGCTCACGAAGACCTAGGGCATTTTGAGGAAGCCCATCATTGGAATATACAAGCCAAGTTCTATAATGTAAGATTCCCACTAGTATATGAAAGTGACAACATAGGAGACTATCTATCATGAAGATCATGGTGCTACTTTGAAGCACAAGTGTGGTAAAAGGATAGTAGCATTGCCCCTTCTCTCTTTTTCTCTCATTTTTTTTGTTTTTTTGGGCCTTCTCTTTTTTATGGCCTCTTTTTTCTCTTTTTTTTTTAAATTTTTTTTTCATCCGGAGTCTCATCCCGACTTGTGGGGGAATCATAGTCTCCACCATCCTTTCCTCACTTGGGACAATGCTCTAATATTGATGATCATCACACTTTTATTTACTTACAACTCAAAAATTACAAATCGATACTAGAATAAAATATGACTCTATGTGAATGCCTCCAGCGGTGTATCGGGATGTGCAATTAATCAAGAGTGACATGCATGAAAGAATTATGAATGGTGGCTTTGCCACAAATACAATGTCAACTACATGATCATGCAAATCAATATGACAATGATGAAGCGTGTCATAATAAACGGAACGGTGGAAAGTTGCATGGCAATATATCTCAGAATGGCTATGGAAATGCCATAATAGGTAGGTATGGTGGCTGTTTTGAGGAAGGTATATGGTGGGTGTATGGCACCGGCGAAAGTTGTGCGGCACAAGAGATGCTAGCAATGGTGGAAGGGTGAGAGTGTGTATAATCCATGGACTCAACATTAGTCATAAAGAACTCACATACTTATTGCAAAAATCTATTAGTTATCGAAACAAAGTACTACACACATGCTCCTAGGGGGATAGATTGGTAGGAAAAGACCATCGCTCGTCCCCGACCGCCACTCATAAGGAAGACAATCAAAAAATAAATCATGCTCCGACTTCATCACATAACGGTTCACCATACGTGCATGCTACGGGAATCTCAAACTTTAACACAATTATCTCTCAAATTCACAACTACTAAACTATCATGACTCTAATATCATCATCTTCATATCTCAAAACAATCATCAAGTATCAAACTTCTCATAATATTCAATCCACTCTATATGAAAGTTTTTATTATACCCATCTTGGATGCCTATCATATTAGGACTAAATTCATAACCAAAGAAAATTACCTTGATGTTCTAAATACTCTCAAAATAATATAAGTGAAACATGAGAGTTCATCTATTTCTTCAAAATAAAACCACCGCCGTGCTCTAAAAAGATATAAGTGAAGCACTAGAGCAAACAACAAACTACTTCGAAAGATATAAGTGAAGATCAATGAGTAGTTGAATAATTATATAACTATGTGAAGACTCGCTAACATTTAAGAATTTCAGATCTTGGTATTTTATTCAAACAGCAATTAAATCAAAAGAAAATAAAATGACGCTCCAAGCAAAACACATATCATGTGGTGAATAAAAATATAGCTCCAAGTAAAGTTACCGATCAACGAAGACGAAAGAGGGGATGCCATCCGGGGCATCCCCAATCTTAGGCTCTTTGTTGTCCTTGAATATTACCTTGGGGTGCCATGGGAATCCCCAATCTTAGGCTCTTGCCACTCCTTATTCCATAGTCCATCGAATCTTTACCCAAAACTTGAAAACTTCACAACACAAAACTTAACAGAAAACTCGTAAGCTCCGTTAGTATAAGAAAATAAATCACCACTTAGGTACTGTTTTGAACTCATTATAAATTCATATTGGTGTAATATCTACTGTATTCCAACTTCTCTATGGTTCATACCCTCCGATAATACTCATAGATTCATCAAAATAAGCAAACAACACATAGAAAACAGAATCTGTCAAAAACAGAACAGTCTGTAATAATCTGTATCAAACGTATACTTATGGAACTCATAAAATTCTTAAATAAATTTTTGGACGTGAGGAATTGGTCTATTGATCACCCGCAAAAAGAATCAACCTAATCGCACTCTACAGTAAAAAATGGCAGCTAATCTCGTGAGCACTAAAGTTTCTGTTTTTTACAGCAAGATCGCAAAAACTTCACCCAAGTCTTACCAAAGGTTCTACTTGGCACAAACACTAATTAAAACATAAAACCACATCTAAACAGAGGCTAGATGAATTATTTATTACTAAACTGGAGCAAAAATCAAAGAAAAAAAAATAAAAATTGGGTTGCCTCCTAACAAGCGCTATCGTTTAACGCCCCTAGCTAGGCATGATGATTTCAATGATGCTCACATAAAAGATAAGAATTGAAACATAAAGAGAGCATAATGAAGAATATGACTAGCACATTTAAGTCTAACCCACTTCCTATGCATAGGTATTTTGTGAGCAAACAACTTGTGGGAACAAGAATCAACTTGCATAGGAAGGTAAAACAAGCAATTCTTCAAGATTTTCAACACATAGAGAGGAAACTTGCTATTGTTGCAATTCCTACAAGCATATGTTCCTCCCTCATAATAATTTTCAGTAGCATCATGAATGAATTCAACAATATAACCATCACATAAAGCATTCTTTTCATGATCTACAAGCATAGAAAATTTACTACTCTCCACATAAGCAAAATTCTTCTCATTCATAATAGTGGGAGCAAACTCAACAAAATAACTATCATGTGAGGCATAATCCAATTGAAAACTAAAATCATGATGACAAGTTTCATGGTTATCATTATTCTTTATAGCATACATGTCATCACAATAATCATCATAGATAGCAACTTTGTTCTCATAATCAATTGGAACCTCTTCCGAAATAGTGGATTCATCACTAAATAAAGTCATGACCTCTCCAAATCCACTTTCATCAATTTAATCATCATAAATAGGAGGCATGCTTTCATCATAATAAATTTGCTCATCAAAACTTGGGGGACGAAAAATATCATCTTCATCAAACATAGCTTCCCCAAGCTTGTGGCTTTGCATATCATTAGCATCATGGATATTCAAGGAATTCATACTAACAACATTGCAATCATGCTCATCATACAAAGATTTAGTGCCAAACATTCTAATGCATTCTTCTTCTAGCACTTTGGCACAATTATCAGAATCCTTATTTTCATGAAAGACATTAAAAAGATGAAGCATATGCCGCAACCTTAATTCCATTTTTTTATAATTTTCTTTTATAAACTAAACTAGTGCTAAAACATGAAAGTAAAAGATTTGATTGCAAGATCTAAAGATATACCTTCAAGCGCTAACCTCCCCGTCAGCGGCGCCAGAAAAGAGCTTGATGTCTGCTACACAACCTTCTTCTTGTAGACGTTCTTGGGCCTCCAAGTGCAGAGGTTTGTAGGACAGTAGCAAATTTCCCTCAAGTGGATGACCTAAGGTTTATCAATCCGTGGGAGGCGTAGGATGAAGATGGTCTCTCTCAAACAACCCTGCAACCAAATAACAAAGAGTCTCTTGTGTCCCCAACACACCCATGGTAAATTGTATAGGTGCACTAGTTCGGCGAAGAGATGGTGATACAAGTGCAATATGGATGGTAGATATAGGTTTTTGTAATCAGAAAATAAAAAAATAGCAAGGTAACTAAAGATAAAAGTGAGAGAAAACGGTATTGCAATGCTAGGAAACAAGGCCTAGGGTTCATACTTTCACTAGTGCAAGTTCTCTCAACAATAATAACATAATTGGATCATATAACTATCCCTTAACATGCAACAAAGAGTCACCCCAAAGTCACTAATAGCGGAGAACAGACAAAGAGATTATTGTAGGGTACGAAACCACCTCAAAGTTATCCTTTCTGATCGATCTATTCAAGAGTCCGTAGTAAAATAACATGAAGCTATTCTTTCCGTTCGATCCATCCTAGAGTTCGTACTAGAATAACACCTTAAGACACAAATCAACCAAGACCCTAATGTCACCTAGATACTCCAATGTCACCTCAAGTATCCGTGGGTATGATTATACGATATGCATCACACAATCTCAGATTCATCTATTCAACCAACACATAGGACCTCAAAGAGTGCCCCAAAGATTCTACCGGAGAGTCAAGACGAAAACATGTGCCAACCCCTATGCATAAGTTCACGAGGTCACGGAACTCGCAAGTTGATCACCAAAACATACATCAAGTGGATCACGTGATATCCCATTGTCACCACAGATAAGCACATGCAAGACATACATCAAGTGTTCTCAAATCCTTAAAGACTCAATCCGATAAGATAACTTCAAAGGGAAAAATCATTTCATCACAAGAGAGTAGAGGGGGAGAAACATCATAAGATCCAACTATAATAGCAAAGCTCGTGATACATCAAGATCATGCCGAATCAAGAACACGAGAGAGAGAGAGAGAGATCAAACACATAGCTACTGGTACATACCCTCAGCCCCGAGGGTGAACTACTCCCTCCTCATCATGGAGAGCACCGGGATGATGAAGATGGGCACCGGAGAGGGATTCCCCCCTCTGGCAGGGTGCCGGAACGGGTCTAGATTGGTTTTCGGTGGCTACGGATGCTTCTGGCGGCGGAACTCCCAATCTAGGTTTCTTTCTGGAAGTTTCAGTATATATAAGAGGTTTTGGCATCGAGAACAAGTCGGGGGGTCTCTGGGCTGTCCACGAGGTAGGGAGGTGCGCCCAGGGGGGTGGGCGCGCTCCCCACCCTCGTGGGCAGCCTAGGACTCTTTTGGCCCAACTCTTTTACTCCATGGCCTTCTTCTGGTCCAAAAATAAGTTCTGTGAAGTTTCAGGTCAACTGGACTCCGTTTGATTTTCCTTTTTTGTAAAACTCAAAAACAAGGAAAAACCAGAAACTGGCATTGGGCTCTACGTTAATAGGTTAGTCCCAAAAATCATATAAAATTGCATATAAATGCATATAAAACATCCAAGGTTGATAATATAATAGCATGGAACAATCAAAAATTATAGATACGTTGGAGACGTATCAGCATCTCTATTGCCTCAGGAGCTTCTGCTAGTTCTTCAGCTCCACCCAATTCATCAACTGGCCCCTCTCTGCTGAATAAAAAGGCCACTGCTGGATGAGCTCTCGACCAAGTCCTCACAAGAAGCAGGTCACCTTTCAAGTACCGTCCGAAGATGACGAAGCTGATGATGAGGAACTTGCTGAAATCATCAGAGGCATGCAGCTCGAGGCCGCTAGAGCCAAAGACAGCAATGTGCCATTGATACTGGATCCAAAGTTGATCCTAGACTTCATCGACCTATGGCACAAGGATCCCAACACACCTTTGCCAGAGAAGAACCTCACTCCTGGTCAAAGTCATGTTTTGACTGCCTTCATTGATGAGAAAAAATGGAAATTTGAACAGGAAAGGAGGGTGAAGAAAGCGCAGTACAAGAAAGAGTGCTTTCTGAAGCAAAATGTTCTAAAGCTTTCACTTGAAGAACTTGCTGCTCTTCAATCTAAGATCAAGAAACTAAGTGATGAATTTGATCGCTACTATGCTGACTGGCTTGGTGCCAAAGTCAGATTTGTCAAGATAATTGAGAAGTTCACTTCCAATGTTGCAGCCCTAACGCAACAAGAAAATCCTCGGGCTGAGGCATCTGCTCGGCCTACTGAAGAGCATGCTAGCACCGCTGATGAAAATCAGGCTGTTGAAGATACTCAGAGTACCAGGGCTGATGATTGTATTCCAGCCGCTGAAGAAATTGCCAGGGCAACCACTAGTGTTGCGCCTAAAGAAAATGAAGAAGTCAGGGCAACTGCATCAGTTGTGCCTGAAGTTATTGAACCAAATTCCTCTGCTCCTCCTACACCTACCCCAACTCCGATCCTTCCATCTGCATCAGATGTGAAGAAGACCAAGGCTGCAGAGCGTGCAGCTATGAAGAAAAGGAAGGCATCAACTGCATCAGATTCTTCAGCTCCGAAGAAGATGAAGCCGCTGACTAGCTCTTTTGACAATCCAATTGATGTTGTTCCTGTCTCATCCATGCCATCAAAGGACCTTGTTCCTTTTGATAAAGAATATGAGATCCCAAGTGGATCTGATGATGACAATCCTTCTGCTGCTTCTTCAGAGTAGTTGGATGAAGAAATTGAAGCGGTTGCAATCCCTTCAACCCTAATAGTCTCATCGCCCATGCCTCAGTTCACTGCTGAAGAGGCCGGCGTTGAGGAAATGAGTGGAGAAGATGAGGATGTGGACATTGGGTGCACAACGCCAGTTCTGAACAATGAATTTTGGGAAAGTCAGCACCCTGATTCTCCTCTGTTCACATCCCTTCAACAAATTCCTCAGTACCCAGTGAACACTGAAGTACAGATGGGATCTGAAGAACCTCATGCCACACCGTCTGTCCATGCAGAGATTCCAGCCACAAGTGCTGAAGAAAATGTTAATGAAGAATTGAAGACCCAGGCTGTCACTGAAGAAGAAGCTGAAATTCCTCAGCCAGTGGATCCTGAGATAGCGATTCTTGAGGTAGTGATGCAATTGACCGATACCCCTCAGCCCAAGCCAAAGGATCCCTTCTCAAAGAAGCATAAATTCAAGGCTGATGACTTCTTCAGCGAACATGTGTTCTTCACAGACTATAACCCTTATGACTATATTCGTCTTAGAAGGAAGCGCTTCTGGACTGCCATCCAAGCAAATTTTTATTCTTCATTGCTCTTAAACAAGGACAAAGTCTTCGACCATGAGCATATTCCTCACGTGGACATGGAATCACTGCCTTGCTTCACCCCGGTCCTCAGTGTGCTTCATGATGCAGGACTGCTCAACTTTTGCACGGATATTTGCGATTGGAATGAAGATCTCATTCTTCAATTCTATGCAACTCTGCATATCACAGGCGATGCTAACGATGTGAACACTTGGGTATTGGACTGGATGATAGAAACACACATTTCAAAGCACTGACCTCTGAATTACTTCATGCCCTGCCTGTCAGTCCTCCCCTTGAAGGTGCTCGTTGCATCTATCATGAACCTGAACTCACTGCCCATTACATGCAAGTGCTAATGAAGCCTCTGAAGCCGGGTCAAGCTCCAAGGACCAAATTCCTCGTGAAGGAATTGTTGTTTGTGCCTAGAACTATCTATCTCATTCTGACGAAGACATCGAGTCCAATCAAAGGCCACGATTCAAATGATGAAGAAGTTGTTGGCATCATGAAGAATCTGCTATTCAATATCATACATGGAATTCCTATCAACTACCATGATTTCTTCATGAGGACTCTGAAAAATGTTGCCCTCTCTCCATTTGAGTTGAAGCCTTATGCTCCTTGGATTATGAGATTCCTCAGAACTAGGTCTTCACTCAACTACAAGGCTGATTTTCATAATCATGTCAGTTACTTGCCCCCCATTGAAGTCCTCAAGAGGACATTTTCCTCATCTGATGAAAAGGGCAAGGCTACTGCAATTATTGATGAAGGCATTCGTCCATTGGATGGTCAGTTTCGCAAAGCTGCATCTTACTCCACCAATGATGACTCTGCCACTCATGACTCCAGCGCAAATGCTTCTAAGCAAAATTCTCAAGGCACAGCTCCAAGGGTGATGACTGACCATGAGCTTCTTCTTAGTCTTCACCAGAAGGTGGATCGAAACCACAAATGGTTTAAGCTTCAGTTTGGTTCTATTCTTCACAACATGACTGCTACAGACAATGCAGTGAAGAAAAACCATTACTACCTCCATGAAGTCTTCGGTCGCACCTGGGCAATTTTGTCACATCTGTATGGTGAAGATGATCTGAAGCAAATGGGTTTCAAGCAGGACTTTGAATGGTCTCAGCCGCCACCGGCGAAGAAATTCAAGAAGACTAAAGTTCCTTCCTTGGTAGCCAGCTCATATTCTTCATCACGCGAAACCGATGAGCATGAAGACTTGGACGACACTGCGGTAGGCCCTACAACAACAAATGACCCCAACAACGCTGGCGCTCCTCCATCAACTTGATATTCTTTAGGGGCGCTATTCCTCATTTTCGATCCTTTTGGTCATTTGATGACAAAGGGGGAGAAATTTGAGTTAGTCTTCAAGCGGGTCTATCTATATGGGCGGTTTTTTTGCAAAGTTACAACTCTCGTTCTTCTGAGACTTTATTCGATGGAGTTGTAAACTTAAACTCTATGGTGGTCTGATACTTTTGTTGAGTTTTTCTGCATGCTTATTCCTCATTAATGTTAATGCACGCATGCTGAATTACATCGGTCATCATATTTCATCATGCATTTCAAATTCTTCATGTTATATGTTAAATGTGTGTATAGATTACAAGATATAGGGGGAGATCTCCATGATTCTACCCTTCAAAGTGTGCGTTGCTTCAAAAGCTAATTCCTCACTATGCACTCTTTAGGGGGAGTTCTTCTATATCTTGCAATCAAATTCCTCAATATCAATATTTACACTTCATATGTTTATCCCCGTTGAAAACTTAACCTATATTGTCATCAATCACCAAAAAGGGGAGATTGTAAGGGCATCTAGTGCCCCTTAGAGATTTGGGTGTACTGAAGACTTATAGGTTAAGGGATTGATGCGTTTGTGACTGTACACAGGTCTATAAGTCTATGAGGAGTTTGATATTTACAGAGAAAGTCGACCCCTAAAAATGAAGTTCTTCGACTGAAGACTTTGGATTTCTGAAGACTATGAAAGTGGAGAAATTGGTGTGATCCTGAAGACTTGGTATTCATTCGAGGAACATGAAGCGTGAAGACTTTTGTTTTCATAGTTTCATTTTCTCTTTCTTGAGTCATAGGAAACACCGTATTGTTAAAGGGTTGAGGAAATACTAAGGAAAAATTTCCAAGTGATGCTCAACTCAAATCCTACACCTACCAATCCCTTCGAGTGAAGCCATTGGAAATCTCATACAGCTCAGTCAATTTCTTCAGTGATAGAGACGAAGTTCTTCTGGTCTCTGAGGAATTTATTCTGACTGAGGAGTTAGGAATTCATCACTGCGGATTGCCAACACAATGAGGAACATGATAGCCCTGAGGAATTTGATACTCAAAATTCCGACCGTTGTTGTGCTATGTGCCAGCTGTCCCAAAATATCTACCCACCTAACGGTCATATCATTGAAGGGCATTTATGTCTTATCATGTCGGGCTGCTCCCTAGGCTATAAATAGCCCCCCCTACAACCACTAGCTGGTTGGCTGCTCCGAGAGAAACTGACACTTGTCATTTGAGAGCATCCCATCCTCCGAGGACTTTGAGTGAAAATCATCAAGTGAGGAAAACCCAAACCCAAACACCTTCAAACCCAAAGTGATTGAGCATCACTGAAGAGATTGATCCTGCGTGGATCCGACGCTTGTTACCTTTGAAGAATGTGGATCTTCCAGATGGTTAGGCGTCATGGTCTAGAGTATCCAAGAGGAAATTGTGGATCACTGAGTGATCGAGTCTGTGAAGGTTTGGAAGTCACCTGAAGACTTACCACGAGTGATTGGGCGAGGTTTGTGTGACCTTAGCTCAAGGGGAATACGGCGAGGACTGAGTGTTCAGGACTGCGTGTTCAGGACTGGGTGTCCGGGACTGTGTGTCCTCAGGTTTAAATACCTAGCCGCCCTACCAGACGTACAACTGTCACAACAGTTGGAACTGGTCTACCAAATCATTGTCTTCACCGAGCTAACTGGTTCCATTTCCTCAACCCTTCCATTTCCTCATTTCTGTGTTGTGTGCTTGTTCATATCTGTTTGAAGACTTTGGCTGAAGACTTTCTCTATTTCCTCAGCTCAATTTCTCCAGTCTGCTTGTCTTCATTCTGTTTTGTCCTGTGTTTATGCTTTCTGTACTCTGTGCATCATGAAGACCATGCTTATGTTTTGTTATGTTTGCATCTGAGTACTTATTCCGCTGCAAGTAGTTCTTCACTCCGGAATTTTCTCACCCGCAAATTCCTCAGTGAAGAATTCATAAAAATCACCTATTTACCCCCCTCTAGTCGATATAACGCACTTTCAATTTCATTCAGATATTAGTATTTCAACATATTTCCCTTTATGCATAAGTTTTTTTTCTCTTCATGAAATTTTTCATTTTTAAGGATACGAGGCTAGAAGTTATTGGTTCTTTCCAAATGAGTTTCAGCTACTAAGTTTGAGTAGTTGTAATTTTACAATACAATACTAATATCTAAGGCACTCAATTTTTAGCATTGTTACCTTTTCCAAGAACTACAAACAAATGAACTTGCGACACAAATTCATAGCATGTCTTACATTGACATTTGTAACAATCGGGAATAATCACCTAGATATGTTCGCCTATTATATTCTTGTGCATCATATGCATCTCATCCGCATTTGCATCAGCATCATGCTGCATTATTTGGATATTCTATTTCACCATTTTGTTTAATGATGAATAAGTAAATCCCCCCCCCTCTCTTTTTGAATTCATCGGCCATTAATCAAATCCCGGGGGGGAATCAAATTCATGGACAGTTTTTGAAATTAAGATTTTTTAAAATCTCAGTTATATTTTTTAAATTGAGATTCATGAACAGTTCTCAAAGTAAAAAAGAAAGAAAGAAAACAAAATTAAAAAGACGAAAGAAGGAAAACGAAATAAAAGAAGCGCCCAACCCCCACATGGGTTGGTCCAAAGTGTGCAGGGGTGCGTGATTGGTGGCTATTCATCCACCTACACACGAACAAAATAGGGGCTCACGCCAGAGCATGGATCAATTGCCTATTGGATTGAGTTGGGTAAGTAGGCATCGCCCCTGAAGAAAACTTAGCGAAGGCATTGCGGCACACAGATCTCTCATCGTTGCGTCACCCTTGTTGCCGATCAATTCGCCTTAGACCTGACCTTCGTCGTCCAGATCATGACAGGAATGGTAGGTCGAGATTTTATTGATAACTATTTTAGGGGACAATTTATAAAGATTTTAGTGAATTGATTGTGCATATTTAGAGTTACTTGCTTTTAAATTTCTTCAATGTCATGCCATCTACAAAAGTATGCATTCGATGGTGAGAGCAAAAAAAAGAGAAAACATGTATATGAGTAGATAGAATCCCATAAAGGATAAGTTGATTTATATAAGAGAACACACTTCAACAAAACTACGATGAGCCGGCAATAGTTGTTGTGCAGGAAAAAAACTAAACTTAATCCAGAAGATGAGGATTCTAGAGAAGACAATGTTGGCATCAACATCGATGATAACAATGTGAATAGTAACTATGATCTCATATATATTTAATTCATGTAACTGCTAATCATTTGTATTGAGGAGGACCCATTTTTATTAGATTTTATGAACCAATAAATTAGGGTAATATTAAAGGGTGTGCTAGGTCTCAGTCGGCTCAGACTTAACAAATGCTTGTCAAGTGACATACATATAAGAAGAAAAAAGGAAAAACTGAAGAAAAAAACATTGTACAAATATCAATGCAAGATCAAAGGAATATTGTATCGACTGGGACATAACAAAGTCTCAATCAACCGAGACTTAGCAAAACTAAATGTTAAATGGCATTACTATATACTCCCTCTGTTGTAAGATTTGTGTCAAGTCAAACTTTTGAAAACTTTGATCAAATTTATATTAAAAATATCAACGTCTACAATACCAAATATATAATATAAAACTAATGATTTTATTTGCTACTGAGAATGTTAATACTTTTTCTTTAAGTTGGGTCAAATTAAAAATATTTGACTCTAAGACAAAACTTATCAGTCTCGCTAAGTCTCAGTCTTTTTTTAGGATTATCAAGCTTTATTAATCAAATACCACATATTGTGGCATACAAGCAAGATCAAGGGATTGGCCGAACCAAACGTGGCATCCCAGACCTAAAGACAATGAGTGCTTGGCTAGTTTATGAGCTTCTATATTCGCCCTTTGACTTTCAAAAGAAAATTTACATTAAAACAAACTGGAATATGAGTTGATTGAAGGAAATATGCCCTAGATGCAATAATAAAGTTGTTATTTTTATTTCCTTATATCATGATAAATTTTTATTATTCATGCTAGAATTGTATTAACCAGAAACTTAGTACATGTGTGAATACATAGACAAACAGAGTGTCCCTAGTATGCCTCTACTTGACTAGCTCGTTAATCAAAGATGGTTAAGTTTCCTAGACATGGACATGTGTTGTCATTTGATGAACGGGATCACATCATTAGATAATGATGTGATGGACAAGACCCATTCGTTAGCTTAGCATTATGATCGTTACAGTTTCATTGCTACTGCTTTCTTCATGACTTATACATGTTCCTCAGACTATGAGATTATGCAACTCCCGAATGCTGGAGGAACACCTTGTGTGCTATCAAACATCACAATGTAACTGGGTGATTATAAAGATGCTCTAAAGGTGTCTCCGATGGTGTTTGTTGAGTTGGCATAGATCGAGATTAGGATTTGTCACTCCGTCTATCGGAGAGGTATCTCTGGGCCCTCTCGGTAATGCACATCACTATAAGCCTTGCAGGCATTGTGACTAATGAGTTAGTTGCGGGATGATGCATTACAAAATGAGTAAAGGGACTTGCCGGTAACAGATTGAACTAGGTATGAGGATACCGACGATCGAATCTCGGGCAAGTAACATACCGATGACAAAGGGAACAACGTATGTTGTTATGCGGTTTGACCGATAAAGATCTTCGTAGAATATGTAGGAGCCAATATGAGCATCCAGGTTCCGCTGTTGGTTATTGACTGGAGATGTGTCTCGGTCATGTCTACATAGTTCTCGAACCCGTAGGGTCCGCACGCTTAACGTTCGATGACGATTTGTATTATGAGTTATGTGATTTGATGACCGAAGTTTTGTTAGGAGTCCCGGATGAGATCGGGGACATGACGAGGAGTCTCTAAATGGTTGAGAGGTAAAGATCGATATATTGGAAGGCTATATTCGGACATCGGAAAGGTTCCGAGTGATTCGGGTATTTTTCAGAGTACCGGAGAGTTACGGGAATTCGCCGGGAGAAGTATTTGGCCTTATTGGGCCATACGGGAATAAAGGAGGCAGGCCAAAGGGAAGGAGGCGTGTGCCCCCCCATGGGTCCGAATTGGACTAGGGGCAAGGGGGCGCCGCCCCCTTGCCCTTTCCTACTCCCTCTCTCTTTCTCTCTTTCTTCTCTCCTACTCCGGAAAGGAAAAGGGGAATCCTACTAGGACTTGGGAGTCCTAGCAGGACGCCCCACACTTGGCGCGCCCCCTCTAGGGCCAGCCTCCTCCTCCTCCTCCCTCCGTTATATACGTGGGCAGGGGACACCCCAAAGGCACAACATACAATCTCTTAGCCGTGTGAGGTGCCCCCCTCCACAGTTACACACCTCGGTCATATCGTCGTAGTGCTTAGGCCAAGCCCTGCACCGGTAACTTCATCATCACCATCACCACGCCGTCGTGCCGACGAAACTCTCCCTCGGCCTCAACTGGATCAAGAGTACGAGGGACGTCACCGAGCCGAACGTGTGCAGATCGCGGAGGTGTCGTACTTTCGGTACTAGGATCGGTCGGATCATGAAGAGGTACGGCTACATCAACCATGTTTTCATAACGCTTCCGCTTACGGTCTAAGAGGGTACATGGACAACACTCTTCCCCTCTCGTTGCTATGCATCACCATGATAGGTCTTGCGTGTGCATAGGAAATTTTCTGAAATTACTGCGTTCCCCAACAGTGGCATCCAAGCCAGGTCTATGCGTAGATGTTATATGCACGAGTAGAACACAAAGGAGTTGTGGGCGTGGGTATATACATATTGCTTGCTATCACTAGTTGTTTATTGATTCGGCAGTATTGTTGGATGAAGCAGCCCGGACCGACATTACATGAACGCATTCATGAGACTAGTTCTACCGATGTGCTTTGCACACAGGTGGCTGGCGGGTGTCAGTTTCTCCAACTTCAGTTGAACTGGATCCAATGAATAGGGTTCTTTCTGAAGATCAAAAAGCAATCACTATACCATGTTGTGGTTTTTATGCCGTAGGTAAGAACGGTTCTTGATAAGCCCGTAGCAGCCACGTAAAACTTGCAACAACAAAGTAGAGGACGTCTAACTTGTTTTTGCAGGGCAAGTTGTGATGTGATATGGTCAAGACGTGATGATGTATAAATTGTTGTATAAGATGATCATATTTTGTTAAAGTTATCGGCAACTAGCAGGAGCCTGCCTTATGGTTGTCTCTTTATTACATAATATGCAAGCGCCATATAATTGCTTTACTTTATCGCTATGCGATAGCAATAGTTGCAAAAACAATAGATGGCGAGATGACCATGTGACAACACATTGATAAAGATCAAGATGATGGAGATCATGGTGTCAAGCCGGTGACGATGGAGATCATGACGGTACTTTGGAGATGGAGATCAAAGGCACAAGATGATGATGGCCATATCTTATCACTTATATTTGATTGCATGTGATGTTTATCCTTTATGCATCTTATTTTGCTTAGTTCGACGGTAGCATTATAAGATGATCTCTCACTAAATTTCAAGGTACAAGTGTTCTCCCTGAGTATGCACCGTTGCGACAGTTCTTCATGCTGAGACACCACATGATGATCGGGTGTGATAACTCTACGTTCACATACAACGGGTGCAAGCCAGTTTTGTACATGCAGAATACTCAGGTTAAACTTGATGAGCCTAGCATATGCAGATATGGCCTCGGACTGAGACCGAAAGGTCGAGTGTGAATCATATAATAGATATGATCAACATAGTGATGTTCACCATTGAAAACTACTCCATCTCATGTGATGATTAGACATGGTTTAGTTGATATGGATCACGTGATCACTTAGATGATTAGAGGGATGTCTATCTAAGTGGGAGTTTTAAGTAATATGATTAATTGAACTTAAATTTATCATGAACTTAGTCCTGATAGTATTTTGCATAACTATGTTGTAGATCAATAGCTCGCGATGTAGCTCCCCATTTTTTTTGATATGTTCCTAGAGAAAAACTATGTTGAAAGATGATAGTAGCAATGATGCGGACTAGGTCTTGATCTGAGGATTATCCTCATTGCTGCACAGAAGAATTATGTCCTTGATGATGCACCGCTAGGTGACAGGCCTATTGCAGGAGCAGATGCACACGTTATGAACATTTGACAAAGCTCGGTATGATGACTACTTAATAGTTTAGTGCACCATGCTTTACGGCTTAGAACCGGGACTTCAAAAATGTTTTGAACACCACAGAGCATATAAGATGTTCTAAGAGTTGAAATTGGTATTTCATACTCATGCCCGTGTCGAGAGGTATGAGACCTCTGACGGTACTTTGCCTACAAGATGGAGGAGAATAGCTTAACCAGTGAGCATGTGCTCAGATTGTCTGGGTACTACAATTGCTTGAATCAAGTGGAAGTTAATCTTCTAGATACGATAGTAATTGACAAAGTTCTCTAGTCACTATCACCAAGTTACTAGAACTTAGTGATGAACTATAATATGCAAGGGATGATGAAAGTAATTCCCAAGCTCTTCGCGATGCTGAAATCGGCGAAGGTAGAAATCAAGAAATAGCATCAAGTGTTGATGGTTAACAAGACCACTAGTTTCAAGAAAAGGGCAAAGGGAAAGAAAGAGGAACTTCAAAGAAGAATAGAAAGCAAGTTGCTGCTCTCATGAAGAAGCCCAAAGCTAGACCCAAGCCTGGAACTGAGTGCTTCTACTGCAAAGGAAATGGTCACTGGAAGTGGAACTGCCCTAGATACTTGGTGGATAAGAAGGATGGCAAAGTGACCAAAAGTATATTTCATATACATGTTATTGATGTGTACTTTACTAGAGTTTATAGCAACCCCTTAGTATTTCATACTGGTTCAGTTGCTAAGAGTAGTAACTCGAAACGGGAGTTACAAAATAAACAGAGACTAGTTAAGGGTGAGGTGATGATGAGAGTTGGAAGTGATTCCAAGGTTGATAAGATCACCATCGCACACTCCCTTTACCTTCGGGATTAGTGTTGAACCTAAAATAAATGTTATTTGGTGTTTGCGTTGAGCATAAATATGATTGGATCATGTTTATTGCAATACAGTTATTCATTTAAGTCATAGAATAATTGTTGTTCTATTTACATGAATAAAACCTTCTATGGTCATACACTCAATATAAATGGTTTATTGAATCTCGAACGTAGTAATACACATATTCATAATATTGAAACCAAAAGATGCAAAGTTAATAATGATAGTGCAACTTATATGTGGCACTGCCATTTAGGTCATATTGGTGTAAAGCGCATGAAGAAACTCCATGCTGATGGACTTTTGGAATCACTTGATGCTTGCGAACCATGCCTCATGGGCAAGAGGACTAAGACTCCGTTCTCCGGAACAATGGAGCGAGCAACTGACTTATTGGAAATAATACATACTGATGTATGCGATCCAATAAGTGTTGAGGCTCGCGGCGTGTATCATTATTTTCTGACCTTCACAGATGATTTGAGCAGATATGGGTATATCTACTTAATAAAACATAAGTCTGAAACATTTGAAAAGTTTAAAGAATTTCAGAGTGAAGTGGAATCATCGTAACAAGAAAATAAAGTTTCTACGATCTGATCGCGGAGGCCAATATTTGAGTTACGAGTTTGGTCTGCATTTGAAACAATGTGGAATAGTTTCGCAACTCACGCCACCTGGAACACCACAGCATAATGGTGTGTCCGAACGTTGTAATCGTATTTTATTGGATATGGTGCAATCTATGATGTCTCTTACCGATTTACCACTATCGTTTTGGGGTTATGCATTAGAGACAGCTGCATTCATGTTAAATAGGGCACCATCTAAATACGTTGAGATGACACCGTATGAACTATGGTTTAGCAAGAAACCTAAGTTGTCATTTCTTAAAGTTTGGGGTTGCGATGCTTATGTGAAAAAAGTTTCATTCTGATAAGCTCAAACCCGAACTGGAGAAGTGCGTCTTCATAGGATACCCAAAAGTAACTATTGGGTACACCTTCTATCACAGATCCAAAGGCAAGATATTCGTTGCTAAGAATGGATCCTTTCTAGAGGAGTTTCTCTCGAAAGAAGTGAGTGGGAGGAAAGTAGAACTTGATGAGGTAATTGTACCTTCTCCCGAATTGGAAAGTAGTTCATCACAGAAATCAGTTCAGTCATTCCTACACCAATTAGTGAGGAAGCTAATGATGATGATCATGAAACTTCAGATCAAGTTACTACCGAACCTCGTAGGTCAACCAGAGTACGGTCCGCACCAGAGTGGTATGGTAATCCTGTTCTGGAAGTCATCTTACTAGACCATGACGAACCTATGAACTATGAGGAAGCGATGATGAGCCCAGATTGCGCAAAATGGCTAGAGGCCATGAAATCTGAGATGGGATCCTGATACGTCTCCAACGTATCTATAATTTTTGATTGCTCCATGCTATATTATCTTTTGTTTTGGACATTATTGGGCTTTATTATCCACTTTTACATTATTTTTGGGACTAACCTATTGACCCAGAGCCCAGTGCTAGTTCCTGTTTTCCCCCTTGTTTCAGTGTTTCGAAGAAAAGGAATATCAAATAGAGTCGAAACGGAATGAAACCTTCTGGAGAAGTTATTTTTTGAAGGAAAGCAACTCGGGAGACTTGGAGTACACGTCAAGAAAGCAACGAGGAAGCCACGAGGTAGGGGGCGCGCCCACCCCCCTAGGGTGCGCCCTCCAGCCTCGTGGGCCCCTCGTGGCTCCTGTGATATACCTCTTCCTCCTATATATCTCCATATACCCTAAAACGATCGGAGAGCAGAATAGATCGGGAGTTCCACCGCCAGAAGCCTCCGTAGCCACCGAAAACCAATCTAGACCCATTCCGGCACCCTGCCGGAGGGGGCAATCCTTCTCCGGTGGCCATCTTCATCATCCCGGTGCTCTCCATGACAAGGAGGGAGTAGTTCTCCCTCGGGGCTGAGGGTATGTACCATTAGCTATGTGTTTGATCTCTCTCTCTCTCTCTCTCTCTCTCTCTCGTGTTCTTGATTTGGCACGATCTTGATGTATCGTGAGCTTTGCTATTATAGTTGGATCTTGATGTCTAATACACAACCTTCTTCTTGTAGACGTTGTTGGGCCTCCAAGTGCAGAGGTTTGTAGGACAGTAGTAAATTTCCCTCAAGTGGATGACCTAAGGTTTATCAATCCATAGGAGGCATAGGATGAAGATGGTCTCTCTCAAGCAACCCTGCAACCAAATAACAAAGAGTCTCTTGTGTCCCCAACACACCCAATACAATGGTAAATTGTATAGGTGCACTAGTTCGGCGAAGAGATGGTGATACAAGTGCAATATGGATAGTAGATAAAGGTATTTGTAATCTGAAATAATAAAAACAGCAAGGTAGCAAGTGATAGAAGTGAGCGTAAACGGTATTGCAATGCATGGAAATAAGGCCTAGGGTTCATACTTTCGCTAGTGTAAGTTCCCTCAACAATAATATCATAATTGGATCACATAACTATCCCTCAACATGCAACAAAGGGTCACTCCAAAGTCACTAATAGCGGAGAACGAACGAAGAGATTATGGTAGGGTACGAAATCACCTCAAAGTTATTCTTTCCAATCAATCCGTTGGGCTATTCCTATAAGTGTCACAAACAGCCCTAGAGTTCGTACTAGAATAACACCTTAAGACACAAATCAAACAAAACCCTAATGTCACCTAGATACTCCAATGTCACCTCAAGTATCCGTGGGTATGATTATACGATATGCATCACACAATCTCAGATTAATCTATTCAACCAACACATAGGACCTCAAAGAGTGCCCCAAAGTTTCTACCGGAGAATCACAACGAAAACGTGTGCCAACCCCTATGCATAGGTTCATGGGCGGAACCCGCAAGTTGGTCACCAAAACATACATCAAGTGAATCACGTGATATCCCATTGTCACCACAGATATCCACGGCAAGACATACATCAAGTGTTCTCAAATCTTTAAAGACTCAATCCGATAAGATAACTTCAAAGCGGAAACTCAATCCATTACAAGAGAGTAGAGGGGGGAAGAAACATCATAGGATCCAATTATAATAGCAAAGCTCGCGATACATCAAGATTGTATCACCTCAAGAACACGAGAGAGAGAGAGAGATCAAACACATAGCTACTGGTACATACCCTCAGCCCCGAGGGAGAACTACTCACTCCTCGTCATGGAGAGCACCGGGATGATAAAGATGGACTCCGGAGAGGGATTGCCCCCTCTGGAAGGGAGCCGGAACGGGTCTAGATTGGCTTTCGGTGGCTACGGAGGCTTCTAGCGGCGAAACTCCTGATCTATTGTGCTCCTGGATGTTTTTAGGGTATATGGAGATATATAGGCGGAAGAAGTACGTCAGGGGGGCCACGAGGGGCTCACGAGGGTGGAGGGCGCGCCCAGGGGGGTGGGCGCGCCCCCCTGCCTCGTGACCTCCTCGCAGATCCCTTTGATTTTCCTTTTCTTCGAAATCCTAAAATAGGGTAAAAGCAGAAACTCGCACTGGGCTCTGGGTTAATAGGTTAGTCCCAAAAATGATGTAAAAGTGTGTAATAAAGCCCATAAACATTCAAAACGGTATATAATATAGGATGGAGCAATCAAAAATTATAGATACGTTGGAGACGTATCAACATCCCCAAGCTTAATTCATGCTCGTCCTCGAGTAGGTAAATGATAAAAACAGAATTTTTGATGCGGAGTGCTACTTGGCATAATTTCAATGTAATTCTTCTTAATTTTGGTATGAATATTCAGATCCGAAAGATTCAAGACAACAGTTCATATTGACATAAAAATGATAATACTTCAAGCATAGTAACTAAGAAATTATGTCTTCTCAAAATAACATGGCCAAAGAAAGCTATCCCTACAAAATCATATAGTCTGGCTATGCTCTATCTTCACCACACAAAATATTTAAATCATGCAGAACCCCGATGACAAGCCAAGAAATTGTTTCATACTTTTGATGTTCTCAAACTTTTTCAATCTTCACGCAATACATGAGCGTGAGCCATAGATATAGCACTATAGGTGGAATAGAGTGGTGGTTGTGGAGAAGATAAAAAGGGGGAAGATAGTCTCACATCAACTAGGCGTATCAACGGGCTATGGAGATGCCCATCAATAGATATCAATGTGAGTGAGTAGGGATTGCCATGCAACGGATGTACTAGAGCTATAAATGTATGAAAGCTCAAAAAAAGAAACTAGTGGGTGTGCATCCAACTCGCTTGCTCACGAAGACCTAGGGCATTTTGAGGAAGCCCATCATTGGAATATACAAGCCAAGTTCTATAATGAAAGATTCCCACTAGTATATGAAAGTGACAACATAGGAGACTCTCTATCATGAAGATCATGGTGCTACTTTGAAGCACAAGTGTGGTAAAAGGATAGTAGCATTGTCCCTTCTCTATTTTTCTCTCATTTTTTATTTTTTTTATTTGGGCCTTTTCTCTTTTTTATGGCCTCTTTTCTTTATTTTTTTATTTGGGATTCTTTGGCCTCTTTTATTTATTTTAGGTCCGGAGTCTCATCCCGACTTTTGGGGGAATCATAGTCTCCATCATCCTTTCCTCACTGGGCCAATGCTCTAATAATGATGATCAACACACTTTTATTTTTCTTACAACTCAATAATTACAACTCGATACTTAGAACAAAATATGACTCTATATGAATGCCTCCGGTGGTGTACCGGGATGTGCAATGACTCATGAGTGACATGTATGAAAGAATTATGAATGGTGGCTTTGCCACAAATACGATGTCAACTACATGATCATGCTAAGCAATATGACAATGATGGAGTGTGTCATAATAAACGGAACGGTGTAAAGTTGCATGGCAATATATCCCGGAATGGCTATGGAAATGCCATAATAGGTAGGTATGGTGGCTGTTTTGAGGAAGGTATATGGTGGGTTTATGGTACCAGCGAAAGTTGCGCGGTACTACAGAGGCTAGCAATGGTGGAAGGGTGAGAGTGCGTATAATCCATGGACTCAACATTAGTCATAAAGAACTCACATACTTATTGCAAAAATCTGTTAGTTATCGAAACAAAGTACTATGCGCATACTCCTAGGGGGATAGATTGGTAGGAACAGACCATCGCTCGTCCCCGACCGCCACTCATAAGGAAGACAATCAATAAATAAATCATGCTCCGACTTCATCACATAACGGTTCACCATACGTGCATGCTATGGGAATCACAAACTTCAACACAAGTATTTCCCAAATTCACAACTACTCAACTAGCACGACTTTGATATTATTATCTCCATATCTCAAAACAATCATCAAGCATCAAACTTCTCTTAGTATTCAATACTCTATATGAAAGTTTTTACTAATCTTGAATACCTAGCATATTAGGATTTTAAGCAAATTACCATGCTATTAAGACTCTCAAAATAATCTAAGTGAAGCATGAGAGTTCATCTATTTCTTCAAAATAAAACTACCACCATGCTCTAAAAAGATATAAGTGAAGCACTAGAGCAAACGGCAAACTACTCCGAAAGATATAAGTGAAGATCAATGAGTAGTCGAATAATTACGCAACAATGTGAAGACTCTCTAACGTTTAATAATTTCAGATCTTGGTAATTTATTCAAACAGCAAGCAAAGCAAAATAAAATGACATCTAAGAATAGCAAACATCATGTGAAGAACAAAAACTTAGGATCAACCGAAACTAACCGATAGTTGTTGAAGAAGAAAGGTGGGATGCCAACCGGGGCATCCCCAAGCTTAGATGCTTGAGATTTCTTGAAATATTATCTTGGGGTGCCTTGGGCATCCCCAAGCTTGAGCTTTTGTGTCTCCTTAATTCCTCTCATATCATGGTCTCCCTAAATCTCAAAAGCTTCATCCACACAAAACTCAACAAGGACTCGTGAGATAAGTTAGTATAAACCATTGCAAAAACCTTATCATACTCTACTGGAGAAAATCACTAAAATTATTATTCAACATTGCATACTAAATGCCTCTGCATATTTAATAGTCCTATCCTCAAATAGAATCATTAAAGAAGCAACCATGTGCAAACAATGCAAACATAACAGCAATCTGTCTAAACAGGATAGTCTGTAAAGAATGCTGCAACATCCATACTTCCCTAGCTCAAAAAATTATGAAATAAAATTCCCACTGTAGTAAATTTATCAGATCTTAATATGCCAAAGGTTTCAAAATTTTATCACATTCTGACTTTTCTAGGGAATTATTGCAACAGCGGTAAACTTTCTGTTTTCAAACAGCAACATGTATACTTGTAACATAGGCATAGTGGAGGCTATCAATGCCACTTTTATTGAAATAAAAGATGCAAATTTTTTTTCTAAATAACAGCAAGCAAATACTAACAAAATAAATTGACACTCCAAGCAAAACACATATCATGTGGCGAATAAAAATATAGCTCCAAGTAAAGTTACCGATGAATGAAGACGAAAGAGGGGATGCCTTCCGGGGCATCCCCAAGCTTAGGCTCTTGGTTGTCCTTGAATATTACCTTGGGGTGCCTTGGGCATCCCCAAGCTTAGGCTCTTGCCACTCCTTATTCCATAATCCATCGAATCTTTACCCAAAACTTGAAAACTTCACAACACAAAACTTAAAGTAGAAAACTCATGAGCTCCGTTAGTATAAGAAAATAAATCACCACTTAAAGGTACTGTAATGAACTAATTCTTTATTTATATTTGTGTTAAACCTACTGTATTACAACTTCTCTATGGTTTATAAACTATTTTACCCTAGCCATAGATTCATCAAAATAAGTAAACAACACATGAACAACAGAATCTGTCAAAAACAGAATAGTCTGTAGTAATCTGGATCAAACGCATACTTCTGGAACTCATAAAATTCTCAAATAAATTGCTGGACCTGAGTAATTTATCTATTAATCATCTTCAAAAAGAATTAACTAAATATCACTCTCCAAATAAAATGTCAGCAATTCTCGTGAGCACTAAAGTTTCTGTTTTTGACAGCATGATCAACAAGACTTTCCCCAAGTCTTCCCAAAGGTTCTACTTGGCACAAAACTAATTAAAAACATAAAACTACATCCAAACAGAGTATAGATTAATTATTTATTACTAAACAGGAACAAAAAGAAAGTAACAAAAATAAAATTGGGTTGCCTCCCAACAAGCGCTATCGTTTAACACCCCTAGCTAGGCATGATGATTTCAATGATGCTCACGTAAGAGATAAAAATTGTAACATAAAGAGAGCATCATGAAGAATATGACTAGCACATTTAAGTCTAACCCACTTCCTATGCATAGGGATTTTGTGAGCAAACAACTTATGGGAACAGTAATCAACTAGCATAGGAAGGCAAAACAAGCATAACTTCAAAATTTTAAGCACATAGAGAGGAAACTTGATATTATTGCAGTTCCTACAAGCATATATTACTCCCTCAAAATAATTTTCAGTTGTATCATGAATAAATTTAACAATATAACCAGCACCTAAAGCATTCTTTTCATGATCTACACGCATAGAATTTTTATTACTCTCCACATAAGCAAAATTCTTCTCATTTGGGATAGTGGGAGTATCATAAGAGACTTGAATACTATAAATTGTCTCCACATTAAAAGAGTAATGATTTCAATGATGCTCACATAAGAGATAAAAATTGTAACATAAAGAGAGCATCATGAAGAATATGACTAGCACATTTAAGTCTAACCCACTTCCTATGCATAGGGATTTTGTGATAAAACAACTTATGAGAACAATAATCAACTAGCATAGGAAGGCAAAACAAGCATAACTTCAAGATTTTAAGCACATAGAGAGGAAATTTGATATTATTGCAATTCCTACAAGCATATATTCCTCCCTCATAATAATTTTCAGTAGCATCATGAATGAATTCAACAATATAACCATCACCTAAATAATTCTTTTCATGATCTACTTGCATAGAAAATTTACTACTCTCCACATAAGCAAAATTCTTCTCATTCGGAATAGTGGGAGTATCATAAGAGACTTGAATACTATAAATTGTTTCCACGTTAAAGGAGTAATGTTCAGAGAAAGGGTACTCATAATCATGACTAGTTTTATAAATGTAATCATCACTACTCTTTATAGCATAAGTTTTGTCACAATAATCATCATAAGTAGCAACTTTGTTCTCAGCATAATCGATTGAAACCTCTTCCAAGATAGTGGATACATCACTAAATAAAGTCATGACCTCTCCAAATCCACTTTCATAAATATTATAAGATTCAACATACTCCAAAATAGTGGGATCATTACTTCCTAAAGTTGACACTCTTCCAAACCCACTTTCATCAATATAATCATCGTAAGTAGAAGGCATGCTATCATCATAACAACTTTGCATATCAAAACTTGAGAGGCTAAAAATATCATCATTATTAGACATAGCATCCCCAAGCTTGGGACAAACATTAATTGCAGCAAATATATTCTCAAATATGTCATCCTCATAGCTTCCCCAAGCTTGGGCCTTTTCATATCATAAGCATAATCACTCTCATCATTAATAGTATAGATAGCACCAATAGTATAGCAATTATAATATTCTTCCAAGCAAGTGCCAAAAAGATTTTCAAGATCATAAGAAGTGTCATTATCTTCCCAATCATAATCATCACAACAAGCAATAGGCATAACGAGATCATCATCAAGTGTATCATTTTCATGAGGCACAACAATAATAGGAGCAACTTTATTTGGGAGAGATACCTTTTTACCTCTCTTCCTTTTTCTTTTCTTCTTCTTCACCACATCATGTGTGGGTTCAATCCTATTTTTGGAGCTCCTTATTAATGAGATTGGTCGAATAGAGGGCTCCTCTTCGTTACCTGATTCATCATAAGAAATAATAGGAGAATATTGGGAAGTCTCTTCCCTTTTGTTAGCACTCTCTTAATCTTCTATTTGTTTTCTTTTCTTTTCTTTATGTAATTGGAAATATAAGGATTTTCAATGCAATTCACCGCGCAATACTTATAAATTTCCTCTAGATCAAAATGAAGAACTTTATCAAGGGAAAATTTTGGAATATCCTTAGTTCTACGTTTAATTTCTTCATAACCCAAGAGCAAACTAAGTTCATTATGATGTGCAAGGGAAATCAAGTCATCACAATTTTTGGACACGATACGCTCATGAAACAATTTGCATTGGGTACTAAAATGATCACGTTCATTGCAAAGTTCACAAGTAGGGCTAAGAAAAGATAAATTTTCAGCACATTCATCTAGCTCTTCTTGCAACAATTTGGTTTCTAAGTACTTATGCCTCTTGCAATATCTATCTTCCCTATTTGGTGTGTACTTGCAAACCCAGTCTACTCCACAAAAATTGACATGTTTATAGGAGGCATTTTCATCATAACTAGTGCAATCATCATTAGCATCATGGATATTCAAAGAATTCGTACTAAAAACATTGCAATCATGCTCATCATTTAAATATTTAGTGCCAAACATTTTAGAGATCTCTTCTTCTAGCACTTGAGCACAATTATCCTTTCCATCATACTCACGAAAGATATTAAAAAGATGAAGCGTATGAGACAAACTCAATTCCATTTTTTGTAGTTTTCTTTTATAAACTAAACTAGTGATAAAACAAGAAACTAAAAGACTCGATTGCAAGATCTAAAGATATACCTTCAAACGCTAACCTCCCCGGCAACGGCGCCAAAAAAGAGCTTGATGTCTACTACACAACCTTCTTCTTGTAGACGTTGTTGGGCCTCCAAGTGCAGAGGTTTGTAGGACAGTAGCAAATTTCCCTCAAGTGGATGACCTAAGGTTTATCAATCCGTAGGAGGCGTAGGATGAAGATGGTCTCTCTCAAGCAACCCTGCAACCAAATAAGAAAGAGTCTCTTGTGTCCCCAACACACCCAATACAATGGTAAATTGTATAGGTGCACTAGTTTGGCGAAGAGATAGTGATACAAGTGCAATATCGATAGTAGATAAAGGTATTTGTAATCTGAAATAATAAAAACAGCAAGGTAGCAAGTGATAGAAGTGAGCGTAAACGGTATTGCAATGCGTGGAAATAAGGCCTAGGGTTCATACTTTCGCTAGTGTAAGTTCCATCAACAATAATATCATAATTGGATCACATAACTATCCCTCAACATGCAACAAAGAGTCACTCCAAAGTCACTAATAGCGGAGAACGAATGGAGAGATTATGGTAGGGTATGAAACCACCTCAAAGTTATTCTTTCCAATCAATCCGTTGGGCTATTCCTATAAGTGTCACAAACAGCCCTAGAGTTCTTACTAGAATAACACCTTAAGACACAAATAAAACAAAACCCTAATTTCACCTAGATACTCCAATGTCACCTCAAGTATCCGTGGGTATGATTATACGATATGCATCACACAATCTCAGATTCATCTATTCAACCAACACATAGGACCTCAAAGAGTGCCCCAAAGTTTCTATGGAGAATCATGACAAAAACGTGTGCCAACCCCTATGCATAGATTCATGGGCGGAACCTGCAAGTTGGTCACCAAAACATACATCAAGTGAATCACGTGATATCCCATTGTCACCACAGATATCCACGGCAAGACATACATCAAGTGTTCTCAAATCTTTAAAGACTCAATCCGATAAGATAACTTCAAAGGGGAAACTCAATCCATTACAAGAGAGTAGAGGGGGAAAGAAACATCATAGGATCCAAATATAATAGCAAAGCTCACGATACATCAAGATTGTATCACCTCAAGAACACGAGAGAGATAGATCAAACACGTAGCTCCTGGTACATACCCTCAGCCCGAGGGAGAACTACTCCCTCCTCGTCATGGAGAGCACCGGGATGATAAAGATGGACACCGGAGAGGGATTGCCCCTCCGGCAGGGTGCCGGAATGGGTCTAGATTGGCTTTCGGTGGCTACGGAGGCTTCTGGCAGCGGAACTCCCGATCTATTGTGCTCCTGGATGTTCTTAGGGTATATGGAGATATATAGGCGGAAGAAGTACGTCAGGGGGGCACGAGGGGCTCACGAGGGTGGAGGGCGCGCCCAGGTGGGTGGGCGCGCCCCTGCCTCGTGACCTCCTCGCAGATCCCCCGACGTGCACTCCAAGTCTTCAAGGCTTCTTTCCTTCCAAAAATGAGTTCCGTGAAGTTTCAGGTCAATTGGACTCCGTTTGATTTTCCTTTTCTTCGAAACCCTAAAACAGGGTAAAAACAGAAACTGGCATTGGGCTCTGGGTTAATAGGTTAGTCCCAAAAATGATGTAGAAGTCTGTAATAAAGCCCATAAACATTCAAAACGGTAGATAATATAGCATGGAGCAATCAAAAATTATAGATACGTTGGAGACGTATCAGATCTTATGTTTCTTCTCCCCCTCTACTCTCTTGTAATGGATTGAGTTTCCCCTTCGAAGTTATCTTATCGGATCGAGTCTTTAAGGATTTGAGAACACTTGATGTATGTCTTGTCGTGCGTATCTGTGGTGACAATGGTATATCACGTGATTCACTTGATGTATGTTTTGGTGATCAACTTGCGGGTTCCGCCCATGAACCTATGCATAGGGGTTGGCACACGTTTTCGTCTTGACTCTCCGGTAGAAACTTTGGGGCACTCTTTGAGGTTCTATATGTTGGTTGAATAGATTAATCTGAGATTGTGTGATGCATATCGTATAATCATACCCACGGATACTTGAGGTGACATTGGAGTATCTAGGTGACCTTAGGGTTTTGGTTGATTTGTGTCTTAAGGTGTTATTCTAGTACGAACTCTAGGGATGTTTGTGACACTTATAGGAATAGCCCAACGGATTGATTGGAAAGAATAACTTTGAGGTGGTTTCGTACCCTACCATAATCTCTTCGTTTGTTCTCCGCTATTAGTGACTTTGGAGTGACTCTTTGTTGCATGTTGAGGGATAGTTATATGATCCAATTATGTTATTATTGTTGAGAGGACTTGCACTAGTGAATGTATGAACCCTAGGCCTTGTTTCAACACATTGCAATACCGTTTGTGCTCCACTTTTACCATTAGTTACCTTGCTGTTTTTATAATTTCAGATTACAAAAACCTTTATCTACTATCCATATTGCACTTGTATCACCATCTCTTCGCCGAACTAGTGCACCTATACAATTTACCATTGTATTGGGTGTGTTGGGGACACAAGAGACTCTTTGTTATTTGCTTGCAGGGTTGCTCGAGAGAGACCATCTTCATCCTATGCCTCCTACGGATTGATAAACCTTAGGTCATCCACTTGAGGGAAATTTGCTACTGTCCTACAAACCTCTGGACTTGGTGGCCCAACAACGTCTACAAGAAGAAGGTTGTGTAGTAGACATCAAGCTCTTTTCTGGCGCCGTCGCCGGGGAAGCGAGGAAAGTGGCACTAAGACCCCGTCAACTAAGCTCTTTTCTGGCGCCGTTGCCGGGGAGGTTAGCGTTTGAAGGTATATCTTTAAATCTTGCAATCGAATCTTTTTGTTTCTTGTTTTATCACTAGTTTAGTTTATAAAAGAAAACTATAAAAAATATGGAATTGAGTTTGCCTCATACGCTTCATCTTTTTAATATCTTTCGTGAGTATGATGGAAAGGAAAATTGTGCCAAAGTGCTAGAAGAAGAATGCATTAAAATGTTTGGCACTAAATCTTTGAATGATGAGCATGATTGCAATGTTATTAGTATGAACTCCTTGAATATCCATAGTACTAATGATGATTGCACTAGTTATGATGAAAATGTCTCCTATAAACATGTCATTTTTTGTGGAGTGCATTGGGTTTGCAAGTATACACCAAATAGGGAAGATAGATATTGCAAGAGGCATAAGCATTTAGAAACTAAATGGTTGCAAGAAAGGCTAGAAGTTTGTGCTGAAAATTTAAATTTTCTTAGCCGTACTTGTGAACTTTGCAATGAACATGATCATTTCAGTACCCAATGCAAATTGTTTCATGATCGTATCGTATCCAAAAATTGTGATGACTTGATTTCCCTTGCACATCATAATGAACTTAGTTTGCTCTTGGGTTATGAAGAAATGAAACGTATAACTAAGGATATTCCAGAATTTACCCTTGATAGAGTTCTTCATTTTGATCTAGAGGAAATTTATATGTATTGTGCGGTGAATTGTATTGAAAATCCTTATATTGCCAACTACATAAAGAAAAGAAAAGAAATATAAGATGAATAGAATACTAATGAAAGGGAAGAGACTTCCCAATACCCTCCTATTATTTCTTATGATGAATCAGGTAACGAGGAGGAGCCTCCTATTCAACCAATATCATTAATAAAGAGCTCCAAAAGGAGGATTGAACCCACACATGATGTGGTGAAAAAGAAGAAAAGAAAAAGGAAGAGAGGTAAAAAGATATCTCTCCCAAATAATGCTGCTCCTATTACTGTTGTGCCTCATGAAAATATAATTGTGGAAGATGATGCACTTGATGATGATCTCGTTATGCCTATTGCTTGTTGTGATGATTATGATTGGGAAGATAATGATACTTCTTCTGATCTTGAAAATCTTTTTGGCATTTGCTTGGAAGAATATGATAATTTCTATACTATTGGTGCTATCCATACTATTAATTATGAGAGTGATTATGCTTATGATATGAAAAGGCCCAAGCTTGGGGATGCTATGTTTGATGAAGATGATGTTTTTGAGAATATATTTGCTGCAATTAATGTTTGTCCCAAGCTTGGGGATGCTACGTTTAATGAAGATGATATTTTTAGTCTCCCAAGTTTTGATATGCAAATTTATAATGATGATAACATGCCTCCTACTTATGATGATTATATTTATGAAAGTGGATTTGGAGAGGTCATGACTTTATTTAGTAATGATTCCACTATCTTGGAAGAGGTTTCTATTGATTATGATGAGAACAAAGTTGCTACTTATGATGATTATTGTGATGAAACATATGCTATAAAAAGTAGTGATGATTATATTTATAAAACTTGTCATGATTATGATTACCCCTTTTCTAAACATTACTCTTTTAATGTGGAAACAATTTATAGTATTCGAGTCTCTTATGATACTCCCACTATTCCGAATGAGAAGAAATTTGCTTATGTGGAGAGTAATAAAAATTTTATGCTTGTGCATCATGAAAATAATGCTTTAGGTGCTGGTTATATTGTTGAATTCATTCATGATGCTACTTAAAATTATTATGAGGGAGGAATATATGCTTGTAGGAATTGCAATAATATCAAGTTTCCTCTCTATGTGCTTAAAGTTATGAAGTTATGCTTGTTTTACCTTCCTATGCAAGTTGATTCTTGTTACCATAAGTTGTTTGCTCACAAAATCCCTATGCATAGGAAGTGGGTTAGGCTTAAATGTGCTAGTCATATTCATCATGATGCTCTCTTTATGTTTCAATCCTTTATGTGAGCATCATTGAAATCATCATGCCTAACTAGGGGCGTTAAACAATAGCACTTGTTGGGAGGCAACCCAACTTTATTTTTGTTCCTTGATTTTTGCTCCTGTTTAGTAATAAATAATTCATATAGCCTCTGTTTAGATGTGGTTTTATGTTTTAATTAGTGTTTGTGCCAAGTAGAACCTTTGGGAAGACTTGGGTGAAGTCTTTGCGATCATGCAGTAAAAAACAGAAACTTTAGCGCTCACGAGAATTGCTGCCATTTTTATTTGGAGAGTGATATTTAGTTCATTATTTTTGAAGATGATTAATATATAAATTCCTCAGGTCCAGAAATTTATTTTAGAATTTGTGGGATTCCATAAGTATACGTTTGATCCAGATTACTACAGACTGTTCTGTTTTTGACAGATTCTGTTTCGATGTGTTGTTTGCTTATTTTGATGAATCTATGAGTAGTATCGGAGGGTATGAACCATAGATAAGTTGGAATACAGTAGATATTACACCAATATGAATTTATCATGAGTTCAGAACAGTACCTAAGTGGTGATTTATTTTCTTATACTAACGGAGCTTACGAGTTTTCTGTTAAGTTTTGTGTTGTGAAGTTTTCAAGTTTTGGGTAAAGATTCGATGGACTATGGAATAAGGATTAGCAAGAGCCTAAGCTTGGGGCCGCCCCGGAAGGCATCCCCTCTTTTGTCTTCGTTCATCGGTAACTTTACTTGGAGCTATATTTTTATTCACCACATGATATGTGCTTTGCTTGGAGCGTCATGTCATTTTATTTAGCTTTGCTTGATGTTTGAATAAAATACCAAGATCTGAAATTCTTAAAATGGGAGAGTCTTCACATAGTTGCATAATTATTTAACTACTCATTGATCTTCACTCATATCTTTTGGAGTAGTTTGTCGTTTTCTCTAGTGTTTCACTTATATCTTTTAGAACACAATGGTGGTTTTATTTTGAAGAAATAGATGAAATCTCATGCTTCACTTATATTATTTTGAGAGTCTTAAACAACATGGTGATTTGCTTAATACTAATATGCTAGGTATTCAAGATTAGTAAAGACTTTCTTATGAGTGTTTTGAATACTAAGAGAAGTTTGATGCTTGATGATTGTTTTGAGATATGGAGATAGTGATATTAAAGTTGTGCTAGTTGAGTAGTTGTGAATTTGAGAAATACTTGTGTTGAAGTTTTCAAGTCCCGTAGCATGCACGTATGGTAAAGTTATGTAACAAATTTGAAACATGAGGTGTTCTTTGATTGTCCTCCTTATGAGTGGCGGTCGGGGACGAGCGATGGTCTTTTCCTACCAATCTATCCCCCTAGGAGCATGCGCATAGTGCTTGGTTTTTGATGACTTGTAGATTTTTGCAATAAGTATGTGAGTTCTTTATGACTAATGTTGAGTCCATGGATTATACGCACTCTCACCCTTCCATCATTGCTAGCCTATTCGGTACCGTGCATTGCCCTTTCTCACATTGAGAGTTGGTGCAAACTTCGCCGGTGCATCCAAACCCCGTGATATGATACGCTCTTTCACACATAAACCTCCTTATATCTTCCTCAAAACAGCCACCATACCTACCTATTATGCCATTTCCGTAGCCATTCCGAGATATATTGCCATGCAACTTTCCACCATTCCGTTTATCATGACACGTTCATCATTGTCATATTGCTTAGCATGATCATGTAGTTCACATAGTATTTGTGGCAAAGCCACCGTTCATAATTGTTTCATACATGTCACTCTTGGTTCATTGCATATCCCGGTGCACCGCTGGAGGCATTCATATAGAGTCATACTTTGTTCTAGTATCGAGTTGTAATCATTGAGTTGTAAATAAATAGAAGTGTGATGATCATCATTTTCTAGAGCATTGTCCCAAGTGAGGAATAAAAAAAGAGAGAAAGGCCATAAAAAAGAGAGAGAGAGAAGGCCCAAAAAAAAGAGAAATGCCATAAAAAAAGAGAAGGCCTGAAAAAAATGAGAGAAAAAGAGAGAAGGGACAATGCTACTATCCTTTGACACACTTGTGCTTCAAAGTAGCACCATAATCCTCATCATAGAGAGTCTCTTGTTTTGTCACTTTCATATACTAGTGGGAATTTTTCATTATAGAACTTGGCTTGTATATTCCAACAATGGGCCTCCTCAAGTGCCCTAGGTCTTCGTGAGCAAGCAAGTTGGATGCACACCCACATAGTTTCTTTTGTTGAGCTTTCATACATTTATAGCTCTAGTGCATCCGTTGCATGGAAATCCCTACTCCTTGCATTAACATCAATCGATGGGCATCTCCATAGCTCATTGATTAGCCTCGTTGATGTGAGACTTTCTCCTTTTTGTCTTCTCCACATAACCCCCATCATCACATTCCATTCCACCTATAGTGCTATGTCCATGGCTCACGCTCATGTATTGCATGAAGATTGAAAAAGTTTGAGAACATCAAAAGTATGAAACAATTGCTTGGCTTGTCATCGGGGTTGTGCATGATGAGAGCATTCTTGTGTGGCGAAAATCGAGCATGACTAAACTATATGATTTTGTAGGGATGAACTTTCTTTGGCCATGTTATTTTGAGAAGACATGATTGCTTAGTTAGTATGCTTGAAGTATTATTATTTTTATGTCAATATGAACTTTTATCTTGAATCTTTCGGATCTGAATATTCATACCAAAATTAATAAGAATTACATTGAAATTATGCCAAGTAGCACTCCGCATCAAAAATTCTGTTTTTATCATTTACCTACTCGAGGACGAGCAGGAATTAAGCTTGGGGATGCTGATACGTCTCCAACGTATCTATAATTTTTGATTGCTCCATGCTATATTATCTTCTGTTTTGGACATTATTGGGCTTTATTATCCACTTTTATATTATTTTTGGGACTAACCTATTGACCCAGAGCCCAGTGCCAGTTCCTGTTTTCCCCTTGTTTCAGTGTTTCAAAGAAAAGGAATATCAAACGGAGTCGAAATGGAATGAAACCTTCTGGAGAAGTTATTTTTGGAAGGAAAGCAACCCGGGAGACTTGGAGTCCACGCCAAGAAAGCAACATGGAAGCCACGAGGTAGGGGGGCGCGCCCACCCCCCTAGGGCGCGCCTACCCCCCTAGGGCGCGCCCACCCCCCTAGGGCGCGCCCTCCACCCTCGTGGGCCCCTCGTGGCTCCCCTGACGTACCTCTTCCTCCTATATATCTCCATATACCCTAAAATGATCGGAGAGCAGAATAGATCGGGAGTTTCGCTGCCAGAAGCCTCCGTAGCCACCGAAAACCAATCTAGACCTGTTCCGGCACCCTGCTGGAGGGGGCAATCCTTCTCCGATGGCCATCTTCATCATCCCGGTGCTCTCCATGACAAGGAGGGAGTAGTTCTCCCTCGGGGCCGAGGGTATGTACCAGTAGCTATGTGTTTGATCTCTCTCTCTCTCTGGTGTTCTTGATTTGGCACGATCTTGATGTATCGCGAGCTTTGCTATTATAGTTGGATCTTATGTTTCTTCTCCCCCTCTACTCGCTTGTAATGGATTGAGTTTCCCCTTCGAAGTTATCTTATCGAATTGAGTCTTTAAGGATTTGAGAACACTTGATGTATGTCTTGCCGTGCGTACCTGTGGTGACAATGGGATATCACGTGATTCACTTGATGTATGTTTTGGTGATCAACTTGCAGGTTCCTCCCATGAACCTATGCATAGGGGTTGGCACACGTTTTCGTCTTGACTCTCCGGTAGAAACTTTGGGGCACTCTTTGAGGTTCTATGTGTTGGTTGAATAGATTAATCTGAGATTGTGTGATGCATATCGTATAATCATACCCACGGATACTTGAGGTGACATTGGAGTATCTAGGTGACCTTAGGGTTTTGGTTGATTTGTGTCTTAAGGTGTTATTCTAGTACGAACTCTAGGGATGTTTGTGACACTTATAGGAATAGCCCAACGGATTGATTGGAAAGAATAACTTTGAGGTGGTTTCGTACCCTACCATAATCTCTTCGTTTGTTCTCCGCTATTAGTGACTTTGGAGTGACTCTTTGTTGCATGTTGAGGGATAGTTATATGATCCAATTATGTTATTATTGTTGAGAGGACTTGCACTAGTGAAAGTATGAACCCTAGGCCTTGTTTCAACACATTGCAATACCGTTTGTGCTCACTTTTACCATTAGTTACCTTGCTGTTTTTATAATTTCAGATTACAAAAACCTTTATCTACTATCCATATTGCACTTGTATCACCATCTCTTCGCCGAACTAGTGCACCTATACAATCTACCATTGTATTGGGTGTGTTGGGGACACAAGAGACTCTTTGTTGTTTGGTTGCAGGGTTGCTTGAGAGAGACCATCTTCATCCTACGCCTCCTACGGATTGATAAACCTTAGGTCATCCACTTGAGGGAAATTTGCTACTGTCCTACAAACCTCTGCACTTGGAGGCCCAACAACGTCTACAAGAAGAAGGTTGTGTAGTAGACATCAGATCCATGTATGAGAACAAAGTATGGACTTTGATTGACTTGCCCGATGATTGGTGAGTTATTGAGAATAAATGGATCTTCAAGAGGAAGACGGACGCTGATAGTAGTGTTACTATCTACGCTCGAATTGTCGCAAAATGTTTTCAAAAAGTTCAAGGTGTTGACTACGATGAATTTTTCTCACTCGTATCGATGCTTATAAGTCTGTCCAAATCATGTTAGCGGTTGCCGCATTTTATGAAATCTGGCAAATGGATGTCAAAACTGCATTCCTTAATCGATTTCTTAAAAAAAGAGTTATATATGATGCAACCAAAAGGTTTTGTCGATCCTAAAGGTGCTAACAAAGTGAGCAAGCTCCAGCGATCCATCTATGGACTGGTGCAAGCATCTCAGAGTTGGAATATATGCTTTGATAAAGTGATCAAAGCATATGGTTTTATACAGACTTGCGGTGAAGCCTGTATTTACAAGAAAGTGAGTGGGAGCACTACATCATTTCTGATAAGTATATGTGAATGCCATATTGTTGATCGGAAATAATGTAGAATTTTCTAGAAAGCATAAAGGAGTTTTTGAAAGGAGTTTTTCAATGGAAGACCTCGGTGAATCTGCTTATATATTAGGAATCAAGATCTATAGAGATAGATCAAGACGCTTAATTGGACTTTCACAAAGCACATACCTTGATGAAGTTTTGAAGAAGTTCAAAATGGAACAGGCAAAGAAGGAGTTCTTGCCTGTGTTGTAAGGTGTGAAGTTGAGTAAAGACTCAAAACCTGACTACGACAGAAAACAGAAAGAGAATGAAAAGTCATTCCCTATGCCCCAGTCATAGGTTCTATAAAGTATGATATGCTATGTACCAGACCTATTTTGTACCTCACCATTAGTTTGGCAAGAGGGTACAATAGTGATCCAAGAGTGGATCACTGGACAACGGTCAAAAATATCCTTAGTGGAATAAGGAAATGTTTCTCGGTTATGGAAGTGACAAAGAGTTCGTCATAAAGAGTTACGTCGATGCAAGCTTTGACACCGATCTGGATGACTCTAAGTCTCGATCTAGATACATATTGAAAGTGGGAGCAATTAGCTAGAGTAGCTCCGTGCAAAGCATTGTAGACATAGAAAATTTGCAAAATACATATGGCTCTGAATGTGGCAGACCCGTTGACTAAATTTCTCTCACAAGCAAAACATGATCACTCTTTGGGTGTTAATCACATAGCGATGTGAACTAGATTATTGACTCTAGTAAACCCTTTGGGTGTTAGTCACATGGAGATGTGAACTAATCATATAAAGATGTGAACTATTGGTGCTAAATCACATGACGATGTGAACTAGATTATTGACTCTAGTGCAAGTGGGAGACTGAAGGAAATATGCCCTAGAGGCAATAATAAAGTTATTTTTATATTTCCTTATATCATGATAAATGTTTATTATTCATGCTAGAATTATATTAACCGGAAACTTAGTACATGTGTGAATACATAGACAAACAGGGTGTCCCTAGTATGCCTCTATTTGACTAGCTCATTAATCAAAGATGGTTAAGTTTCCTAGCCATGGACATGTGTTGTCATTTGATGAACATGATCACATCATTACAGAATGATGTGATGGACAAGACCCATTCGTTAGCTTAGCGTTATGATCGTTACAGTTTCATTGCTACCGCTTTCTTCATGACATATACATGTTCCTCATACTATGAGATTATGCAACTCCCGAATACTGGAGGAACACCTTGTGTGCTATCAAATGTCACAACGTAACTGGGTGATTATAAAGATGCTCTATAGGTGTCTCCGATAGTGTTCGTTGAGTTGGCATAGATCGAGATTAGGATTTGTCACTCCGTGTATCAGAGAGGTATCTCTGGGCCCTCTTGGTAATGCACATCACTATAAGACTTGCAAGCATTGTGACTAATGAGTTAGTTGCGGGATGATGCATTACGGAACGAGTAAAGAGACTTGCCAATAACGAGATTGAACTAGGTATGAGGATACCGACGATCGAATCTCGGGCAAGTAACATACCGATGACAAAGGTAACAACGTATGTTGTTATGCTGTTTGACCGATAAACATCTTCGTAGAATATGTAGGAGCCAATATGAGCATCCAGGTTCCGCTATTGGTTATTGACTGGAGATGTGTCTCGGTCATGTCTACATAGTTCTCGAACCCGTACGGTCCGCACGCTTAACGTTCGATGACGATTTGTATTATGAGTTATATGATTTGATGACCGAAGTTTGTTCGGAGTCCCGGATGAGATCGGGGACATGACGAGGAGTCTCAAAATGGTCAAGAGGTAAAGATCGATATATTGTAAGGCTATATTCGGACATCGGAAAGGTTCCGAGTGATTCAGGTATTTTTCGGAGTACCAGAGAGTTACGGGAATTCGTCGGGAGAAGTATTGGGCCTTATTGGGCCATACAGGAATAGAGGAGGCAGGCCAAAGGGAAGGAGGCGCGCGCCCCCCCATGGGTCCGAATTGGACTAGGGGAAAGGGGGCGGCGCTCCCCCTTGCCCTTTCCTACCCCCTCTCTTTCCCTCTTTCTTCTCTCCTACTCCGGAAAGGAGAAGGGGAATCCTACTAGGACTTGGGAGTCCTAGTAGGATGTAACGCCCAAAGACCGGAGCTTTAGATGCCTTCCTTGGTTTTCCGAGTTTCGTCGGGTAATTTGTTTTGTCTGTTGCATTCATCTTTGCATTTGTGCATTGCATCATGTCATCATGCCATCATGTCATTTTTTTAACTCAACTAAATAAATGGCATGGATCTTTGATCCATTTAAACCGAGGGAATTCACATGGTGATTCTGTTTATAACATATCCTCCCGATATTAGGGAGCTATTTTAAATATTCCATTTTTTCGGAATCACCCATAAACACACTTGCAAAAATAAAATCCCAATGCCTTTGTTATCACAACTCTTGGCCTCTAACTTTGCCATATATCTTTTCTTCATTTTCCCAAGCAACTCCTAAATCCGGAACATTTTTGGACCTTCCCAACACTCACTTCCTATTCAAACCATTTGATTTTAAATCAAATGAGTTTGAATTTAAACTTTCAAAAATGCCCACTCCATTTTTCTTGGAACATGCACATTTTTGCGAGTCTGGGAAATTTATCCCCGTGCCCAAACTCTTTCTCTACCCTTTTCTTTTCTTCCCTTTTCTTTCTCTTTTTCTGCTATTTTGAATAGAGTAAATAGAGGGAGAGCAGAGCCCAGCTGGCCACTTGGGCCTCCCCACCCCAGACCGGCCCAAACCTCCCCTGGGCCAGCAGACCCGTGGTAAACCCTAGCCGCCAGGGGGCCGACACCTCTCTCTCTCTCGATCTCACCTTCTCCCTCCTGGCAGCGCCGCCACACCCGTCATCCCTCTCCTGCCCGATCACCACTCTATCTCGCTCGCGCCCGCTTCTCTCCCTCGACCCTTCCTCCTGGAGCCGCCACACAGAGAGGAGCAGAACCCCTCGCGCCCACGCCTGAACCATCCTGCGCCCGATTCCCCATCTCCTTGTTCTTTCCCGCAGCGCCGCACGCACGCACACATCGAGCGCCAGGAGAGCGCCCGTGCTCGATCCCGTGGCCGCGCCTCCTTGTCGCCGTTGCAGCTCCATCCCCGTAGCCCTCTTCGCTCGGTCTTGAGCGCCCCAGCGCCGCACCTCGCCGCCGCTTGCTCCGGCGACCAGCAGGACGCCACCATAGCGCCAACTAGCGCCGGCCTCGACCTCCTTCCTCATGCGTGGCTCGCCTCTCGCCTCCTTCGTCTTTTGTTCCTCCACATCGTCTTCCGCACCCCGGCTTCCTCGTCACTGCCTCGTCCGTCCCGGCCACCGGTGCCCTCGCCGGAGCCACCTTGCCTCACCCGCCGGCGAGCCCCTTCTCCGGCGACCCCGTACTCTGCTCGCCCACTTCCCCTGCTTCTCCTTCCCACGCGCCAACTCCTTTCACCCCTGCGCCTCTTCCTTGCTAAGGATCTGAGCTCCATCCTAACCGGTGCCCCTTGTGCTTCTCTGTTTTTTGTCGGTTTTCCTGAGAAGTACCCTGTTGAACAACGCCAAATCCCAAACCAAGTTCATCATACACCGTCACAAGATTTTTGCCAAGTGCTAGAACTATCCAGTACCCCTTCTACCATCTACGAAATTGCCAAGACCGAAACCCAAAGGACCAAGGATGCGCCAAGTACCTTGTCGATACACGTACGACTACCGTCACTCAAGACCGCGAGTACACTACTTCCACAACGCGTCATGTATGACCACCGTCGCTGGGACTCGACAAGACGCCGAGTACCACGACACTACCGTCGACCCCCGGAGGACTCAGAGCCGTCAAGTCCGAAGACCCTTAGTACCACGAAAACCCCAAAGGGATTCGTATTCGTCAAGTTCACTTTCAAAATGTGTACCACTATCGTCGCCCGAACGTCTACAGAACATGTACCACAACCATCGCTGTAGACCCCGTGGACGTCAAGTTCCGTGTCGTGACCCCGAACATCTACGGACATGAACGACTACTTCCCACAACGACCCGTGAACGACTACTTCCTCTACGAACTCAAACCGCTCGAGAATGCTCCCTTGGAAGGTATAACCACCGAGACGACGCCCGTGAACGAATGTTGTGTGATGTATGTGATGCTCGTGGTTGCACCGTGTCCGAGTTGTTCGTTGCGAGTTCCTCGTTGCCTTATCGTCGACATGTGGGAACCCGGTATCCGGGAGCACCCCATCTTCTTGCATGACACACTCACACCCACTTCCTTTTTCACCGGTATCTCCGTGAGCTATCGGATCATTGGAATGTTGTCGCGGCATCATTTCCGTTTCATCGCCGTGGCACCCCTTTCTTTCTACCACGGTGACAAATGCTCTCATCACGCTCATGTCAACTTCTAATAAAAATTGCATAAAACTTGCAAATGTCATCCGCATCATGATAACAACATCAAGAATGTTTAAATTGTTGTTTGCATTAATTTTCTAAATGCATATGGGGATTTACCAAATTTGTTGTTTGTTATATCCGGTCCCATTTAAATTGTTTAGTTGGTATAGTTTTGTTATGCTTCACCCCTTGCCATGCTAACCAACACTTAATATTGTTGGGTACATAAACGAGAGTGTACTAAATAATTGTTGTGGTGTTTCGTTAATATGCAGCTCGTTGGATATTGAGCTCCACTTAACATGTAGTTTTGTTTGTGCACTTTGCCATGCCATGCTTCATTAAACCGGACATGCATCATAATTGGTTGTTGTAACACCCCGGATATGACTTTCCCAATTTGTACTCCAACTCTTGCCGTTTCCGGCGTTAAGTTATTTTACTTTCTCGGGTTCGGGTTTTTGTCTCCGTGTGTTGTTATCGTTGTCATGCATCTCATATCATGTCATCATGTGCATTGCATTTGCATACGTGTTCATCTCTTGCATCCGAGCATTTTCCCCGTTGTCTGTTTTGCATTCCGGCGCTTCGTTCTCCTCCGATGGTCAATTCTACTTTTCTTTCGTGTGTGGGGATTTAACATTTCCAGATTGGACCGAGACTTGCCAAGCGGCCTTGGTATACTACCGGTAGACCGCCTGTCAAGTTTCGTATCATTTGGACTTCGTTTGATACTCCAACGGTTAACCGAGGGACCGAAAAAGCCTCGTGTGTGTTGCAGCCCAACACCCCTCCAATTTGGCCCGAAAGCCACCAAAAACCTCTCCATCATCTAGAGCGTTCGATCATGATCGCGTGGCCGAAAACCGCACCTCATTTGGACTCTCCTAGCTCCCTCTATGGGGGGTCTTTTAAAGACCCCCCATTCCAAATCTCGGATCCCCTCCCGAAACCCTAAAAAAATCCACCTCGCGCCGGCCGGACACGTCCATTCCCGGCCGGACACGTCCGCCGCCCCACCCGGGCCAATCCCGCACCGCCACGTGGCGCCCGCGCACCCCATCGCCGCCAGCGCCGCCGGCCCGTGAGGCCCAGGCCGGGCCCTCCCGTCGCCCGACCGGGCCCGAGCGGCCGCGCCCCACCCGCCGCTTCCTTCTCCGACGCCGGCGGCTGAGCCACCTCGCCGTCCGACGCCTCCGGCCACCGCGGCCATCGCCGGAGCAGCGCGCCGCCAGCGCTCGGCGTCTCCTCCGCGACCCCCTCGTCGCCCCCTCGCCGCTCGGCGACGGATCCGGCCACCCCGCCGCCGGACCTCGCCGCCCCGACCCGGATCCGGCCTTCTCCTCGCTGGCCCCAGCCACCACCGACTCGCCGGAGTGCGTGCGCCGCCGCCTCGGTTCACGCGCCGAGGAACCCTAGATCTGGGAGGTTGTTTTTTTTACAAGTCTCAGATATTTTTGGCTATGTTCATCGCATCGTAACTCCTCATCCGTAACTCCGTTTTGGGCATATAGCATATCAAAATGTTCATCTCAGAGAGTACATCATTTCATTCCATTGCATCATTTTCATTTGAGTTCATCTTGATGCCCGAAATGCTGTTAGAATAGGGCTACTTGAGATAATTGTCAGATCTGCTGCTCTATTTAGCTTTTTGTCATTTTTGCCATGATTATTGTGTGCATGATATGCCCATGAGCTCTACATATGTTTTGTTAAGGGTTTTGTCATCTTTACAGAGGTGCAACCCATGTATTTTTGTGATGTGTGTGGTGACTAGTACAAGCTTGCAAAGTGAGGCACTTGGTAATGCTGATTTCAGCGACTTAGCAATTCCACTAAGTCCTTGAGCTGTTTATCTCATATGGTCATATGTTCATGTTGTTTCCTAGTGATCCGTGCCTCTTTTGAGGATGATCAGTAAGGATGTTTTGTTAATATTGTAGTGCTCTATCCATCCATGTCTTTGTTTGCAATTATGGAGCACCCTATCTTGAGTCAATCGAGCTCTACTTTTGCTACTTCGTGAATCTGGGCAGATTGTCTACTTGTTAGCGATTTCGCTGAGGATGTTGTAGTTGATCCATGCATGCTATGCTATTGTTCTTGCCATGTCTAGCTTCTATTTTGTGTATTCTGGACGGGTGTATGCTTAATTTGGCATGACTTGCTCCGTAGTGAGTGCATCGACCTCGTAAACATGCCTACTTGATATCTGTTTTCAGCATGTTCCGGTTTTCACCAAGTCTGAGAACTGATTATGTTTTTGCCATGTTCACATGCTTGCAATTGTATTTTCTGATCCCTTTTGGCTCAAGGTCACTAAGGGACTTTTGTTAAGCTCTTTGAGTATCTCCATGCCATGCTTTACTTTGCCTTGTTCAGGTCCTGTAGCATGTAGTTTTGATGCTCCGAAGAGGGCTACCTGCTCTGAAATTCCAGACAAGTGTTAATTTCACTGTCTGAAATCTGTTTGTCATATGCATTTTTGCCATGCTTGTTTGAACCTGTTAATGGATGAATTGGCCGTAGCTCATTGCTAGAATTTTGTTAAGAATCTTGAATGCATCCCTGCCATGTATTTTTATGCCATCTTTGGGTGCTGTAGCATGTTCATCTCGTTGCATTTAGATGGCTACTTGCTGTAAATCGCAGACCGTGGTCATATTTGAATCGCTTGCCATTTCCAAACCGTAACTCCGATTCCGGTGTTCTTTATATCGTTTTCAAGTGATTTCATCTCATCTTTCCAGTGGCACACTTGGATTCCCAAGTTGATGCCAGGTTCATGCATTCCTTGTCACATCTTGCATATGCATCCCGCATAGCATATCATCTTTACATCATTTTGTTTGAGCTTGCACGTGGTTGATTGTGTCCCTGTTGCTTGTTTGTCTTGTTTGGGTAGAGCCGGGAGACGAGTTCGCTAACGAGGAGCCCGTTGAGTTTGCTTTCGAGGATCCAGTCAACTCTGACAATTGTGCAGGCAAGATGATCATACCCTCGAAATCACTACTATCTTTGCTATGCTAGATTGCTCGCTCTTTTGCTATGCCAATGCTACGATGCCTACCACTTGCTTTCAAGCCTCCCAAATTTCCATGTCAAACCTCTAACCCACCATGTCCTAGCAAACCGTTGATTGGCTATGTTACCGCTTTGCTCAGCCCCTCTTATAGCGTTGCTAGTTGCAGGGGAAGATTGAAGGCCGTTCCTTGTTGGAACATTATTTACTTGTTGGGATATCATTATATTGCCATGTTATCTTAATGCATCTATATACTTGGTAAAGGGTGGAAGGCTCGTCCTCTCACCTAGTGTTTTGTTCCACTCTTGCCGCCCTAGTTTCCGTCATATCGGTGTTATGTTCCTGGATTTTGCGTTCCTTACACGGTTGGGTTATAATGGGAACCCCTTGATAGTTCGCCTTGATTAAAGATTTTCCAGCAATGCCCAACCTTGGTTTTACCATTTGCCACCTAGCCTCTTTTTCCCTTGGGTTTCCGAAGCCCGAGGGTCATCTTATTTTAGCCCCCCGGGCCAGTGCTCCTCTGAGTGTTGGTCCGACCGAGTAGACTGCGGGGCCACCTCGGGGCAACTTGAGGGTTGGTTTTACTCGTAGGATGTCTCATCTGAGTGTGCCCTGAGAACAAGATATGTGCAGCTCCTATCGGGATTTGTCGGCACATTCGGGCGGTGTTGCTGGTCTTGTTTTAACCTGTCGAAATGTCTTGAAGAACCGAGGTACCGAGTCTGATCGGAACGTCTCGGGAGGAGGTCTATTCCTTCGTTGACCGTGAGAGCTTGTCATGGGCTAAGTTGGGACTCCCCTGCAGGTTTTAAACTTTCGAAAGCCGTGCCCGCGGTTATGGGCAGATGGGAATTTGTTAATGTCCGGTTGTAGATAACTTGAACCTTAACTTAACTAAAATGAATCAACTAAGTGTGTTACCGTGATGGCCTCTTCTCGGCGGAGTCCGGGAAGTGGACACGGTGTTGGAGTTATGTTTGCGCAGGTTGCTCTCTAGTTTCTCGCTCGCGCTTTGCCTCCTCTTCTCGCTCTCTTTTGCGAACAGGATAGCCACCATATTTGCTAGTCGGTTGCTGCAGCTCCACATATTTACCTTGCCTTACCTATAAGCTTAAATAGTCTTGATCGCGAGGGTGCGAGATTGCTGAGTCCCTGTGGCTCACAGATTACTATTACACAAGATGCAGGGCCTGATGATTCCGCTCCAGGTGACGCGCTCGAGCTCAAGTGGGAGTTCGATGAGGACTCTCAATGATACTATGTTTCCTTTCCTAATGATCAGTAGTGGTGCCCAGTTGGGGGTGATTGGGACCGTGTCGCATGTTGGGTTCTCTTTTATTTTGGCATCGTAGTCGGGCCATGAGTGTTTGAATGATGTAATGTTATTTATGTACCTTGATTGACGTGGCGAGTGTAAGCCAACTATGTTATCTCCCCTTTATTATTCATATTACATGGGATGTTGTGAAGATTGCTTAACTTGCGACATATGCCTTCAATGCGATTATGCCTCTAAGTCGTGCCTCGACACGTGGGAGATATAGTCGCATCGAGGGTGTTACAAGTTGGTATCATAGCTTTCCCCGACCTTAGGAGCCCCATTGCTTGATCGTTTTTAGCAGCCGAGTTGTGTCTAGAAAAATGTTTTGAGTCATTTAGGAATTATATATCGGAGAGTTTAGGAATTCTTTTTACTTCCCAGTCTCCGCATCGCTCTGGTAAGGCATCCTGACGTAGAGTTTTGACTCTTCTCTTCTCAAATTTCACTAAAAAGATTTAGGATCACGCGGGTATCTTGGAATCGTTCCGATGGTTTTATGATGAGAACATTGTCTTGGTGCCTCCTGTCAGGGGTTTTTGTGGAAGTGTCCCGGGGAGTTGAGCTCTGAGGTGTTGTCGTCATAATTTTATCGTTGCAGTTCTGGAATACCTGAGTTTAGTACGCCGACATCGAAAATCTCTTTTATGCAGTTCGTTGGTGAGATAACCTCGACGCCACCCAGTACTGGGGCGGGAGTTCGGGAGTATCGCCATAACTTGTATAACGGATGCTTTTCGAAGGTTGAGGTAGATGGTTTCCGAAGTTTTTTTTTCTCGGTTATGTGTTGAAGGATGGATACCGCTGGATATAGGATTTGCTAGATTTGGGTGGGATATTATGCTTCCCCTGTATCCCCAACACCTGATTGCATAACCGGAAAGGTTCGGGAGTTTCATAGGTGGGAATTCTTGTAGCTCTAGTTCTTCTTCCACGGATATTGGTTTGAGATTGGGATTTCTTACCGATTATTCGTTCTTGATCCGTACCTTGTTGATTTATTTCTCTACCTTAATTCTACGTGGCTTCTCAATTTATGGATATGTGACCATTTCAAGAGGAATGCATTCGTTCATTTTGTTCGGATGTGAAGACTATATGTTGCAATTTTCATTCGTTGGATTCAGCTTCAATATTTGTCTATCAATGTGCTAATGGATGTCAACCTCTTCAGGATGGCTCCTCCAACGCGCACGACTCCGAATCCTGATCCGCCACCACCTCCACCTCCTCCGGAGGCATGGCAAGCTGTGATGGCCGCAACCAATGCAAACACACAGTTGATCATGCAAATTCTTCAAGAGCGCAATCAAGGCAACTAAGGGAACCAAGGCAACAATCAGAATCACTTTGCTACACTCAACCAGTTTCTTGCTAACGGGACAAAGACTTTCAGAAATTGTGTTGAGGCAACCGATGTTGACGATTGGCTTGTGGATCTGTGCAAGCATTTCGAGTGCAGTAACGTCAGGCCGGAGGACTTTGTCAAGTTCGCTTCCTTCCAACTCAAAGATCAAGCTGCAGAATGGTTCCAGCAGTACAAGGATTCCAGAGGTGGATGTGTTATCACTTGGGATGAATTCCGTCAAGATTTTAGAGCTCATCATATCCCTCAGAGCATGGTTGAAAGCAAGCGTGAGGAATTCCGCAACCTGAAGCAAGGCTCTTTGTCTGTCTATGACTACAACAAGTTGTTTCAGAAGCTCGCCCGCTTTGCCAAGAAGGACGTGCCTGATGAGAAGAGCATGATATACCAGTTCAGGGGTGGTCTCAGAGAAGAAATTCATCTAGCTCTTGTTCTCTTCGAGCCCTTGAGGTACGATGAGTTCTACAACATGGCATTGAAGCAAGAGGCTGCTCAGTTGAGGTGTGATGCTTCCAAGAAGCGAGTCAGAGATGTTACTCCTTCTTCCTCTACTCAAGTGGCCAAGCAGCAGAAGTATTGGCTTCCTCCTCCTCCGTTCCGTCAGCCGTATCAGCAGAAGAGCAAAGGTGGCAGTGGATCTTCCCACCCACCCAACCCTGGCTTTCAGAACAAGACTTCGTCTCAAGCTCCAAGATCGAGTGCTCCGTATCACCGTCCGCTTTCAGAGGTCACGTGCAACAAGTGCCAACAGAAGGGTCACTATGCCAACAAGTGTTTCAACCAGAGGCGTCTTCCTCCTCCTCCTCCTGTGAGATTGGCAAGTACAACTGTGGTCAAGCATAACCCCAAGCACGCCAAGGTCAATTTGATGAATGCAGCCCAGGCAGAGGACTCGTCAGATGTGATCATGGGTAACCTTCCTGTTAACGATGTTCCTGCAAAAGTTCTTTTTGACACTGGTGCATCGCATTCTTTCTTGTCATGCCCTTTTGCATCGAAGCACAATGTTGATACTGAGATCATGCCCAAAGTCATGCAAGTTGTTTCTCCCGGCAAGCTTTTGACTTCTAGTTTGGTTGCTCCCGATATCTCTATCACGTTGGGTGATTACAAGTTTCTCTCTTCTCTGGTGGTTCTTGGTAACTCGGATATTGATCTTATTCTCGGAATGGATTGGCTTTCTAAGCACAAGGCACATCTTGATTGTGCAGCCAGGCAGATTCAATTGACTCATTCGTCTGAGGATGTAATTGTCTTTGCCGCTCGTGATGATACCATCCGTCTGTTTTCTCTCAATGAGAAGGGTGAACTGGATGCTATCTCGCAAATTCCAGTCGTTTGCGAATATCAAGACGTCTTTCCAGAAGAGCTTCCAGGAATGCCTCCGCACCGGCCAGTTGAATTCGTTATTGATCTTGAACCTGGTACAGAACCTGTGTGCAAATGTCCTTACAAGCTCGGACCTGAAGAGTTGAAGGAGCTGAAGAAGCAACTCGATATTCAAGAGAGAATGGGTCTCATCCAGCCTAGCTCTTCTCCATGGGGTTGTGGTGTTCTTTTTGTGGAGAAGAAGGATGGAACGGACCGACTTTGTGTTGATTACCGTCCATTGAACAAGAAGACCATCAAGAACAAATATCCACTTCCCAACATCAATGAGCTGTTCGAACAACTCAAAGGTGCCCAAGTATTCTCCAAGCTTGATCTCCGTATGGGTTATCATCAGATTCGAATCTGTGAGCAAGATATTCCCAAGACGGCTTTCAGGACAAGCTATGGTTCATACGAATACACTGTCATGTCTTTTGGCCTCGTCAACGCTCCTCCGACGTTCTCTCGCATGATGAACTTCATCTTCAACGCCTACACCAATGACTTCGTTTTGGTCTATCTCCACAACATTCTGGTTTTCTCGAAGAACAAGGAAGATCATGCCAAGCACTCGCGTTTGGTTCTTGATAAGTTGAGGGAACACAAGTTCTACACCAAGTTCTCCAAGTGCGAATTTTGGCTCGATGAGGTTCTTTATCTTTGTCATATCATCTCTGCCAAGGGTATTGCCGTGAATCCTGAGAAGGTGTCTGCAATTGTGAATTGGGAACCTCCTCAGAACGTGAAGCAACTCCGTAGCTTCCTCGGTCTCGCAAGCTACTGTCGAAGATTCATTGAAAACTTTTCTAAGATCGTGAAGCCTCTCTCTAATCTTCTCCAGAAGCACGTCAAGTACATTTGGTCTCCGGAGTGTGACATTGCTTCCAACACTTTGAAAGAGAAATTGATCACTGCTCCAGTTCTCACTCCGCCTGATGAATCCAAGCCGTACGAGGTCTTTTGTGATGCCTCTCTCCAAGGTCTTGGCGCAGTATTGATGCAAGAGAAGAAAGTTGTTGCTTATACCTCACGCCAGTTGAAGCCCAATGAGAAGAACTACCCCACTCATGATCTCGAGTTGGCGGCAGTTGTGCATGCTCTTTTGACTTGGAGACATCTCTTATTGGGAAGAAAAGTGGACATTTTCACTGATCACAAGAGTCTCAAGTACATCTTCACTCATCCTAATCTCAACCTCAGGTAGACTCGATGGGTCGAAATGATTCAAGAGTATAATCCGAGTATCGAGTATACTCCAGGCAAGGCCAATGTGTTTGCTGACGCATTGAGCAGAAAGGCTTACTGCAACAGTCTGATTCTCAAGCCTTATCAACCCGAGCTTTGTGAATCTTTCCGCAAACTTAATCTGCAAGTTGTTCCTCAAGGCTTCCTCCCCAACCTTCAACTCTCTCCTACCTTGGAAGACCAGATTCACCAAGCCCAGCTTCTTGATGCTATGGTTAAAAAGGTGAAGATTGGGATTTCCAAGAGTCAACCCAAGTACAAGTGCTACCATCTTGATGACAAGGACACTCTCTTCTTCGAGGATCGTATTGTTGTACCCAAAGGTGACCTCCGTAAAGTGATCATGAACGAGGCTCACAATTCTCTCCTCTCCATCCACCCTGGGAGTACGAAGATGTATCAGGACCTCAAGCAGGCTTATTGGTGGACTCGAATGAAGCGCGAGATCGCTCAATTTGTGAATGAATGTGACGTCTGCAGAAGAGTGAAGGCAGAACACCAAAGGCCAGCGGGTCTCCTCCAACCTCTTGCCATTCCAGAATGGAAGTTTGACCACATTGAGATGGACTTCGTGACTGGGTTTCCAAAGTCCAAGCGTGGCAATGATGCTATATTCGTTGTCATCGACAAACTCACTAAAGTGGCTCACTTTCTGCCTATAAAAGAGTCAATCACTGCAGCTCAATTGGCGGAACTCTATACCTCTCGAATTGTCTCTCTACATGGTATTCCGCAAGTGATCTCTTCAGACCGTGGGAGCATCTTTACATCCAAATACAACTGCAGCTCCGTAGTGAGTGCATCGACCTCGTAAACATGCCTACTTGATATCTGTTTTCAGCATGTTCCGGTTTTCACCAAGTCTGAGAACTGATTATGTTTTTGCCATGTTCACATGCTTGCAATTATATTTTCTGATCCCTTTTGGCTCAAGGTCACTAAGGGACTTTTGTTAAGCTCTTTGATTATCTCCATGCCATGCTTTACTTTGCCTTGTTCAGGTCCTGTAGCATGTAGTTTGGATGCTCCGAAGAGGGCTACCTGATCTGAAATTCCAGACAAGTGTTAATTTCACTAAGTCTAAAATCTGTTTGTCATATGCATTTTTGCCATGCTTGTTTGAACCTGTTAATGGATGAATTGGCCGTAGCTCATTGCTAGACTTTTGTTAAGAATCTTGAATGCATCCCTGCCATGTATTTTTATGCCATGTTTGGGTGCTGTAGCATGTTCATCTCGTTGCATTTAGATGGCTACTTGCTGTAAATCGCAGACCGTGGTCATATTTGAATCGCTTGCCATTTCCAAACCGTAACTCCGATTCCGGCGTTCTTTATATCGTTTTCAAGCGATTTCATCTCATCTTTCCAGTGGCACACTTGGATTCCCAATTTGAGGCCAGGTTCATGCATTCCTTGTCACATCTTGCATATGCATCCCGCATCGCATCCCGCATAGCATATCACCTTTGCATCATTTTGTTTGAGCTTGCACGTGGTTGATTGTGTCCCTATTGCTTGTTTGTCTTGTTTGGGTAGAGCCGGGATACGAGTTCGCTAACGAGGAGCCCGTTGAGTTTGCTTTCGAGGATCCAGTCAACTCTGACAATTGTGCAGGCAAGATGATCATACCCTTGAAATCACTACTATCTTTGCTATGCTAGATTGCTCGCTCTTTTGCTATGCCAATGCTATGATGCCTACCACTTGCTTTCAAGCCTCCCAAATTGCCATGTCAAACCTCTAACCCACCATGTCCTAGCAAACCGTTGATTGGCTATGTTACCGCTTTGCTCAGCCCCTCTTATAGCGTTGCTAGTTGCAGGGGAAGATTGAAGGCGGTTCCTTGTTGGAACATTATTTACTTGTTGGGATATCATTATATTGACAAGTTATCTTAATGCATCTATATACTTGGTAAAGGGTGGAAGGCTCGGCCTCTCGCCTAGTGTTTTGTTCCACTCTTGCCGCCCTAGTTTCCATCATATCGGTGTTATGTTCCCGGATTTTGCGTTCCTTACGCGGTTGGGTTATAATGGGAACCCCTTGATAGTTCACCTTGATTAAAGCTTTTCCAGCAATGCCCTACCTTGGTTTTACCATTTTCCACCTAGCCTCTTTTTCCCTTGGGTTTCCGGAGCTCGAGGGTCATCTTATTTTAGCCCCCCCGGGCCAGTGCTCCTCTGAGTGTTGGTCCGACCGAGTAGACTGCGGGGCTACCTCGGGGCAACTTGAGGGTTGGTTTTACTCGTAGGATGTCTCATCTGAGTGTGCCCTGAGAACAAGATATGTGCAGCTCCTATCGGGATTTGTCGGCACATTCGGGCGGTGTTGCTGGTCTTGTTTTAACCTGTCGAAATGTCTTGAAGAACGGAGGTACCGAGTCTGATCGGAACGTCTCGGGAGGAGGTCTATTCCTTCGTTGACCATGAGAGCTTGTCATGGGCTAAGTTGGGACTCCCCTGGAGGGTTTTAAACTTTCGAAAGCCGTGCCCGCGGTTATGGGCAGATGGGAATTTGTTAATGTCCGGTTGTAGATAACTTGAACCTTAACTTAACTAAAATGAATCAACTGAGTGTGTTACCGTGATGGCCTCTTCTCGGCGGAGTTCGGGAAGTGGACACGGTGTTGGAGTTATGTTTGCGCAGGTTGCTCTCTAGTTTCTCGCTCGCGCTTTGCCTCCTCTTCTCGCTCTCTTTTGCGAACAAGATAGCCACCATATTTGCTAGTCGCTTGCTGCAGCTCCACATATTTACCTTGCCTTACCTATAAGCTTAAATAGTCTTGATCGCGAGGGTGCGAGATTGCTGAGTCCCTGTGGCTCACAGATTACTCTTACACAAGATGCAGGGCCTGATGATTCCGCTCCAGGTGACGCGCTCGAGCTCAAGTGGGAGTTCGACGAGGACTCTCAATGATACTATGTTTCCTTTCCTAATGATCAGTAGTGGTGCCCAGTTGGGGGTGATCGGGACCGTGTCGCATGTTGGGTTCTCTTTTATTTTGGCGCCGTAGTCGGGCCATGAGTGTTTGAATGATGTAATGTTATTTATGTACCTTGATTGACGTGGCGAGTGTAAGCCAACTATGTTATCTCCCCTTTATTATTCATATTACATGGGATGTTGTGAAGATTGCTTAACTTGCGACATATGCCTTCAATGTGATTATGCCTCTAAGTCGTGCCTCGACACGTGGGAGATATAGTCGCATCGAGGGTGTTACAGTTGTGCATCATGCCATGTTTATGTGATGGTTGTTTACCATGTTGCCTGCTTCTTTCCGGTGTTGCTTCTTCTTGTTAGTTCCGGTAATGTCGCGTTTGTGAGGATCCGTTCGACTACGTCCGTTTGTCTTCTTCAAGGACTCGTTCTTCTTCCTTGTGGGATCTCAGGCAAGATGACCATACCCTCGAAATCACTTCTATCTTTGCTTGCTAGTTGCTCGCTCTATTGCTATGCCGCGATACCTACCACTTGCTATATCATGCCTTAGGCGATCCAGCTGCTGTTGACACAATGTTACTACCATTTATGAGAAGCAACTGTATCTATACCTCGGACATTGCGGTGGTTCCCTACCCTCATCCTGATATATGCCGCTTCAGCCTAGATGATCAGTCCCACGTTGCTCTCGATATTGACAATAGCTGGCCCTTCCCGGAGCACCTATGGTTCAAAGCAAGCGTTTCCAATGCCGAGATTGGTTGAGTTGAAGTTCATTTCATTGCTTGTTATTTGTTGTGTGATGAAAACTTCAGTATTTACTAGAATGTTTTGTTGGAAATAATCTATAATCCAACATGTATCCTCGTTGTCGTTGTGTGTTGATGACTTGTTGTATGTAATGAATGGTACATTTGCAAATGCATGTCATAGACTCAATTTATGAATTGTTTTTGAGTCACTTCTTGGAGTGTGAGTACCGTAGTAGTATAGCCAGCATCCGGTTAGTATATGAAGTTGCCACATCACATAGATCCAACCTAATATTGGAGTATGCTAGCCCTCCACCGGTGCGCCACTTCAAATGGCGGAGGATGTGAGAGGTCGCGTCACCTTGTGTCCAGATCTGAGATGCCACGTGTACCAGATGAATGACTCCAAGTTCGACCACCGTGATGCTAGGTGCGAGCCGAGGAACACTGTTGGAGAGACCCCCTCATAATTTTCCTACATTGGTCGTTTGATTCATAGGATAGAATGCTATAGGATTTTTTTCCTATGTAATCATATTTTAATTGGCAATCTAGCATCCACTCCAACTTTTGTTTCAGTTCCTTTGTTCCTACGAAGAGAATACTTGCTCTAAATGATGTGTCGCTGCAAGAGTCGCATATATTAATTAACCATGCTCTAAACAGGTGGACCAGCTTTGGCTATAGTAGTACAGTACTAGGTTACTAGGTGACCTTGCGCTTAGCTCTTCTCCTCTTCCAGAAGTCGAACAATAATGATGGTACTACAGTAGTACTTCTAGCAATCTGACACCAAATGAACTGTTGCACCTCCTCTGCTTGTAAGCAAAAGTTTCTCCTCGTGCTGTGAGCCACCGCGCACGCGTTGGCGAGGGAGAAGGCATAGTAAGCACGCTTCTCGTCGTTCTGCGAGTTGACGGGACACATCAAAGTTATTTATTAGTACTCTCTTCAAGAAGGGTCGACCATGTCCATAGCTACCATCTCGTGCTCTGTCATTGAGTACATGCACTATTCATGTGCCATCGAGGAGAAAAAATATTGCGTAGTAGTACTAGGTGCCATCGAAGTGCACGACTCACTTACGTACTGCATATCTCCATTTTCTTGCATGACACGCCACCTTGATGCTAGATGTCCCGCGTGTCATGGAGGCATATAGATGTCCCGCATGTTAGCAAAAGGATGAACAAAGCTCATGTCTTAGACGAAAGAGTGGAAGAACATAGATTCCCGACGACCGAGAAGGAGCAACAAACCTCGGGGTGGAGTGTCTGCACTCATAATATTTTATATTATTAAGCAATATAAAATGAACCAAATCTCTCCATGTTCCTATACCATTCTATACTATGAGAATAACTTTGAACGTAAGCCATTGATTCACTCTATCCAATGGTCATAGTTGGAAAATCCAAACAAAACCAAGCATTGGATCGACTCTTTTTTCGAGATCAACTCTTCTAGCACTTAGATTGTTGCTGCCTTCCCACCTAGCCCACCTATATATCCGCTCACGTGTGATGAGCATAGGAGCTATCCACTCAGATTGTATGTTAAAAAATAAAGGTCGATAACTAATGCGGCACCTCGGGCCACGCGGCCAGATCGCATTTTGCATGAGAAATTACATACCATGTTTGGTAGACATGTGGTCCCGTTCCAACATGTCAGTGAGACGACGGCGAGTCCTTTTGTACAATTTCCGAAAGGACGTGTAGGCCGGGGCGCCTCTTCATGTACCGTGGCAAACTGACAACCGTCCACCGACTCTTCGCCTTTCCCTCTCGATTTGGAACTGCCGTCGCACACTCTTCCTCCCTCCTCCATTTGCCTTCACCCTTCCTTCTGCCATTGTTCAATCGTCTTCTCCATGGAGGGGACAAGCCGGAAACGACACCGTTATTCTTGCCCTGATCTGTAAGATAACGTGATGGGGGAACTCAATGATCGGTGCGACGTAATCACCTCGGCTAGCATGGCAGGTTCGTTCAAGACCATTCTCGACTCAACTAATAACATCATTACAAGGAACCCAAGGGTACAGGAGCGGTTTGATATCCCTTATCTTCTTTGCTATAAGCCTATTCGCATGGGCGCGGACGACGGAGGCCTCACCTTGTGCAAGTTGATGCCGCTTGATAACGATATGTGTGATGTCAAGATGCCATCGCTTCAGGGTAAGGCCTGGGCTGGCGCAAATGGAGATTGGGTTGTTTATATTAGGTACAATTGCGAGTGGGAACTTGTGAATGTGTACACTCGTTAGCGGATTCCACTTCCAAAAATCTCCGAGTGCCTTGAGGTTGAGCACACACATGATCTACGTATGTTCAAATACGATCATGGTGACTGCCGTCTACGGAAGATAGCAATTTGTCGAGTTCCCTACCGCTCTAGGAATTACAAGAACTATCAAGTTGTTGCTATCTTCGACAAGCTTGTTGCTGTCCTTCGTGGTTCGACTGGATGGATATTGCTCAAAAATCAGTTTCTATACACGGATGTGTACCGTAATGCAATTCAATACGAGGGTCTTGTGTTTGCTGCCACCACTCGTGGCACTGTTTTTGCATGGGATCCTCGTATTTTCAGTATGTTTGTATTCCATCATAATTATAATTGTTTCATCCACATGCATGTGAGTTAGCAAGTTTCCCTTCTCTACTAATTAACCTTCTTCTTATGTTTCCAAGGTCCTGTGAACATTCCACCACCTATACTTGAAAATTTTTATAACCAAGGGGGAGATGACGATGGTGATGATCACGAGCATGAGGACGAGCAGGGCCCATATGCTCACTGGCGGCTGGCAACTAATTCTGATGGATCACCCCTTCTTGTCTGTATACAACCCACTGTTGATGTTACTACCGAGGGAGCAGGTGTTGTCTCCCATGGTCGCACTCTCTGGACCTATTCCAACACCCGTTGCATGGTATTTGGAATGGGTACTAGCACTACAAAAAAATACACTTCCATGATGATACGTGTTTGTCACAGTAGGTCGCGTTTTTTGTCATGCATGTACATCCATGACGATTTTATGACAAAATCAAGATAGTCATACCTGTGTTGTCGTAGAAGTGCTCCATGACATTACCAAAATTATCATCACGGAAGTGTCCACTTCCATGACGATAAATCGCACGTCACAGAAGTGCTTTCGTCAAGGGTGACCGACACATGGCATCCACCATAACGGAACGCCGTTAAGCTATCGGGTCGGGTTTTGGATCCGATAACCCGTTAATAGCCCCGACCAATGGGGATTTTCCACGTGTAAAACCATCATTGGCTGGAGGAAACACGTGTCGCCTCATCGTTGGGACAGATGTCATCCACTCATTGGACGGAAGGCGCCTATGATACGTCGACACGTGGCACGGCCCAACAGAGGCCCATTCCTGTGAAAAGGCCGGCCCGTTTGACTTGGTCAAAAGGTGGCGGGCCGGCCCATGGAAAGCCTGTTAACGGCATGTTTGCATATAGCCCATTTACAGCCCACTAACCCAAGGCCCATTACGCCCTATCTGAATTAGGCCCAGTAGCGTCATCTGGGCCATCCAATATAATTCCAGCCCGTTTTCAGTTCTGGCGCATGTATGGCCCATGACGTCTTTCGGCCCATATGAGGCCCGATGTAACTCTTGGCCTATTAACGGTCCGTGGTGAAACTGGCCCGTAATGAACAGTGTATCACTTTACACCCATTAAGGGCCCATGGTGAAACTGGCCCGTAATGAATAGTTTATCAGTTTATACCCATTAACGGCCCGTTATTCCGTTGGGCCGTTTCCAGCCCATGTTATCTTTCAGCCTTCTCAGAGCCCATTTATTCTTGGGCTCATTTCCAGCATTCGTTTACTTACGGCCCGTTACTGTCATTTTCTTCTTGTGGGCCAAATTCAGCCCGTGGTTACAGTCGGCCTGTTTGTGGTCCGTTAATACGTTGGGCCGTTTTCATAGCGTCATCAAATACGGCCTATTAATGATGGCCCGTTATGGTCGACCCATGAACGGACGATTCCAACTCTAGCCCATTTACGGCCATAATGCAGTTTGTTTGGACCATGTTTGGCCAATCGATCATACGGCACGTATAAGGCCCATTGATGATACAGCCCGCAGAAGGCCCATTATTTCTACAGCTCGTAGAAGGCCCATTGTTTCTACGGCCCGTAGAAGGCCTACTGTTTCTACGGCCAGTAGGAGGCCCAGTGTCACTACAGTAAATATTAGCCCATGGTTATTGTGGCCTAGTTTTCAAAAATAGGTTATTGCAGCCACTAGCTAACCGCGGAAAATGAACTGCAATGACTACAAGCAAACAAATAAACAAGACAACAAGGAAATAAATAAGCAAGCAACTAACGCTAGGCTATCACAGCTATTGCACATATTACATCCACTGGACATCAAAGTTCGCCACCAGTGCAAATATAGGGAACAAAGCAGCATATCATATACACTGGTTGTCAAAGTTGGCGACCAGCGCAAATAAACGCTGCAGCAAAACAAATCCAGAACTGAAATCACTTCAGAAGATCTCAATAAACAATATCTTGGGTACCCATAATGCTGGCAAGATGCTTAGCAAGCTTATTAACTTTCTCTTGTTTGGCGCTTAAATCCTCCAGCGTTTGCTGTTGCACCAGAAAATATGCATCTGAATTCTGCAGGGACTTCCTCAGTCCTTCAGCTTCCTGTCGCAGCACATCTGATCGATGTCTTTCAACTTGAAGTTGAGACTCAAGAAGACAAACTGATTCAGGCAGCGAGTTCGAAGAGATTGTGCCAGCAGTAGTGGCCAGTAACTCGAACACTACATCAAGACAGGACTTTTGGGTTCCCTCACTGTCGTCAAGATAGTTTTTATCAGCTTTCTTGGAGACCAACAGGGATGTCTCACTATCTTGAACCTTATCTGCATTACTTCCTTTACCATTGGATAACACGGTACTGTTCTCCAATATTTTGTCTGCATTCTAAAAGAGAAACAAGCAGACACATCACATGTTTACCATGTTGTATATGAAACTCATTTTGGTAAATGAGTTCAGTAGTAAATGGACAGGATAACAACATGAAACAAACATATATCTATGTACCATGGTCACTTTATGGTCGATATCATTCTAGTTTTTGTTGCCAAATCAAGATAGAGACACGGTTCAAATAATATTTGTTCAAGACAAAGCAGAATAGACAGAATATAAGTGTGGGTAACTATAGAGCAATAACAACACTTGTAATGTGCACGACATGAGAACATAACTGTTTATTCAATTGAAACTGAAATCAACATAGAGCAGGTTACAACAGCAAACCAGTTAAAGAAACAGGTTTAAAACATACCTGTTGCGCCATTGGAGTTTCAATTCCATCCTTCAAATTTGAAAATAGTTGGCATGAGTAAATACAGTAATGCAAGAGCAAAGGAGTATGCACCATAGCTACAGAACCTGACCTGAGAACAAATCTTCTTCTCCTTTAAGCGTTGAGTTGGGATTCGGAGTGGTGGTCCTCATGCTTTGGGCACTGCAGTTCCCTTACTAACTGCTCATGTTTGGGTGCTCTGTGGTGGAGACAGTGCTGTGTCAACTGGAACTGGGTTACTATCTTCTGGGGTTGGGGTTAGAAGGGGTGTAGCTAGTTCTCTGTCCAACTGGGTAGGGGTATAATCTGTGAGAGTCTGGGTTATGTGTGGTGGATCTGGTCCTTAGGCAAGTACAATCATGGTTCTATCTGCATCAACTGGTAGCACTATCTTTTCTGAAGACCGTGTTGTTACTCCCTTAGATACTGCCATCACACTCTGCAATTCAAATGGCTGATAAACAATAAAAGTAATTGAAAGTATAGACATTGTATGATAGACAGGTGCAATGGATAGTGGGGAATAAAAGAGGGCATGAAATAATTCATATTTATGTTGTCTAACCAAACAGGATAGCATGACACAATTTCACATATATGATGGCTAACTAAACAGGATAGCATGACACAATTTCACATTATGATGGCTAACTAAAAAAGATGGAAAGACATAGTTCAAAATATGAGACTATGTAAACAGGATGACATGACATAACTATATAATGTGTTTATTAAATAGGTTGGCATGCCATAATTCACATACATTCACAGATAGAATGCCATAATTCAAAATATGATGACTGTAAACACTAAACAGGATGAGATGATATAAATATATGATGTCTTTATTAAATGGGTTGCCATGCCATAATTCAGATAGATGATGTGTATGTACTATGTAAACATGATGGCATGATATAATTCAAATATATGATTTATATAGTAAGCAAGTAAGCAGATGGCAATCCATATATGGTGTAAAAACTAATCAATGCAAGACAACATGCATGACATGGGTAATATAACCCTGCCAAGTTTGAGCATAGACCTCAGGGAGGAAATAGGACAGGTCATCAGTCTCTGAATCCTCCTCTGAGGAGCTCTCTGTAACCAGCAAGATGTCTGCTTCAGCAGGTAGCATTGTCTGCTCTGAATACCTTGTTTTCCCTCCAGATACTTCCATCACCGCTTCAAATGGCTGATGCACAGGAAGAGTAGTTGAATATACAAACGTTGTCGACAATTGGAACACGTAATACAAAAAATGATAGCATGATATAATTCACATACATGATGATTGGCTAAACAGCATGGCATTGGATAATTCACATATATAATGCCTTTTCAACAAGATAGCATTGTATAATTCACATATATAATGTCTTGCAACAAGATGGCAATGCATAATTTCACATATATGGTAATTAGACACTGAACATGTGGCATTCACACAAAGCATGTCTAAACTAATCAAATGACATAGCAATGCGAGACACCATACGCACGATATGAGCAACATAACCCTGCCAAGTTAGAGCATACACCTCGGGGGGGGGGGGGGATAGGACTGGTCATCTGTCTCTGAATCCTCCTCCGAGGAGCTATCCGTAACCAGCGAGATATGCACTTCGTCAGATAGCATGGTCTGCTCTGAAGACCTTGTTTTCACTCCAGAATTTGTCATCACCGTGTGTTGGGGATATTACTACTGGAGGTAAACCGGCCTTATGTAGCCGGGTTGACTCCTTGAAGATTAGAAGCCCATGAAGATGCAAGGATGATGGCGCTTCACGGAGGCCCAAGGCCAAAAGGCGGGTTAAACCCTGTAAATGTAAACCGACCTAGTCATGTAACTTGTATTGTAAGATAGGAAGGATAGAGACCGAACCGGATATGTTTATGATCCGGCTTCGGGACTCTGTAGCCCGGCGGGCGTCAACCTATGTATATAAAGGGATGACCCGGCAGCGGTTTAGGGATGGACAACTCGAGAGCCAGACAAAGCGGATTCGCTCCCTGGCCTTCGAAACCCTAGCAATACCAATCACAACTAGACGTGGGTTTTTACCTTCTTTGAAGGGGGCGAACTAGTATAAAACTCCCTGTGTCCCCTTGTCCGGTTTAACCCCTTTAAGCTAACCCGTAGCGATGGCTCGACGACTAAGTACTTTCACAAGGACATCTGCCGTGACAAACCCACGACAGTTGGCGCCCACCGTGGGCTATCGCACGATGGTTTTGAGTTCTTGAAGGGCAGCTTTGATGGACTTAAGGGATACGCTGTGGGCCGGATGACAAAGAGTCGTCGCGGCAAGCTCTACATCGACAACGCAGGATGGGGTCCCGAGGCCGATTCAATCGAATATGGGTACCGGGTCCCCTTTGGTGGGATTCACGTCTTCATCGGCAAGATCGGCGAACCGGCCCCTAAGCCAGGCATCTGCACCGACATCATCGAAACGGCTCGGCGTGCAAGTTCTTTGCCGATTCAGCCTGTGGCAAACCATGTTTTCGTAGGTGTCATCCATGGAGCGGGATACGAGGACGGGCCGGTGTCCGATGGAGAGACCGTGGTCTGTTCTGATGACGAGTCTTCTGGAGAGACCGAATCACTTTACCAGTTGCGGGACGGCCGGATTGATGGAGGATCCGAGGGCAACAGTATTCCGGATTCCCCTGATCTACCAAACCGGGCCGCCATCTTCATGGCCGGCACACAATCAGCGCCTCATTTATCTACCGCCGCAGCAATGCTCTCCGGTTCAACAACAGCCACACCAACAGGGGCAGGAAGCTCAGCGCCGCCCCCAGCCCAAGTCCTGTCTGATTTATTCGACGCTTTGGCAATGTTGATGGCCGCGGAGGTGGATGCAGCAGCCAGGGATCAGCACAATGCGGAGATTGCAAAGGTGAAAGATCAGATAGCTCAAGCTAAAGCGGACCTGGCGACGGAGAATGCTAGGATGGCTACAGAACGGGCTGAATTGGAAGCACAGGCATACCAGATTAGGCTGGATCAGAATGCTTCATAGGAAGTCATGAGAAGAAGGTACCGATCGCGTCTCCCATCGGTTTATGAGCCGCAGAATCTCTTCAACACACTAGGAGTAGGAGCTGGTAACTAACCCATACTAAACCGGGTGGAGGCACCGGGGACAGGAGCGTTGGTTCAACCGCGCATGATGGACCCACCTCGCCAGAACAATGTTGTACCATAATATGTACCAACACCTCCCGGGCATTATTCCAACCCGTTGGACAATATTGTGGCCATCGCTTCACGTCTGGCAGCCCTCCCAACCGATGGCGAGTCACCAGTTGCGGTTGAAGCACGTCGGGCTAGGGAACTCCTTCAAATAGCGCTAAATCAACAGCAGGCATATTCACACAATTGTGAGAGGATTCATTCCACTCCCCGTCCAAGCCAGAGCTATAGCAGACACATTGAGGATGAACCGGCCGTGTCTAGTAGTGCATGTCGCCGAAATTCACCACGAGGAAACAAACCGGCAGGGGGAAGCGCTAATGCGCAAGATGTTGTGGACCATGGCCGTGCACGTCGGGAGGCCGAGTTAGCAGCTCGACATGGAGCACGACAACATACTCCGGTTCACCCTACTGCTTCAGTAGAGCCAGGGGTGGTGTTCAGTTCCTTAGGGGTGCCATGTCTCACCCCCGCTTTGCGTAATATAAGACTGCCCAAGGACTTCAAGGGACCTCGCAAGGTACCAAATTACACCGCTGATTTGCAACCAGAAGCGTGGGTGGAAAGTTATGAGATGGCGATGGAGATGTTGGATGTGGATGAGGCAGTGTGTGCTAAATATTTCACCATGATGTTGGAAGGAACAGCTCACACTTGGTTGAAAAGCTTACCGACCAATTCTGTCGGGTCATGGGCTGAATTAAAGCACCGGTTTATCCAGAACTTCAAAGATACTTGTAAGCAGCCGATGTCAATTGTGGATCTGGCCGCTTGTGTCCAAGAGGAAGGGGAGTCCACGACCCATTAGGTCAAATGGGTCTCAGCTATTTTACATTCATCAGATCGTATCAATGCAGACACCGCAGTGTTAACATTAGAGGGCAATTGCCGTTTCTTACCACTCAAACAGAAGTTGGGAAGACTCAAACGTCACTGCAATGATATGTCAACGCTCATGGCCGCTTTGGTTAAATACGCCGATTCAGATAATACCAAGGACCCAGATTCAAAGGAGGACAAACCGGGGAAAGGTAAAAAGACCGGCAACGCCAAGGGTCAGCAGCATAATCCGGCAGGCCATGGAAACGGCGGTAAGCGCAAGGCCAACAGCAGCTTGGACTTTGTTGCTAACGCCAATGCACAGGAGAATGGCCAGCGCCGTAAGGGCAAGCAGCCCCAGAGGGGCGGAGGTTCAGGCCCCAATTTGGAGCGCCTGTTAAATCAGCCCTGTCTAAAGCATGGATCAAAGGAGAAGCCGGCATCACATATTTGGAAGGACTGTTATATCATGCGGGATTTCAAGAATTCCAATATGTTCCAGTATGATAACGGCCCGCCCGGCGGTTCAGGAGGAGGTTTCCATGGGCCGGGTTACGGAGGTGGTGGTTCCGATTTAGGGTTTCAAGGCAACCAAACCGGACACATCAATCAAGGGCACCAAGGCAACCAGGGAGGTTACAACCATCAGGGGAATCAGCAGCAGCAGTCGGGTTATCAGAGCAATCCCAAGCAGCTCAATAGCGGGCAATATCATGTCTTCACTACTAGTTTGTGTAAGCGTGATCAGAAGCTTCACAAGAGGGCAGTAAACTATGTTGAGCCGGCAGTACCTCAATATTTACGCTGGTCTGGGCAACCTATTTTGTGGACTAGAGAGGATCACCCACCCCGGGTTGATAATCCAGGTCACTTGGCCCTGGGGTAGCCCCTCAAGTTGGGGTATACAAGTTTACTAAAGTACTCATGGATGGGGGAAGTAGTATCAACATTTTATATTATGATACATTCCGCCGTATGGGGTTGACAGATAAGAATCTTAAACCGTCAAATACGGTCTTTCATGGTGTGGTGCCTGGTAAGTCTACATATCTTGTTGGCAAGATAGCCTTAGAGGTAGCTTTTGGAGATGACTATGATTCAAGGTCAGAAACATTGACATTTGAGGTGGTAAAGATCAAAAGTCCATACCATGCCCTGTTTGGGCGGCCGGCTTATGCTAAATTCATGGCGAGGCCATGTTATTTTTCTCTACAGCTTAAAATGCCAGGTCATAAGGGGACTATCACAGTACATGGAAGCAGAAAGATTTCTTTGGAGTGTGAGGAAGGTGATGCGGCTTATGCTGAGTCGGTTTGTGCCACGGAAGAGTTGAAATTCTATAAGGAGCAAGTTGATTCAGCAGATATGACCTCTTTGAAAAAGCCGACTACGGAACATGATCCGGCGTTGAAGTTCAAGTCGGCTACAGATACTAAGATGGTTGACTTTGTTCCTGGCGATTCATCCAAACAGTTCAGCATCAGCGCTAATCTGGATCCCAAATAGGAAAGCGCACTCATCGAGTTCATCCTTGAGAATCGGGACATCTTTGCATGGAAACCTTCTGACATGCCAGGTGTACCGAGGGAACTCGTTGAGCACACACTCAACATTGATCCTAAGTTTAAACCGGTCCGACAGTTCCTCCGCTGCTTCAATGAAGAAAGACGTAAGGCTATCGGTGAAGAGGTAGCCCGTCTGTTGGCCACATGGTTTATTGTAGAAGTTTTTCATCCAGAGTGGTTGGCTAATCCGGTGCTGGTTCTTAAGAAAAACGGCACTTGGCATATGTGTGTGGATTACACTGATTTAAACAAGGCTTGCCCTGCAGACCCCTTTGATCTCCCTCGCATTGATCAGATAATTGATGCTACGACAGGTTGTGACCGTTTGTGTTTTCTGGATGCTTACTCTGGTTATCATCAGATCAAAATGGCAGTTAAGGACCAGGAGAAGACAGCTTTCATAACTCCCTTTGGAGCCTTCTGCTGTGTTTCCATGCCTTTTGGACTCAAGAGTGCCCAGGCAACTTACCAGCGATGTGTTCAGAATTGCCTTCATAAGCAAATTGGGCGCAATGTTCATGCATATGTGGATGATATTGTGGTAAAATCCAGAAAGGAGGAGACATTGATAGATGATTTGAGAGAAACCTTTGACAATCTCCAGATTTACAAGATGATGCTCAATCCGGAGAAGTGTGTCTTTGGTGTCCCGGCAGGCAAGCTCTTGGGTTTTCTGGTGTCAAATAGAGGCATTGAGGCTAATCCGGAAAAGATTTCAGCAATTACATCTTTGGCTAAACCGGCATGTATCAATGACGTTCAACGTCTGGCCGGCTGGATTACTGCTTTGAGCCGGTTTATCAGTTGCCTTGGAGAGAAGGCCATCCCTTTATATCAGATGCTCAAGAAAACAGATAACTTTGTCTGGAGCGCGGCAGCTGATAAGGCGTTTGAGGATCTGAAGAGGCAGTTAGCTGAACCGCCCGTACTGGCAGCACCAATCGATAAAGAGCCGTTATTGCTATATGTGGCTGCTAATGCCCGGGCTGTTAGCGTAGCTATTGTGGTAGAGCGCAAGGAGCTTGGGAAAGAATATCCGGTTCAACGGCCGGTTTATTATATCAGTGAGGTGCTCATTGAGTCAAAGCAGAGGTATCCGCATTGGCAGAAGTTGGTGTATGGAGTGTTTATGGCAAGCCGGAAGCTTAAACATTATTTTCAGCGTCATCCCATCACAGTGGTCAGTTCAGCCCCTCTGGGCGATATCATTCAAAACAGAGAAGCAACTGGCCGGATTGCCAAGTGGGCTATTGAGCTTGGACCTCATGGGCTCAAATATATACCCCGCACAGCTATCAAATCCCAGGCACTCGTAGACTTCATCAATGATTGGACGGAGTTACAAGCACCTGAAGAGAAACCAGATAATACATATTGGACTATTCATTTTGATGGATCCAGACAGTTGGAGGGCTCGGGGGCTAGAGTCGTACTAACTTCCCCACGAGGTGACAAGTTTTGTTATGTCCTTCGTTTAATGTTCCCTTGTACTAACAATGCAGCTGAATATGAGGCTTTGCTCCACGGTCTTCGGATGGCTAAGGAGATGAATTTGAGCCGGGTTAAGTGCTTCGGTGATTCAGATCTAGTGGCTCAGCAGGTGTCTGGCACTTGGGATTCTAAGGACCCACTCATGGCTGCATATCAGCGAGAGGTGGATACAGTGGCTGGTCACTCTAAGGTTATCATGTGGACCATATAGACCGGCGGAAGAATGAAGCGGTGGATGCTTTAAGTCATCTTGGTTCCCAGCGTAAACCGGTCCCGCCCAATGTCTTTCTTGATGTGTTGCATAATCCGTCAGTCAAGGTGCCAACCGAAGAAGATTTGGCCATTCCTGATCCGGAGACTCAGCTGCTGGCAGCTCTGCATGCCATACCGGATTGGACAATCCCATATCTGGCTTACATGAACCGGGGCGAGTTACCAGACGATGAAATGTTGGCCCGGAAGATAATCCGGCGTTCCAAGTCCATGACCATACTCAACGGGGAGTTACATCGCTACAGTGTTTCAGGAGCAATTCAGCGTTGTGTTTCTCCTCAAGAAGGTTGTGGGATTTTGCGAGAAATCCATGAAGGGGACTGCGGTCACCACGCCGGTTCAAAGTCTTTGGTTGATAAAGCTTTTCGCCATGGTTTTTACTGGTTGACGGTGCATGCTGATGCGGAAGATTTAGTCAAGAGATGTGACGGGTGTCAAAAATTCGCCGGCCGTGCGCACGTTCCGGCTCAAGAGTTGCGGATGATTCCAATTACGTGGCCGTTTGCAACTTGGGGGCTTGATATGGTTGGACCCTTCAAGCGATCTAAGGACAAAAAGACCCACCTGTTAGTAGCAGTTGATAAATTCACTAAATGGGTGGAGGCAGAGCCAGTCAGCAAGTGTGATGCAGCCACGGCGGTTCAATTCATCAAAAAGGTGATCTTCCGGTTTGGTTTTACACACAACATTATAACAGATAATGGTACTAACCTGTCAAAGGGGGGGGTGGAAGAATTTTGTCAACGTGAGCACATCCAGCTCGATCTAGCGTCGGTGGCTCACCCCCAGTCTAATGGTCAAGCAGAGAGGGCAAATCAAGAAATTCTACGGGGTATCAAACCCAGGCTTATGGTTCCCTTAAAGCGGACACCGGGTTGTTGGGTTGAGGAGCTACCTTCTTTGTTGTGGAGCATCAATACCACACCCAATAGATCTACGGGTTACACACCTTTCTTCACCGTCACGATTCGCCCCGTGTGACGGCTTATGTTGAAGCTGATAATGAGAAGGCACGTCAGGATTCTCTGGACCTGTTGGATGAAGAGCGTGATCTTGCAGCAGCACGATCGGCGATTTATCTACAAGATCTCCGACGTTATCACAGCCGCCGGGTTAAAACCAGAACCTTTCAAGAAGGCGATTTGGTGCTCCGTCTCATCTAGGATCAGACTGATATGCACAAGTTATCCCCACCTTGGGAAGGACCCTTTGTGGTCAGCAAAAATCTGCACAACGGGTCTTACTACCTCATTGATGTTCGAGAGCATAAAGACTCACGTCAATCGGAGGAGGAGACCAAGCGGCCATGGAACATAGCTCTCCTTCGGCCTTACTATACTTTAAGCCATAGGCTCTTCATCTCTACATATTTATGACAGTGTATATATCATATAATAAATCGGAGCCTCCGTTATAAGCGGGGTATCTGTTCTTTTTACATCCTGTGTGTGTTATACAAGTTAAACTGACAAAGCAGAGTTTTTATCAATCCGGTCTTAGCAGTTGCATGGATATAAAGAAAATCACTAGGGGGCTTGGTCATATTTGAACTACAGCTACACCTCTTGATAGGCGTTTAGGCCACAAAAGAAAAATATGTGGAGCCAAAGAGAGTGTTGTACAAAGCACAAACTCAAACATGGGCACACACTGAGCACAACTCACAAAGTTACTTGGGGGCTCTTTTTGCAAAGCAACAAAGAGTTTGAAAGGACCCTTGTAATTGGCTATCAAGCCATGGCTTGGAAGCCTGGTGTATTCACCTAAAACCCCAGGTTAACCTGCCTTCATCAAGTAAGCCACTCCTGTCCAGGTAATCCTGGTATGACCCACCGAACGTTTGAAATGTCAATCTTTTATAGATCCCGAACTTTTCAAAGTTAAAACGATGATTGGTTAATTAGAGGCCCATCTTAAAAGGCTTTGTTAAATGGTTTAACTCAGAGGCCTGGCAGCCCATGAAAAGCCTCGATTTGGAACCTGGCAGCTCGTAAAAAGCCTTGCATATTTTCCTTTTTGAGTTTTATTTGTTGAAATTCATATGAATCTTTTGATGATCCGGTGTCCTTGACCCGGCTTACTTTTCAACTATAAGTTGTCGGCACATGATCAGTTATACATCGGTGTTTCTTGACCCGGTCTGGTTTGACTATATCGCCAGTGTTATAAAGAAAACCCGGTAGTTATCCCGGTCCGGTTTACTATGTAGACCGGCATAATAAATATGGGGTTATCAACGTTCCAGATTGGTATTAACACCTTTGCCGTATACACTGATTGATCAACCAATGAGGTATGTTATGTATATTTCTTTGTATACAAACACTTCGATTATTCGTCTATGTATTGTATACTTCTTGGACGTCATGACCCGTCTAGCGATAAAACCGCTAGACACTTTTAAGTTGTTGTACCCAGGAGCACAATTCATCCCAAAAAGTGGCACAAGATTGTCATGAAGTATTATGAAACATGCTCGATGGCATGGCAGATAACGGAGTTTTTGGCTATCCTATTACAAGAAGCTTTTAAAGCGGCTCCAATGGTATCACTGTTTTTCACAGAAGCCATGTAAACCGGCGACCGGATCAGGAATCTTCATCTGGATGGTTTGACGGTTGCGGGTCAGTTGGTGTGGGAACTTCTTCATCCCTCCCCAGATGCTGGAAATCAACCGTTGACCAATCGATTCCAGTTAAAGCTTGAAACACTGCTTCTTCATGGATAAGATTGGAGGGGTTAATATCAGGAGCATAAGTGTGCTTACGAATCGGAGGCACAAGTTCTTCAACTTCATGGATGTCAGCCGGCTGGCTCTTCCCCTCCGCATCATAAAACGGTTGAAAATGGGACAAATCTGTATCATCGGCCAACTTGCTGGCTGCTGGCCGCATCTGTTTGGTCAGCCACCGGAGGTCATCATTGTCGAAGTTGGAACCGTCTTCTTTAACACCTGGGTATCCTTTAATGATATCCTCCGCTTCAAGGTCTGGAATCTAGGCTTTGGCTCGAATAAGTGCGGTTAAAGCTCCTGCTCTGGCAGATGCTTTCTTCAACTCGGCAATATGGGCTGGTAACATGGCCAGTTTCTCAAGTGTTTCTTTAATCAAAGTTGGAGCCGGTTTGTTGTAAGCTGTTGTGCAAATTGCCCGTTGAGACCCAGAGTACAGCTGTTCAACCAATGTATATGCCGCTTTTAGCTTCATGCGCATATCTGTACCAAGATGAGCAATTCGGGTGCCTGTCATGGTTTAACATCAGCATTCTGGTCAAAGATAAGGTTCCACAAGTTATGCCAAATACATAAAGGACACACTTACCAAAAATTGCAGAAGTCATGGCGTTAATTTGCCTTTTTAAGCCAGTCAATTCCTCCGCAACCGGTTTCAAGGCAGCCTTGGCGTCTTCGGCACTCTTTATTAAACCGGATTTCTCGATCTCCCATTCAGCACGGTCTTTGTTGAAAGATTCTTTGAGTTTTTCCATGGTGGCTAGGGCTTTTGTCAGCTCCTCTTTGGTTTTGGTGGCTTCTTCTTGTTGGGACTTCACATTGTTTTGCAAATCAATGTTTCGGGCCTCTTTATTCCTCAGATCAGACTGGAAACATTGAAGATATATCAAATGACAGGATACATACATATTCTAAGTACAAATCACATAACAGGTTATGCACTTCGTACTTGGGGGCTAATGCCTATTTGCTCTAAATTGCTATAGTTTATACAAGTCTCCAGAACAATGTAAACATTATCCTTGACACTTGGGGGCTAATGTATGTTGATTCAAGAACGAATGCATGGATTAAAAGCCGGATTAACTTGTTAGAGTTAGACCGGCATTTGGGGGATACGCGGTAGAAAGCTATCTACTTGTTAAAGGGTAAATCTGGTTCTTATCAGTGGCTTAAAGTGCTACGAAGACCCGGGTTATGATTCACATTATAACCCAGCCCTTGGGGGCTATTTGGGCTAGCATTTTCAGACTATGAATCAAGATACAAAGGAGGAAGAAAATACCTCATATCGCTCCTTCATCAAATTTACCAAACCGGCTTCGTAATCCCGGTTTGCGTGCAAGCGATTCAAGAAGCCAGAGTGAAGCTCCTCTGCGTTGAGATGAGCATAACTTGCCAAATCACTGCTCCATTTGCCTCTTTCTCTAGCAGCCTGCTCTTCTTTGGCACCATGTTGAGCCAAAACTACGAGATGGCCAGGAGAGCTATGGCCTATTCCAGTAATAATAACGTCATCACCTTGGCCTTCAGGGTTTTTGGTTGGTGATATTGGAATTTCAGCATCTTTCACCGGACTAGCCCGGTTTGGTTCTGCCGGTTCTGCATCGGGCGCGGCAGGCTCAGCGTCTGTGGGCTCGTCAGTATTTTGGCCTTCAAGGGGCGGGTCAACAGAAGTAGCTTCAGGATGAGGACCTTCCGGTTCACAAGTTTGTTCCGGTTCACCTCTTGGTTCTTCTTCTTCGGCGACCGAATCTTCGGGCGGATTGGTGGTCCGAGCTTTCTTGCTGGGTCTGGCTTTGGCCCTGCAAACAGGATAAAAGAGGATTAACATCCTATTCAAAGGATTTATGACGCATTGAAAGGAAATGTTTTTACAACTTACTCGGCCACAGTTTTCAAAGGGGGGAGTTGAGTTGCTGTCGATTCACCAGAAGATGAAGGAGGTGTCACCTGATAATTTGAATCGGACGGATTAAGAGGCTGTCTGAAATAACCTGCCTTGGGGTAAGAATGGTCAGAAGTAGGAAAGACCTCAGACCGGCGCTTCTGAACCGGGGTATCAGGTAAACCGGCCGAAGTGACCTGTTGGCCACTGTGCCGGGTTGTCAGGCGAGCTTCATGCTGCTGAGTCTTCAAAATAAATGTTGGATCCAAGTGAGCAAGAGGATGAGAAAAAGCTTACTTTTCGGACTGCTTGGCGGGTTTTTTGTGTTGGCATAGAGCCTGAACCGGAGGAAAGGTTAATTACCTCTACATCATCAGCTTGACTAGCTTCTGCGTCCTCCTGAGGAAGATCATTGTCAATGAGATGCATGAAAAGAGAGCCAAGTGAGTCAATTTCTACCTCAACTTCTGGATCATCAGTGTCATCATCAAGCTCCTTGTTAATCCGGTCAGCCGTTTTCTGTTTTAACGTCCGTTTTACGGCTTCGGTTTTTGGGCGGGATGGCTTGACCGCTTTATCCCCAGTCTGCTTTGCCGCTTTCTCTACGGTTTTCCGTTTCCAGAAGGGGTCATCACCCTACATACAAAGAAGAAGGATTACAGGTTGCATAAGCTAAAAATATTAGAGATGAAAAGGAAGTATAATGCTTACAGCAGGCGGTTTGTTCTTGGCATAGAAGGGACTCAGACCGGTTTGACTACAGATCAGTTCCGATTCATTCAGAATCTTCTTTACACCTTCAGTGACTTATTCCTCAGATAATTGAAGGTTGCAATGGCGTTGAGGGTCGTCAACCTCACCGGTATACTCACACATTAAACCGGGACGCCGGCTTAGCGGCAAGATACCCTAGGATATCCAACAGCGCACAAAGTCCACGCCTGTTAAACCGTTCACCATAAAGGACCGGAGTTTGGCAAGTTGAGGGGCATATTTTGCCCTTTCTGAAGAGCTCAGGCGTTGTGGCATTGGATGGGTGTTGGATAGTCTGTGATCACGAAAGCCGGGGAGGGGATTTTCATCTTCAGGGGATGTATCTCTGCAGTAAAACCAAGTTTGGTTCCATTCCTTTGGATGGCTGTGCAATTTGGCATGAGGAAATTCAACCTCTTTCCGCTTTTGAATTGAGACACCCCCAAGTTTAGTGTTAGGGCCATTTACAAATTCTGTGCGCCGGTTCAAATGAAAGAAGTCCCGAAACAGCTCGGCAGTTGGTTCTTCTTGTAAATATACTTCACAGAAGACCTGGAAGTTGCATAAATTGGAGACCGAGTTGGGACCAATATCTTGCGGATGAAGTTGGAAGCTGGCAAGCACATCTCGGTAAAACTTTGACCCTGGCGGTTTGAAGCCACGGCTTATGTGGTCAACAAAGACCACCACCTCGCCCTGCCTTGGGGTCGGAGGATTTTCTGTTCCTGGAACTCGCCATTTAATTACACTCTTCTTAGGCAAAGAGCCGATGCTGACCATATCATTCAACTGATCCTCGGTGACCCGGAAACGAGCCCAGTTGCAGGCAGTGAATTGTTTGGCTATAGCGAAACAAACAAGCTGAAAATAAAAGGCCGATTTACAAATCACTCATGATGATATACAAGATATAATGGAGTAAGAAACGTACTGATATGCGAAATGGCATAAACCGGAGACCAATGCGAAAGGATAAAAGGTAATACCAGAACAGGAGTACTCATACACTGTTAAACCGGAGTATAACTATGAAGGTAAAAGGCTCCTCCGGTTTATCAGAGGGCTAATGGTACAGATTGTCTATACAAAGTTAAACCGCTTATGTTGGCATGAGGAGAAACAAATTTCACAGAGATATATGACAATTTCAGATCTAAGATAAGACAGAAAAGTAAAAATAATTGGATCTAGAAAGAGTGAAGAACCGAAGCAACTTATGAAGGATTAGATCAGTTCTTTGCGCATAAGGGTTTGTGGTGATAGCAGAAGATTAGCTACGGCAAAGAGTACGTCAGGTACGAAGTGTTCACCTAAAGGCCAAGGAAGAACAGCACTGAAAGCTCTGATGAACCTCAAGAATAGCGAAGAGCAAGGAAACCCTAATGGATCTAGGAAAGAAGGGGGAAAGGACTTACTACGACCGCGGAAGCAGCGGAAGGGCGCTGTGGAACTCTGGTGCGAACAGGTTGATGTATTGGCCGACGGCGAAGCAGAGGCGAGGTTCGAAGATGACGGCGGCGCTTGGGTGCGGGGTCATCGAGAGGAAGAAGAAGAGATGAATGGGTAGCGGAAAGAAAAGAAAGGGGTCCTCTGCCCCTATTTATAAGGCGAAGCGATAAAACGGCAAGTGCGGGAATCGAGGAGCCCAAAAATTGATAAATTAATAAAAGTGTCGCCTCAGTGATTGAATACACATTAAATGAAGGTAATCGTCGACATCAACGGATAGATGACGCGGCGGTTTACAAGATCAAGGTGAAGATATGAGGGAAGATTTTTTCTAAGTGTAGAAGATTGACATGAACAAGTTCAAACCAATCTGGGGCCTAATGTTGGGGATATTACTACTCGAGGTAAACCGGCCTTATGTAGCCGGGTTGACTCCTTGAAGATTAGAAGCCCATGAAGATGCAAGGATGATGGCGCTTCACGGAGGCCCAAGGCCCAAAGGCGGGTTAAAGCCTGTAAATGTAAACCGACCTAGTCATGTAACTTGTATTGTAAGATAGGAAGGATAGAGACTGAACCGGATACGTTTATGATCCGGCTTCGGGACTCTGTAGCCCGGCGGGCGTCAACCTATGTATATAAAGGGACGACCCAGCAGCGGTTTAGGGACGGACAACAACTCGAGAGCCAGACAAAGCGGATTCGCTCCCTGGCCTTCGAAACCCTAGCAATACCAATCACAACTAGATGTAGGCTTTTACCTTCTTTGAAGGGGCCGAACTAGTATAAAACTCCCCGTGTCCCCTTGTCTGGTTTAACCCCTTTAAGCTAACCCGTAGCGATGGGTCCACGACAAAGTCCTTTCACAAGGACATCTGCCGTGACAACCCACGACACCGTGTCAAATGGCTGATGCACACGAAGAGTAGTTGAATGTACTAACATTGTTGACAAATGTAATATGTAACAAAAAAGGATGGCCTGATATAATTTACATATAAGATGACTGGCTAAGCAGGATGGCATTGCAAAATTCACATATATGGTGCCTGGCTAAACAAGATGGCGTTGCATAATTCACATAAACGATGAATAAACTAAACATATGGCATTCGCACAAAGGATGTCTAAACTAAGTAGATGACATATTTGATGTATAAAGTAAGCAATGCAAGACACCATATGCATGATATAACCAACATCAGCATGCCAAGTTAGAGCGAAGACCTCAGGGGGTAAATAGGAGTTGTCTTCTCCTTCTGAATCCCTCTCAGAACATATATCTTCCTCTCGATTACAATCCGAAATGCGTGGAGGGGGGCTACCTTTGTGCCTACCATGGAGCGACGTCTGCATGAAATTTTATTGCCACGCAAGGCTCGTCTCTTTTGCTCTACATGTTCAGTTCCATTGTTTACAATAACTCTCATGCATAGGAATAAAACATAGTGAGATTATGTGAGGAGTGCATGCAGAAATCCAAAGTGATGGTAGCAACCTGTGCATAGACCCAAAACCAATAATAGCAGGCATATAATGGCTTCAGTTAAAAAATACAGATAATGGCTTCTTTACTATTTGTTTCCCACCCAAAATGAAACTCATAGTAGACACCGGAGATTAACCAGATAGTAGATAGATACTATTGATAGCGGCCCCGATATGTACCCCACAACCATTTAAAAACTCAAGTTTGACCATTAGTTTGGAGCTGACTCAGAGTCTAATCGGTGAACAGGACGATAAAGTAGCATGTAATATTAAGCGATGCATAACGTAAGCAGACACGAAAGAGTGCGACCTCTCTTGCGGACCCGTGTAGTCCTCGAGGTCATCTGCTTGGTTGATGATGGTAATGCAGTTTTAATGGCTGCCAGTGGCGGGGAAGAAGATCTGAGGCGGCGAAAGACAGTCTGGAGGCCTGATCCCTGCTGTGCTGGACCCTTCTGCCATTGGAGCAGCTGAGCTGTGGTGGACGACGGCGCAGCGGGAGCGGGACAAACCACGCAAGGTTTTCTTTGACAACTATCTGTAAGAGAAGTAATTCTGTAAGGGCTCGTTTGAATTGGAGGATTCCAACAATGCAGGGATAGGAAATAGACAAGAATAGGATAGGAATGCACGTGCAAAACAGAGAATTTAAAAACACAGGATTTCTACCAATCTGGGTGTTTGATTCACAACAATTGGAAGATCACAGGATGCAAAGAAGCATGGTGAGATTAAGTCAACCGATAAGAAAATGTACGGTTATAATGCTATTATGCTACTATCTCTTAGACTTGTGCTTCATGAATAGGAATTTGAAAGGGAGGACAAGTGAAAATTAAAATTCCTACATTTTTTCTTTCAAGGAGACACTGAAGGAACAAATCCATGTGCTCAGTGGACAATATATATAACATGTAGAGTAAAAAAGAGATGCAACAAGTGTACAACCTCTTTGGCAAAGCCATGTCGATCTCAGCGTGATTGGGTTGGCCGGTAGGGATGCTCCGGCTGACTTTGCTGTCGGAGGAGGGGAAGAAGATCTTAGGCGTCTGGAGATGGAGCCCGAGGTACTGCTCCGCTGTGATGGAGGGTTTCGTCATTGGAGCAACTCCGGTGAGTTGTACGACGCTGAGGCTGAAGCAGGACAAGAGAGACAACGAACAACGTTAACCTGAGTGGAATTCTAATAGCATCTCCAATACATGACGTAAAATACATAACCACAAAGTGCTAGATGTAAAATACATCAGCCGCTCATCTCTGAACTTAACTGTCGAAACTGAACTTAACTGTCACTGAACTTAACTGTCGAAACTGAATTTTGTTGTCAAAACTGAATTTTGCTGTCGAAACTGAACGCACTAGCAAGGTGAGGCTACACGTCGGTCGACTGACTTTTTCATCTCTGGTCAGTCGATTTTGCAGCCGTTGGATACGAAATCAAGGGCATGCGGTTCATCTTCAACCTCCACCCCCTGAGCCGCCAGCCACCACCGGCAAAACAGCAGCCCCCCGCCGCCCGCGGCCGGCGGTGCACCGCCCCGCCCGCCCTGAAAACACTCCCCACCGCCAGTCCGCCGCCGCCCCGGCCATCCCTCTAGGCCCCCCCGTGCCGAGCTTTTTCTCCGGCGATCCCCACGCCACCGCCCCACCAACGCCCCGCCACCGCCGGCAACCACAGCCCCCATCCTGAACCCTAAGATAGATAGTGGGGTACCTCTTCGGCGAGCCCCCCTCCCCTTGCGGCTGGTTCTTCCTTCACCCCGGCGAGCCCCCCCACCCCCTGAAAATCGACTGACCCAAAAGTCAATTCAGTCGACTGAAGTGTAGCTAAATCGGAGCAGCATCGCAAGAAAGAGCAAGAGCGAGAGCAGCAGGGCGAGCAAGAGCAATAGCAAGAGCAGACTAGGCAGGGGACCGAGAGCAAGAGCAGAGCAGCAGCACGAGCGAGAGCTAAAGCAGCAGCAGCTCCTACTGATGTGGACGTCGCCGCCGAGGGAGCGACACCGTGGAGGAAGTGGCCGGCGACGCCGCCGTGGATGGAGCCACGCCGTGTCGGCTCAGGACCGAGCGCTGGCAGCACCGTGAGACCGAATCAAGAAGAAAATGCGTCGATTAGTGTACAACCTCTTTGGTGGCGCCAATTAGGCTGCAGCTTTATCCGAGGAAACGGTGATGATGATGCTCTTCCGGTGGTGTAGGTGAAGACGGCGGTGTGGGAATGGAGGTGGCGTGGAAGACAAGGGGAACGTCGGGGCAGCTCCTTGGAGGTGGAGGACGGGGTGGCTGAAACAACAGGACGATGAGATCGACGACGGATCCTCATCCGGTACGGTGGATGAGGGACGTCGAGATGTTGATGTGGACGACGTCGTCGGGGAAGAGGCTCCGGCTGGGTGGCGGACGGAGCAGGGTGTGGGGTTTCGTCGCGAGTTTTTGCGGCCTCGGTGTACGAATGGGTGGGCGGATGGGATGGCAGTGGGGAACCATGGCTTAGAGACGCGCTTGTCCGAAATGTGGGGTAAGTTACGAAAGTACCCCCACCGATTTGAGGAGGTTCTTTCGGTTCAGGGGTACCACGGGCATTTCGCGTGTCGGGATTTCACAGGAGGTGGGAGTTTTCACGCGCGTTGTAATTTCGGAATAGCAAGACGCGGGTTCAGATGGAGGGAGTTGGAGGAGCACAACGAGACAAAGATATATATCTTAAATATTTCGAGCTAACAAAGCGCGAGTTGAAATTTCCGGACAAGCCTAACGTGTACTGTACCAAATCAATGTGCACTACAAATGTCATTCAAAACTTTGAATTCATGTTATGTTCAATTAAAATATTTCACTACGTGTATAATGCATGCAACCTACTACTCAAATGAACGTTTTAGTGCATTCCAAACGTATATACTACCGCTTCAATATGAACTAAATTTGAATTCGTTTCTCTATTTGAATAAGATCTACAGTAATGATTGTTGTGAAGTCAAAGCATTTGAATTCGTTTCTCTGTTTTAATAAGATCTACAATCATCATTATTGTCAAGTTAAACCATCGTTTGTGTATTATCTTCACAGCACACCATATGATTAGTCTCGAGTTACATATGAACTATGTGTACTATATGAACTCGAACTAGATTTTTTGAATCCACTTTATTTTGATTTCAAATCACATTACATTTCTAGCTCTAGCTAGATCTTCATAATCTAAACCATGTCTCATATGGATAATGTGTTTATCACATTATGTATGGTGCCCCGCCCCCTATGCCTACAAGTATTTAGATGTGAGTTGCAAACACCACACATTACCACAAATTCAAATAAAATGTGAGAATGTTCGATATATAGTATTGTTTAGATTGTTCGATATTTAGTTGTAAGCTGCAAACGCCACACATTATCACAAATTCAAATAAAATGTGAGATTGTTTGATGTATAGTATGGTTTAGATTGTCCGGCATTTAGCTGTGAGTTGCAAACCCCATGCATTATCACATTATGGTATAACATGTGCACAGCACGTGTATCACCGCTATATTCATGCATGCAATGTTTAAAACACTATGATCTCCTACTCAAATATATGAATCCTCTTTCATATCAAATTATGATCTTTGTTAGTCTCTTACACCCACACAATCCTCTAACCTTTGTAGCTACCACTAACTTTCTCTCGTGCATGCACACGCCCTCCTCGCCCTCCCCCTCCCTCGGCATTCTATCCACCGGGCACATTCATTTTTTTCTTTAGGTCGTTCTCCCAGAGTCTCCACAACTCCTTTCTGACACACACCGATCGATAAACCTCTCCGGCGATGCCTGCCTACAACATACACACACACCTTCAATCTCCTCCTTTATGTGTCCTTGCCTCGTGTCTCTCATACGGTCAGACACACGTGTAAACTCTCGCCCCTCTTTTCATCGATCTCACAACCGCACACTCCTCCCCCTATCTAGCTAGTAGTTGGGCCTCTCGCACCACCTCCTAGCTCCATTCTCTCTGTCTATCCGTCTCGCTGGGCCTTATTTGCCTCTAACAAATGGACGTACACCGACCGATCTCTCGCTATACATATAGCTAGCTAGGTCCTTATAACTCATTTTTACCCACACGTCAATCGATCTACCTCATTAGTTGTGTCTCTCCCTTCCTCCGGCAAACAACAATTGATCTACCGATCTAGTTAGGTTTGCTTACCAAACACATGGTTCCCCTTCATCATCCATGGATGCATCCCGACAGATCTATCACGCACAGGCACACACAAAAACACATCCCCACTCTTATTGATAACATTGCAGTTCCACCCTCAGTTTGTCTAGTAGGCCTCTCCCACCATCTTCGAGAAGCAACTCCATCACCCATCCAGCACTCTACCCCTCTCCCTCCCTCTCCCTCCCTCTCTCTCCTCTCTCTCTCTCTCTCTCTCTCTGTCCCATCATATTTCCCGTCCTTCAGTTATGTATGGATGTCGACCGATCTCCCTCAAGACATAAATGGGTCTCTCCTTCTCAACACATATACGAGTCGTTCTACCTCTATAGTTAGGCCTTTGCCTACCCCTCCCCCCACCCCCTCCCCCCCCACACACACCGATACATCGAGCGCTCTAGTCATGTCTCCCTGCCACACACAAACTTGACATGTACCCTCTAACGTTCCGGTAGGCCAGTCGCCCTATATCTTTGACTTGCACACACACACAATTTTGATGGCTCTCTTCATCGATCTCGCACCCACCCACTTGATCCTCTCTTCGACTCTATCGATAGCTATGACCCCTCCCTATCTTCTCGTGGATTTCCCGACCCTCTATGTATGATATGGATAGGCCTCCATTTCACACACATTGCATGCAAAATTTTGTTTGAGATGTCATCAACACATATTCCCACAAATAATTCATGAAATCAAGCCCCACCCCACCCCCACCCCAAAACAAAAAACACTCACGACCACGGTTTGTATCTCTCAGACACACCCAAGTAGGTGGGGGGCGTGCACGAAGAGAAGAGGTGCATGCACGGCGCACGTACTCCCGTCTCTTTCCCAACCACACCCGCGCGGGTACACGGTGGAGCTCATTTCTGTACGGAAAAGGCAGCCCACATGGTAATTTGGCACGTGTACTGGTTGTCCACTTGGTGGAGGGAGGATCGTCTACCACGGGTGAACAAACAAATTGCGACTTGACGTGTTATGTTAAAAAAGAGGCAAACCATGTGGGGCCTACCTTAGAGGTAAGGCTCTATACACTGGAGTACTTTTGACGTGTCCCGTCAACTTGCAGAACGAGGAGAAGCTTGCTTAGTACGCCGTCTCCCCCGTTCCTAAATATAAGTCTTTGCAGAGATTTCACCATGAACCACATGCGGATGTATATATATGCATTTTAAGTGTAGATTCATTCATTTTGTTCCGTATGTAGTGGAATCTCTACAAAGACTTATCTACTAGTAATAGCTAGCCCCAACTACTAGGAATTCTCTATCCTCTCCTTGAGCCACATCATCAAAATTGATGTAGCTGTTAGATGAAGTAAATCAGTCCATAATAGTCGTCTGATCTAGACGTTGAGAGGCTCCGCACTAAGCCACATGCAAGAATGCAGAAATACCGTGGCACATGCATGTGAGTGGGTTTTAAATCACATCAACATGTCTGCATGCAAGCATGCACCAGTAGCATGCATGTAAGTGAGCTTTTAAGTCCCATTAACATGTTAAAAGGAAAATATAATCCCATTATGCAGTAGGAGTTGGTTGATCTTTTTCCTTACGTGGGATGATCTAAATGATGATGGGAGTTTATTTAGTTTGGCTACCACATTTGTCATGCGGTTATAGAGTATTTTTTAGTTCTATGAAATCGATAATTTTGCGCAGAGAGATATACCGCTGTTCCATGGCAATGCACGGGGACTCATCTAGTAATATTTAGGAACGGAGGGAGTACTATGTAAAGAGTTAGGTGTCGCACGGTGATAGTGTGAGGCGGGCCATGTAATCACTGAGCCTGCGTGTTTTCACTGCTCTTGCACGCCTCCGCTGTAAGAATGGAGAAAATTGTAATCTAGTAGTAGTACCTCCTTTCGCCGAAAGTGTGGGACATCCAGCAGTCCTACCACCTCAGTAATAAAGACCAATGAGCCGTCAAATCACATAGACCCAGCAGTAAGTTGGACGGACGAAGCAACCATCACTCTTGCACCAGTGAGAGGTCGCGTCCGCTCTGCCCGGGCATGAATGCGGCACTGATTCTTTGGAGCGGCGCTGACCGTTTCAGGAGGGAAGCGCGCGCTGGTGATGGAGGGGCTTTGGGTGGGCTAGGCTGGTCAGGAGCGGGCGTGGAAGCTCTCCGCATGTCCCTACCAGACACGCCCGGAAATGAGAGGACGCACCGACTCTCGTGGCTAAAATCGTACACTACACAACATCTCTCTGTAGGAGTAGGTCGATCTGTCGCTCTCTCTAACACACACATGCTGTTAAACACACACACGCGCGCGCGCGCGCATCTTGGTCCCGTTGCACCTTCTAACATGACTTATTACACCTAGACGTAGGGAGTAGTAAGTATATGAGATACGGTGGCACACTGACTTAAGTCGAATACAAGTGCCCAAAATTTGTGTGCATGTTATAATAAGGATTCACTTAAAATAGTACGTGAGCGAACAGAGGGATCAATTGGACAGTGTTCCCGAGTAGTAGCGAAATGTGTGAGGTAAGAAACACCGCTGGCACTTTTAATTTTTCTTATTAATTTGTTTGTTTCACCCTCTGACTGGTGGGACCCAACGTACTACGTGGAGAGAGGTAAGGTGACTAAGTCTGCATTATTTCTGCACCACTGTGGATAGTCTTACCACCAAAGCCACATGACACGATTATGATTGAAATCCCAATGACTCACACACACACACACACAAAAACACGGCATGCTTGTCACACGAATGCAGGAATGTATAAAATGTATTTGCCTCTCGTTGGACATAACGGGAGGGTTGTGTAGCTAGTTAGCCTGTTCTCTCATCAAACTTGAGGTCTCGGGTTCGATAACTACACTTGAGCATAATTTGTGCCAGGAGGATTCTTTGACTGGTCAAATGTTTTCTAGGGTTTGCACGCTTCACACTCTCTCTCCAGTATATATATACCCGCTGGAGCCTCAGCGCTTGTAGTTGCTCTCTTCACACTCTCTCGCCCTCTCCAGATCTAAACAAGACTTCGTTGGCCTCTCTCTCCCCTCATTGCTGCTCAAAGAGCCGGCAGGATCCGTCCACCGGGAAGGGAAGGAGTCTTAACACTGCCGCCGTCGGCGAGGGACTACCGGCGCAGCTGTTCACTTTCCACCCAGCGGCGGCGCGGGAGGGCCTCCGACCCCTTCTTCTTCACCGCCATCCCGTCGCCCACAGAACCACGCCCCAAGAACCTTAAGGTATAATTTACTTACTCCACATGCATTGCTCTAGCTGCATGTATACCATGAATCTAGGACGTGGTTCAAAGAGGAAAGGAGTGGGGGAAAGTAGTGGGAAAAGTTGTATATAGCATGAATCTAGGACGTGGTTCAAAGAGGAAATGAAGGGGGAAAGTTGTATAGCATGAATCTAGGACGTGGTTCAAAGAGGAAAGGAATGGGGGAAAGTAGTGGGGAAAGTTGTATCGCATAAATCTAGGACGTGGTTCAAAGAGGAAAGGAAGGGGTGAAAGTACTAGTTCAAAAAGGAAAGGAAGGGACAAGGCTGTAGAATTTGAGTAGGACTAGATTTGCTGCGCTCACATAGGGAAAGGTGTCTAAAGATGACAAAACTGGGACCAACACAAATATGCTCCTCGGTTGTTTGTTCTTTGTTGCAACAGACTGTGCATGACCACAGTACACTGGTAGATGCACATGGTGCTGGTGCGTCCACTATCCCATGCAACTCATTAGGTGTTGTTAATCTAAGGCCCTGTTTGGTTAAAAACTCCCTAGTCCCTACCTGCTTGGTTCCAGGGACTAAACATGGACTGGAGGCTATTAAATGACATGCTAAAAGACCATGTTACCCCTAGTAATGAACTAATAGAGACAAGGTGCGATGCGTGGCAGGGGCAACTGTTGGAAAAAGTCCCAAAAAGACTCCCTCGGGGTCTTCTTTCTTTAGTCCCAAATGCCCACTTTTAGTCCCTAAAAGTCCCTCCTATTTGGTTTAGATGGGACTGACATGGAGTTTTTTTAGTCCCTACACCAAAATGTCCCTGTAAACAAACACCCTCTAATAATGCCGCTGGAAAATTGATGCAATGCCACAGTTAAAAGAAAATTACATGTTTAACGAATTTTATTGTTAATACAATCTCTATGTTAATATTAATCAATGCCACCGTTTGAGAAATGCTACTGTCTTGCTTTCTTTCTCATTTAGATAAGGTAGATGCTTCTTTTTGTTGGCTTCTATGCCATCCACCGTTATTGACCACTAATTGTTTCCTTTGCACCTCTGTGTAAACAGGGTTATCTACTTCACCTCGTTTCCATTGTGACATTTTGTTGCACTGCACAAAACACTTTTGTTTTAAGAGTGTTTTGTGCAGTTCAACCAAAATGTCACACCGGCAACATTGCTTGATTGCTTGATCTTAGTGGAACTGCACAAGAGGAGATCTTACTTCCTAACCATTAAGGCGAATTTGGTTCAGATCTTCTTCTTGTGAGTTGTTTGAATTCCGCATCATGAGAGGTCAGTACTAGCCTTCTTTCACATGATTCTGCAGTGTGCTTTCATATGTTGTGCTACTTGTATGATAATGTTGCTTGATTTTAATGAACTGCACAAATGGAGACAAGACTTCCAATCTGTATGTGCACCATAATATCCCATTGAGGTAAGATAAGGATATTTCACAACTGCTGGCCTGTATTTTGCCACTTTCATCAGAAAATTAAGTTTAGTACTATACTTGTGCTCCCTAATTGACATGCCAAATCTTACATTGAAGGAGAAGCTTGTCTGTTATTGAACCAAGTGATGAAGGGGAAGAACAAGCGGAAGAAAAACAAAAATCAACTCCCGGTGCTGTAATGAAGCACTGGAACTATGATGACACAAGTAATGATATAGTTTTCCATCTTAATTTATTGCTATGGCTGGAATGAGCAATTGTTTTGCCACTGATTTGATGCCACTCTTAATGTAATATGTAATTATCTCTACTTGTGCAAACACGGATCTTCTTTGAAGATACCATATATTTTAGTGGAACTGCACAAGAAGATGTTGGAAACATTAAACTAATCAAGGAGTATATAGTAAGCATGGCCACCACCGTAGATAGAAACAGATGGTTCCGGAGAAGTGCTTCATCTGTATGCTCTACACAATAAGCCTCCTGACAAAGGTTGGTACTCGCCCACTGATTTCATCCATATGATTGAGCTTTGTCATCTCTATTGGTGTTGTGCTACTATTTAGATACTGTCATGAAAAAGTGGTATTGTCCTTGAGAAGTGCTTCATTTGTGTTGTTTTAAATATTTCCTTTCCTTTTTTCGAGCAAACAGGGATGCTAGCATTTAGTAGTCCTCTTGTCTTTGCACAACAGGATCATCTTCCTCTGAAGAAGAATATGGAGTACGTGAAGTGACTAGTTTCGATTACGCCAGGATGAAGAAGCCCTGTCTATCTTCTCATCAGAAGGAGCAGTTGAAGGATGGTTACATTACTCCCCACAAGACCAAACTAACTTCAGTTCAGAAGGACTGACAAATCTCCATTTTTTGCTGTGATGCGCGAGTACAATGTTGTTCTAGGATTCTTTCTGGTGAGTTCCATTTTTCTAAAAGTGTGCTCTACATGGACCATGTATGTGCCTGTTGAAACTGTCAATTCATAGTACAGTTTGCTTTATACTAATCACTTCTTTGTATTTGTGCAAACAAGGGTGCTGAACTTGATTTCAATGGGAACTGCACAAAATGTTCATGAATACATCGAATCATTCATTTCCACCACAAGAAAGGAGGTGCCGATAAGTTCAAGGCGTTGCAACATATAAGGGAGAAATCATACAAGCTACGCGTGAATTTGGTTGATTTTGGTGGAACTGCACAAAAAGAACAACTAGTTTATTTAGCACGAGGTGCCATGTCAATGTACGAACTGATGGCAAACCCTGTCCATTCCACAATCGTAGGCATTTGATATTTTGGAATGGGAAAACCTTGTCAAATTTTGCTCATTGATTTTTAGCAAGACATGCGTTTGATATTTTCGAATGGGACGCCCTTTGCTGTCAGTAGCGTCGATCATTTTTTTCTTTATTCTTTAGTTGTGAAGTAAATATTGCCTCTGACATGTGAGTCGCTGCGATGCATAATCATCGATTGTTTTGAATGTTCTCTATGAATTGCCAGGGCTGTGTGTTTGATTGCAATGTACAGAAACGCTAAAAAGCTGCACAAACTCTTTGTACTCCTTCTGTTCCTTTTTACTTCGCACATTGTGAAAGTGCATACTTTTTTGTATAAGATTGGTCAAAGTAGAGATACTTTGACTGCAGATAAAACTTGTATGCAAACTAGAAAGGACCGGAGGGAGTACATGTGAAACTGCTGCAAATGAGGTGATCACCCTGGGAATAATGCTAGTACGTATTGTTTTGCATGTTCATCCAATGCCAGTGATACAGGAATTCGAACTAATCGAAATAAATTCATTCATACATGGTCAGATTTCATATAAACATGCCGGATTTCATTACATTGCATACATTCTTCAACTAAAAAGGGGTGCGCTGGAGGTATAATTAATTAACGGAAGCTACCCACTTGTGTCCCGCTGAGCCGAACAGAAGCTTCAGTGACTTAACTATAGGTGCAGTTGCGTAACTGACATTTGGCCTGTTGTGCCCATGTGTCAGTCAGCCAACTGCACCAGCAGTTAAATGGAAGCAGCGTTCTTCTCCAGCGCAGCTCTCTGACTCCACGTCGCCGCCAAGAAGCTAACCGACCATCAATGGTCAACCCACCTAGCTTGGCTTCAACCGGAGGGTAGCAGCGGTGGCCTTACTTGGACCCGAGAGGCAGCGACCTACCGTGTTCTACTCTTCCTCGTTTTCTGTGTGGCGCGGCCTCGTTGGCAGCGGGGCGGGGCCTCGGCGGAGCCGGCGATGTCCTCTGTCTTGTTGCCGGCAGGGTGGGGCCTCGGTTGAGTCGGTGATATCCTCTGCCTCGTTGTTGGCGGGGCGGGGCCTCGGCAGAGCCGGCGGTGTCCTCTGCCTCGTTGTTAGCGCCACGGGGCCTCGGCGGAGTAGGGCCTCGTCGACACCGGTGGAGCATGGACTCGTCGGAGTCGGCATTGTCCTCTGCCTCGTCCTCAGTCTCGCCAAACAGCGCCTCGCCCGCTTCATTGCCCTCTTTGCTAGCCTCTTTGTAGGCGGCCGCAACCTCCGCCACCTGCATGCGGTACCGCCAACGCTCGAGGCGGCCCTTGCGGGCGGAGCGGTACGAGTCGAGCAGCGCCTCCTGCTCCGCCCGCTCCGCGGCGATCTGCTCCTCCGCCTGCAGGTGCTCCTAGAGGAGAAGGTGGTTGTAGGCGGCGTCGGCCTGCGCCTCACGGAACTACTCCTCACGCATCTGCCTCACCCTGTCCATATATTGGGCATGGGCTTCGCCGATGGTCATGGTGCAATGCACCAGCGAGGATGGCGCGGAGGAGGGGGTTGGCGCTGGATCGTCGACTACCATGTTCTCCATTGGGACGTCGTCCTCCTCCGGCTGCCTGCCGGCCAGCCGGTCAGCAGCAATGGCTGCCATCTCCTTGTGGTCCGTCGTCCGCCCGTCCCGAAGAGCGCTGGAGCGCGAGGAAGCCATGGTGTGCAGTAGTGGTGTGGACAGGAGAAAGGGAACGGATGCGGATGACTGTGGCTATGGCCAGCGCAGCAGTTTATATAGCAATGGTGGGTGATACGTCTCCAACGTATCTATAATTTTTTATTGCTCCATGCTATATTATCTACTGTTTTGGATGTTTATGGGCTTTATTATACACTTTTATATCATTTTTGGGACTAACCTATTAACCCAGAGTCCAGTGCCAGTTTCTGTTTTTACCTTGTTTTAGAATATCGCAGAAAAGGAAAACCAAATGGAGTCCAATTGACCTGAAACTTCACGGAACTTATTTTTGGATCAGAAGAAGCCCAGAAGACTTGGAGTGCACGTCAGGGGATCTACGAGGAGGCCACGAGGCAGGCGGCGCGCCCACCCCCTGGGTGCGCCCTCCACCCTCGTGGGCCCCTCGTGGCCCCCCTGACGTACTTCTTCTGCCTATATATCTCCATATACCCTAAAAACATCGGGGAGCACAATAGATCGAGAGTTCCGCTGCCAGAAGCCTCTGGAGCCACCGAAAGCCAATCTAGACCCGTTCCGGCACCCTGCCGGAGGGGGCAATTGAAGGAAATATTCCCTAGAGGCAATAATAAAGTTATTATTTATTTCCTTATATCATGATAAATGTTTATTATTCATGCTAGAATTGTATTAACCGGAAACATAATACATGTGTGAATACATAGACAAACAGAGTGTCACTAGTATGCCTCTACTTGACTAGCTCGTTAATCAAAGATGGTTATGTTTCCTAACCATGGACAAAGAGTTGTCATTTGATTAACGGGATTACATCATTAGTTGAATGATCTGATTGACATGACCCATTCCATTAGCTTAGCACCCGATCATTTAGTATGTTGCTATTGCTTTCTTCATGACTTATACATGTTCCTATGACTATGAGATTATGCAACTCCCGTTTGCCGGAGGAACACTTTGTGTGCTACCAAACATCGCAACGTAACTGGGTGATTATAAAGGAGCTCTACAGGTGTCTCCAAAGGTACATATTGGGTTGGCGTATTTCGAGATTAGGATTTGTCACTCCGATTGTCGGAGAGGTATCTCTGGGCCCTCTCGGTAATGCACATCACTGAAGCCTTGCAAGCATTGCAACTAATGAGTTAGTTGCAGGATGATGTATTACGGAACGAGTAAAGAGACTTGCCGCTAACGAGATTGAACTAGATATGGGATACCGACGATCGAATCTCGGGCAAGTTACATACCGATGACAAAGGGAACAACGTATGTTGTTATGCGGTCTGACCGATAAAAGATCTTCGTAGAATATGTAGGAGCCAATATGAGCATCCAGGTTCCGCTATTGGTTATTGACCGGAGATGTGTCTCGGTCATGTCTGCATTGTTCTCGAACCCGTAGGGTCCGCACGCTTAAGGTTTCGATGACAGTTATATTATGAGTTTATGCGTTTTGATGTACCAAAGGTTGTTCGGAGTCCCGGATGTGATCATGGACATGACGAGGAGTCTCGAAATGGTCGAGACATAAAGATTGATATATTGGAAGCCTATGTTTGGATATCGGAAGTGTTCCGGGTGAAATCGGGATTTTTACCGGATTACCGGGAGGTTACCGGAACCCCCCGGGAGGTATATGGGCCTTAGTGGGCCTTAGTGGAAGAGAGGAGAGGTGGCCATAGATGGGCCGCGCGCCCTCCCCCCCCCCTTTGGTCCGAATAGGACAAGGAGAGGGGGCCGGCCCCCCTTCCCCTTCTCTCTCCTCTTTTCCCCCCTCCGCGAATCCTATTCCAACTAGGAAAGGGGGGGAGTCCTACTCCCGGAGGGAGTAGGACTCCTCCTGGCGCGCCTCTCCTGGCCGGCCACACTCCCCCCCTTGAACCTTTATATACGGAGGCAGGGGCACCCCCTAGAGACACAAGTTGATCCACGTGATCATATTCTTAGCCGTGTGCGGTGCCCCCTTCCACCATAGTCCTCGATAATATTGTAGCGGTGCTTAGGCGAAGCCCTGCGACAGTAGTACATCAAGATCGTCACCATGTTGTCGTGCTGACGGAACTCTTCCCCGACACTTTGCTGGATCGGAGTCCGGGGATCGTCATCGAGCTGAACGTGTGCTAGAACTCGGAGGTGCCGTAGTTTCGGTGCTTGATCGGTCGGGCCGTGAAGACGTACGACTACATCAACCAAGTTAACGCTTCCGTTGTCGATCTACAAGGGTAGGTAGATCACACTCTCCCCCTCTCGTTGCTATGCATCACCATGATCTTGCATGTGCATACGAATTTTTTTGAAATTACTACGAAACCCAACAGCAATCCCTCTCCGGTGGTTATCTTCATCATCCTGGTGCTCTCCATGATGAGGAGGGAGTAGTTCTCCCTCGGGGCTGAGGGTATGTACCAGTAGCTATGTGTTTGATCTCTCTCTCTCTCTCATGTTCTTGAGGTGATACGATCTTGATGTATCGCGAGCTTTGCTATTATATTTGGATCCTATGATGTTTTCTCCCCCCCTCTACTCTCTTGTAATGAATTGAGTTTCCCCTTTGAAGTTATCTTATCATATTAAGTCTTTAAAGATTTGAGAACACTTGATGTATGTCTTCCAATGCGTATCTGTGGTGACAATGGGATACCATGTGATTCACTTGATGTATGTTTTAGTGATCAACTTGCGTGTTCCGCCCATGAACCTATGCATAGGGGTTGGCACACGTTTTCGTCATGATTCTCCGGTAGGAACTTTGGGGCACTCTTTGAGGTTCTATGTGTTGATTGAATAGATGAATCTGAGATTGTGTGATGCATATCGTATAATCATACCCACGGATACTTGAGGTGACATTGGAGTATCTAGGTGACATTAGGGTTTTGGTTGATTTGTGTCTTAAGGTGTTATTCTAGTACGAACTCTAGGGATTTTTGTGACAGTTATAGGAATAGCCCAACGGATTGATTGGAAAGAATAACTTTGAGGTGGTTCCGTACCCTACCATAATCTCTTCGTTCGTTCTCCGCTATTAGTGACTTTGGAGTGACTCTTTGTTGCATGTTGAGGGATAGTTATGTGATCCAATTATGTTATTATTGTTGAGGGAATTTGCACTAGCGAAAGTATGAACCCTAGGCCTTGTTTCAACACATTGCAATACCGTTTACGCTCACTTTTATCATTCGTTACCTTGCTGTTTTTATATTTTCAGATTACAAAAACCATTATCTAATATCCATATACGACTTGTATCACCATCTCTTCGCCGAACTAGTGCACCTATACAATTTACCATTGTATTGGGTGTGTTGGGGACACAAGAGACTCTTTGTTATTTGGTTGCAGGGTTGCTTGAGAGAGACCATCTTCATCCTACACCTTTTATGGATTGATAAACCTTAGGTCATCCACTTGAGGGAAATTTGCTACTGTCCTACAAACCTCTGCACTTGGAGTCCCAACAACGTCTACAAGAAGAATGTTGTGTAGTAGACATCAAGCTCTTTTTTGGCGCCGTTGCCGGGGAGGTGACTGCTTGAAGGTATATCTTTAGATCTTGCAATCAAGTCTTTTAGTTTTTTGTTTTATCACTAGTTTAGTTTATAAAATAAAACTATAAAAAATGGAATTGAGTTTGTCTCATACGCTTCACCTTTTTAATATCTTTCATGAGTATGATGGCAAGGATAATTGTGCTCAAGTGCTAGCATAAGAAATCTATAAAATGTTTGGCACAAAATATGTGAATGATGAGCATGATTGCAATTTTGTTAGTATGAACTCCTTGAATACCCATGTTACTAATGATGATTGCACTAGTTATGATGAAAATTTCTCCTATAAACATGTCAATTTTTGTGGAGTACATTGGGTTTGTAAGTACACGCCAAATAGGGAAGATAGATATTGCAAGAGGCATAAGTACTTAGAAACTAAATTGTTGCAAGAAAGGCTAGATGACTGTGCTGAAAATTGAAATTATCTTGGCCATACTTGTGAGCTTTGCAATGAACATGATCATTTCAATACCCAATGCAAATTGTTTCATGATCGTATCGTGTCCAAAAATTGTGATGACTTGATTTCCCTTGCACATCATAATGAACTTAGTTTGCTCTTGGGTTATGAAGAAATGAAACGTATAACTAAGGATATTCCAAAATTTGAACTTGATAGAGTTCTTCATTTTGATCTAGAGGAAATTTATATGTATTGTGCGGTGAATTGTATTGAAAATCCTTATATTGCCAACTACATAAAGAAAAGAAAACAAATAGAAGATGAAGAGAATACTAATGAAAGGGAAGAGACTTCCCAATATCCTCCTACTATTTCTTATGATGAATCAGGTAACGAGGAGGAGCCTCGTATTCAACCAATCTCATTAATAAGGAGCTCCAAAAAGAGGATTGAACCCACACATGATGTGGTGAAGAAGAAGAAAAGAAAAAGTAAGAGAGGTAAAAAGATATATCCCCCAAATAATGCTGCTCCTATTACTATTGTGCATCATGAAAATATAATCGTGGAAGATAATGATACTTCTTATGATCTTGAAAATCTTTTTGGCACTTGCTTGGAAGAATATGATAATTGCTATACTATTGGTGCTATCCATACTATTAATGATGAGAGTGATTATGCTTATGATATGAAAAGGCCCAAGCTTGAGTATTCTATAGTCTCACCTAAATAGCTTGGCGTAATCATGGTCATAGCTGTTTCCTGTGTGAAATTGTTATCCGCTCACAATTCCACACAACATACGAGCCGGAAGCATAAAGTGTAAAGTATGATATTTTGAGTCTCCCAAGTTTTGATATGCAAATTTATAATGATGATTGCATGCCTCCTACTTATGATGATTATTGTGATGATACTTATGCTATAAACAGTAGTGATGATTATATTTATAAAAAACTTGTCATGATTATGATTACCCCTTTTATGAACATTACTCTTTTAATGTGGAGACAATTTATAGTATTCAAGTCTCTTATGATACTCCCACTATCCCGAATGAGAAGAATTTTGCTTATGTGGAGAGTAATAAAAATTATATGCTTGTAGATCATGAAAAGAATGCTTTAGGTGCTGGTTATATTGTTAAATTTATTCATGATACAACTGAAAATTATTTTGATGGAGTAATATATGCTTGTAGGAATTGCAATAATATCAAGTTTCCTCTCTATGTGCTTAAAATTTTGAAGTTATGTTTGTTTTGCCTTCCTATGCTAGTTGATTACTGTTCCCATAATTTATTTGCTCACAAAATCCCTATGCATAGGAAGTGGGTTAGACTTAAATGTGCTAGTCATATTCTTCATGATTCTCTCTTTATGTTACAATTCTTATCTTTTATGTGAGCATCATTGAAATCATCATGCCTAGCTAGGGGCATTAAACAATAGCGCTTGTTGGGAGGCGACCCAATTTTATTTTTGTTCCTTGCTTTTTGCTCCTGTTTAGTAATAAATAATTCATCTAGACTCTGTTTAGATGTGGTTTTATGCTTTTAATTAGTGTTTGTGCCAAGTAGAACCTTTGGGAAGACTTGGGGAAAGTCTTGTTGATCATGCTGTAAAAAACAGAAACTTTAGCGCTCACGAGAATTGCTGCCATTTTTATTTTGAGAGTGGTATTTAGTTAATTATTTTTGCATATGATTAATAGATAAATTCCTCAGGTCTATAAATTTATTTGAGAATTTTATGAGTTCTATAAGTATACGTTTGATCCAGATTACTACAGACTGTTCTGTTTTTGACAGATTCTGTTTTCGATGTATTGTTTGCTTATTTTGATGAATCTATGAGTAGTATCAGAGGGTGTGAACCATAGATAAGTTGGAATACAGTAGATATTACACCAATATGAATTTATAATGAGTTCACAATAGTACCTAAGTGGTGATTTATTTTCTTATACTAACGGAGCTTACGAGTTTTCTGTTAAGTTTTGTGTTGTGAAGTTTTCAAGTTTTGGGTAAAGATTCGATGGACTATGGAATAAGGAGTGGCAAGAGCCTAAGATTGGGGATGCCCAAGGCACCCAAGGTAATATTCAAGGACAACCAAGAGCCTAAGCTTGGGGATGCCCCGGAAGGCATCCCCTCTTTCGTCTTCGTTCATCCGTAACTTTACTTGGAGCTATATTTTTATTCGCCACATGATATGTGTTTTGCTTGGAGCGTCATGTTATTTTATTTAATTTTTCTTGCTGTTTGAATAAAATACCAAGATCTATAATTATTAAATGTTAGAGAGTCTTCACATAGTTGCATAATTATTCGAATACTCATTGATCTTCACTTATATCTTTTGGAGTAGTTTGTCATTTGCTCTAGTGCTTCACTTATATCTTTAGAGCACCATGGTGGTTTTATTTTGAAGAAATAGATGAACTCTCATGCTTCACTTATATTATTTTGAGAGTCTTAAATAGCATTGTAATTTGCTTAAATAATCCTAATATGCTAGGCATCCAAGAATAGTAAAAAATTTCATATAAGTGCATTGAATACTAAGAGAAGTTTGATGCTTGATGATTGTTTTGAGATATGGAGGTAATAATATCAAAGTCGTGCTAGTTGAGTAGTTGTGAATTTGAGAAATACTTGTGTTGAAGTTTGCAAGTCTCGTAGCATGCACGTATGGTAAAACGTTGTGTAACAAATTTGAAACATGAGGTGTTATTTGATTGTCCTCCTTATGAGTGGCGGTCGGGGACGAGCTATGGTCTTTTCCTACCAATCTATCCCCCTAGGAGCATGCGCGTAGTGTCGAGGTTTTTGATGACTTGTAGATTTTTGCAATAAGTATGTGAGTTCTTTATGACTAATGTTGAGTCCATGGATTATACGCACTCTCACCCTTCCATCATTGCTAGCCTCTTCGGTACCGTGCATTGCCCTTTCTCACATTGAGAGTTGGTGCAAACTTCGCCAGTGCATCCAAACCCCGTGATATGATACGCTCTTTCACACATAAACCTCCTTATATCTTCCTCAAAACAGCCACCATACCTACCTATGATGGCATTTCCATAGCCATTCCGAGATATATTGCCATGCAACTTTCCACCATTCCGTTTACCATGACACGTTCATCATTGTCATATTGCTTGGCATGATCATGTAGTTGACATAGTATTTGTGGCAAAGCCACCATTCATAATTATTTCATACATGTCACTCTTGGTTCATTGCATATCCCGGTGCACCGCCGGAGGCATTCATATAGAGTCATACTTTGTTCTAGTATCGAGTTGTAATCATTCAGTTGTAAATAAATAGAAGTGTGATGATCATCATTTTCTAGAGCATTGTCCCAAGTGAGGAATAAAAAAGAGAGAAAGGCCATAAAAGAGAGAGAGAGAAGGCCCCCAAAAAAGATAAAGGCCATAAAAAAGAGAAGGCCCGAAAAAATGAGAGAAAAAGAGAGAAGGGACAATGCTACTATCCTTTGCCACACTTGTGCTTCAAAGTAGCACCATAATCCTCATCATAGAGAGTCTCTAGTTTTGTCACTTTCATATACTAGTGGGAATTTTTCATTATAGAACTTGGCTTGTATATTCCAACAATGGGCCTCCTCAAGTGCCCTAGGTCTTCGTGAGCAAGCAACTTGGATGCACACCCACTTAGTTTCTTTTGTTGAGCTTTCATACATTTATAGCTCTAGTGCATCTGTTGCATGGCAATCCCTACTCCTTGCATTAACATCAATCGATGGGCATCTCCATAGCTCATTGATTAGCCTCGTTGATGTGAGACTTTCTCCTTTTTATCTTCTCCACATAAACCCCATCATCACATTCCATTCCACCTATAGTGCTATGTCCATGGCTCACGCTCATGTATTGCGTGAAGATTGAAAAAGTTTGAGAACATCAAAAGTATGAAACAATTGCTTGGCTTGTCATCGGGGTTGTGCATGATGAGAGCATTCTTGTGTGGCAAAAATCGAGCATGACTAAACTATATGATTTTGTAGGGATGAACTTTCTTTGGCCATGTTATTTTGAGAAGACATGATTTCTTAGTTAGTATGCTTGAAGTATTATTATTTTTATGTCAATATGAACTTTTATCTTGAATCTTTCGGATCTGAATATTGCCATGCAACTTTCCACCATTCCTTTTATCATGACACATTGATCATTGTCATATTGCTTAGCATGATCATGTAGTTGACATAGTATTTGTGGCAAAGCCACCGTTCATAATTATTTCATACATGTCACTCTTGGTCCATTGCATATCTCGGTACACCGCCGGAGGCATTCATATAGAGTCATACTTTGTTCTAGTATCGAGTTGTAATTCTTGAGTTGTAAATAAGTAGAAGTGTGATGATCATCATTTTCTAGAGCATTGTCCCAAGTGAGGAATTAAAAAAGGAGAAAGGCCATAAAAAGAGAAGGCCCAAAAAAAGAGAAAGGCCATAAAAAAGAGAAGGCCCAAAAAAATGAAAATGAGAGAAAAAGAGAGAAGGGACAATGCTACTATCCTTTGCCACACTTGTGCTTCAAAGTAGCACCATAATCCACATGATAGAGAGTCTCTTGTTTTGTTACTTTCATATACTAGTGGGAATTTTTCATTATAGAACTTGGCTTGTATATTCCAACAATGGGCCTCCTCAAGTGCCCTAGGTCTTCGTGAGCAAGCAACTTGGATGCACACCCACTTATTTTCTTTTGTTGAGCTTTCATACATTTATAGCTCTAGTGCATCCGTTGCATGGCAATCCCTACTCCTTGCATTAACATCAATCGGTGGGCACCTCCATAGCCCATTGATTAGCCTCGTTGATGTGAGACTTTCTCCTTTTTGTCTTCTCCACATAACCCCCATCATTATATTCTATTCCTCCCATAGTGCTATGTCCATGGCTCGCGCTCATATATTGTGTGAAAGTTTATAGGTTTGAGATTACTAAAGTATGAATAAATTTTTTTTAGGGCAAGTATGAAACAATTTCTTGGCTTGTCATCGGGGTTGTGCATGATGAGAGCATTCTTGTGTGGAGAAAATGGAGCATGACTAAACTATATGATTTTGTAGGGATGAACTTTCTTTGGCCATGTTATTTTGAGAAGACATGATTGCTTAGTTAGTATGCTTGAAGTATTATTATTTTTATGTCAATATGAACTTTTATCTTGAATCTTTCGGATCTGAATATTCATGACACAATTAAGAAGAATTACATTGAAATTATGCCAAGTAGCACTCCGCATCAAAAATTCTGTTTTTTATCATTTACCTACTCGAGGACGAGCAGGAATTAAGCCTGGGGATGCTGATACGTCTCCAACGTATCTATATTTTTTGATTGCTTCATGCTATATTATCTACTGTTTTGGATGTTTATGGGCTTTATTATACACTTTATATCATTTTCGAGACTAACCTATTAACCCAGAGCCCAGTGCCAGTTTCTGTTTTTACCTTGTTTTAGAATATCGCAGAAAAGGAAAACCAAACGAAGTCCAATTGATCTGAAACTTCACGGAACTTATTTTTGGATCAGAAGAAGCCCAGAAGACTTGGAGTGCATGTTAGGGGATCTACGAGGAGGCCACGAGGCAGGGGGCACAATAGATCATGGGCCCCTCACGGCCCCCCTGACGTACTTCTTCCGCCTATATATCTCCATATACCCTAAAAACATCGGGGAGCACAATAGATCGGGAGTTCCGCCGCCAGAAGCCTCCGTAGCCACCGAAAGCCAATCTAGACCCGTTCCGGCACCCGGCCGGAGGGGGCAATCCCTCTCCGGTGGCTATCTTCATCATCCCGGTGCTCTCCATGACGAGGAGGGAGTAGTTCTCCCTCAGGGCTAAGGGTATGTACCAGTAGCTATGTGTTTGATCTCTCTCTCTCTCTCGTGTTCTTGACGTGATACGATCTTGATGTATCGTGAGCTTTGCTATTATATTTGGATCCTATGATGTTTTCTCCCCCCCCCTCTACTCTCTTGTAATGAATTGAGTTTCCCCTTTGAAGTTATATTATCGGATTGAGTCTTTAAAGATTTGAGAACACTTGATGTATGTCTTGTCGTGCGTATCTGTGGTGACAATGGGATACCACGTGATTCACTTGATGTATGTTTTGGTGATCAACTTGCGGGTTCCGCCCATGAACCTATGCATAGGGGTTGGCACACATTTTCGTCGTGATTCTTCGGTGGGAACTTTGGGGCACTCTTTGAGGTTCTATGTGTTGGTTGAATAGATGAATCTGGGATTGTGTGATGCATATCGTATAATCATACCCACGGATACTTGAGGTGACATTGGAGTATCTAGGTGACATTAGGGTTTTTGTTGATTTGTGTCTTAAGGTGTTATTCTAGTATGAACTCTAGGGTTGTTTGTGACACTTATAGGAATAGCCCAACGGATTGATTGGAAAGAATAACTTTGAGGTGGTTTCGTACCCTACCATAATATCTTCATTCGTTCTCTGCTATTAGTGACTTTGGAGTGACTCTTTGTTGCATGTTGAGGGATAGTTATGTGATCCAATTATGTTATTATTGTTGAGGGAACTTGCACTAGCGAAAGTATGAACCCTAGGCCTTGTTTCAACACATTGCAATACCGTTTACGCTCACTTTTATCATTCGGTACCTTGCTGTTTTTATATTTTCAGATTACAAAAACCATTATCTACTATCCATATACCACTTGTATCACCATCTCTTCGCCGAACTAGTGCACCTATACAATTTACCATTGTATTGGGTGTGGTGGGGACACAAGAGACTCTTTGTTATTTGGTTGCAGGGTTGCTTGAGAGAGACCATCTTCATCCTACGCCTCCTACGGATTGATAAACCTTAGGTCATCCACTTGAGGGAAATTTGCTACTGTCCTACAAACCTCTGCACTTGGAGGCCCAACAACGTCTACAAGAAGAAGGTTGTGTAGTAGACATCAGTGGGCGGGCGGAGGGACGGACGTGTGGCGCTGGAGTAGCCGCCTCGGCAACCGCATATCATTAATGTGGGCGGCAGATGGACGGACGGATGGCACTTGTGTCGTTTGAAGGCAGAGCAATCGCCTGCACCGGGAAGCGGGGCGAGCGGCGCTGACTGTTTTGGGCGGAAAGCGCACACGGGCGAGGAGATGACTTTACTTGGAGAGGATGACAATGGGGACCCACCAGGTCCTTAGCCTCACGCACGCAAGTGCCTCCTTATTATTATACACACACACACACATACATAAACGCTATTCTGATCACGGGATCAGAATAATATTCTGATCACAACCTGACCTGCCCCGCTAGTAGTACGTTGAACTTCCCTGTGAACTAGGTTGAACTTCCGCCAACATTACCCAAATGGGGCTTGCGATATACCGTTGGAAAGCTATGGACACCAATATCATGACCCAACTTAAATTTTTGGCAAAATATAAGTGGTTTAAGAGTAGTTTTGAAAACCGTTTTTTCTTTGCACAAAAAATGTGAATCGTATTTTCGATCGCATTTCTAAACCGTTTATCGGAATGGGGCATATAATATGGCGTTGGAAAGATGCTGCAAAACCTCTCCTTCCACATGTTTAAAGTTTTCTCTAATTCCCTATGGTTAAAGAGTAATTTGAAAAGATGTAAAATTTCGTAAACCGGACAGCTGAGTTCGTTTTTTTGATGTCATTTCTAAACAGCTAATCCAATGGAGGCATATGATATGGCATTGGAAAGCTTATGAAAATGTGCTACTTTTTCATGTTGAAAGTTTTTTTCTAATTTTGAATGGTTTAAGAGTAATTTAGAAAATGGTCCAAGTCCTACCGAGTTCGTATTTTTGAGCTAATTTTTTAACCGTGCGTCCGAATGCAGCAAATGATATGGCGTTGGAAAGCTTAAACAAATGCGAAACTTTTTGGTATGTATTGTTTCTCCCAATTTTTCACGGTTTTAAGTTAGTTTCGAAAATGGCGAAAAACATATTTTCGCCGTAATTTCTACAAACTTTATCGGAACGGGGCAAATAATATACCGCTGAAAAGCTACGGAAAATGCGAAACTTTTTCATGTTGATGGTTTTCTCTGATTCCTAGATGTTTTCAAGTAATTTCGAAAATGGCGGGAGCATGCGTTCTGCCTTTATCGTGAAACAGATTCTTCGAAAATGCACCGCGTGAAGAACCTGAACTTCTCGGCGCGTGTACCTGAACTTCACTCTGTTTTTCACGTGATTTTTTTGCTCGTAGGTCTCCATCCACTACTCGTAACTCACCATCCACTCTCGGAATTGAGCAAGTGATATACTGGTGGAAAGCTGCCGTAAACACACAACTTTCCCGTGTTGATCATTTTTTCATACTCGCAATGATTTTAAAAGTTTTTCATCTGATATTCATTCAATGTAGTAGGTGGACTTTTCTGCTATTTTCACGTTGAACTTCTGTGATGTATTTTTCATTTGTAATTTTCTCATCCATTCGTCAAGTGTTACACAAATGATACTCCTTTTGTACAAACCCCTCTCACAATAATTTTTTAACTTTCTTTGACCGAGGACTTGAACTTACAGAAATGATATTCCTGTCATTTTGAAGTAAATTAGAGATATGACAAGATCATGGTTTCTGCCTTCATTGCGAATGGAAACGCGCTGCGTGAAGTAGTTCAACTTCTCAGGCATGTCTGTTTGACGTGCTATTTTTTGCACTGCGTGAAGTAGTTGAACTTCTGGGGCATGTCTGTTTGAACTTCACTCTGTTTCACTTTATTGTTTTTTTTTCTTATATGAAATACACACCTTGTAGTACGTGAACTTCCGGTTATTATCACTTTGAACTTCTCTCTGGTTTGAGAGAATTATTTTAAAACACAAAAAACAACATATTTTTTATGTATTTTGGACATCTAAATACACGTTGAACCTCTCTCACAATAATTTTTTGAACTTTTCCTCACCGAGCACTTGAACTTCTAGCAACCATTTTTTTCGTTTATGAGTTTTTTTAAAGTGCAAAAAATGGTGTTGTGTTTTTTATTTTTTGAACAGGTAAATCCTAGGTTTTAATAAACTCCAAATTTCTCTGTTATTTCAATATGAACTTCACCTTTCTATATTTTGAGTAAAGAATTGTATTCGATTTTTATACGGAAAAAATCGAACATGGAAATAGAAGGTGAACCTCTCTCGCAAGAATTTTTTAACTTCCCCTGACAGAGCACTTGAACTGTAGCAACAAACCATTTAAGCTTTTATTTTTCTATACTTTTTATTCTGACTTGAAATGCATTCCTTGCGGTACTTGAACTTCTCATTGATTTCACTATGAACTTCTGTCACATTTTTGTGCATACATTGAATTACACGCAATTGAAGGTCGGACATCATTTTTGCTATTTTCAAACATGTAATTGGAGGTCGGATGTCCCGCAATATTAATTCTGCACCGTGCACGGAGGACCACGTGAACTTCTTGCAACAAACCTTTTAAGCTTTTGGTTTTCTATTCTTATATTCTTATCTGAAACGCATTCCGTGTAGTAGTTGAACGTCCCGCTGTTTTCTCCTTGAACTTCCGTCACATATTTTTTTCAACCTCTCCCACAAGAATTTTTGAACTTTTCACGGGCTGAGCACTTGAACTTATAGCAACAAAACTTTTAGCTTTTTCTTTTTCATTCTTTTTTTCATACAAATGCACACCATGTAGTACATGAACTTCCGGTAGTTATCAATCTGAACTACTCTCGGTTACGCGAAAATATCTGAGTTTTTTTATAGATATTGAACCGCTCCACCTTTTTATTTGAACTTCATTGTGTATTTTTAGAAATGTGAAAATTGGAGGTTTTTAGAAACATCGAACTTCTTGGTTATTTGAAATTGAACATATTGGTTTTATTCTTTAGTAATTAGAAAAATCTTATTTTTTCAAATGAATATCAAACTGCTCTGCCTTTTCCAATTGAACTTCTTGGTTTTTTTCTCTAGTAACATGAAATCCTGAGTTTTTTATATACATTGAACTACTCCTTTTTTTGAAATTGAACTTCTCGGTTTTAATCTTTAGCATTGGGGAAATTCTGAGTTTTTATTAACATTAAACAACTTCATATTTTTCTATTTTGGACTTCTTGGTTTTATTAATTAGTAATGGGAAAAGTCTTATTTATGTAATAAATATCGATCTGCTTAATTATTTTAAAGTTGAACTTCCACGTCTTATTTTTAAAGAACAAAAATCTTTTTTATAAACTTTTTGAACTGCTCGGTTTTTTCAATTTGACCTTCTTAATGTTGTGATAAATATTGAACTTCATCATTTTTTAAATTTGAACCTCTAGTTTTCTTCCAAATGTTGCATGTTTATCCGAAAACAAATGAGCTTCAACCAAAATTATATTTTTTTGTGCGTGCACCTATGATGTGTTTTTTCTTAATTCCATGTTTTTGTTGTGTTTGTTTAACCATTTTTTCATCTAACGTGTTGTCTCTACTTCTATTGTTAGCATGTCTGAACTTCTAGAATTATTTTAGAAATGGGAAAATCCCTTTTTTTTATATAATCTTGTTGACTTGCTGTATTATTTTTAGTGTGTTTATTTTTCCTCATTTCGAACTTCAATGACCATAATCTTTGAAGTTTGGTAATTCTATCTTCTTTTTGTGAACTAACCACGTTCCTCTATTAATTGCATACTTTCGTTTACTGTATGTTCTTTCATTTATGATCTCCCTGCTTTTCCATTCCTTTTTTTGATAAACAAACAAATGCATGAACATAGAATAGATACTAAACATATTTTGCAGCATATATATATTTTGATTGATCTATTTTTCTACAAAAAACAATCTTTTTTCTTTTGTCGTTGAACTTTTTCAGTCTTTGCAATAGTACTGCTAGAGAATTTTGTCTCACTGGAATTAGAACGAGAACCTTGAGAACATCAAATTCCAAGAAGAAACATATATAGTATAATTTTTACTTTTGCGCAAATGTACGAAGAATCATCACACTTGACAAAGATCATTTGACCACAAGATCCACAATAATTAGGTGCTGCTGCAATTGTAACAGACATGCACACATAGAGAGAAGCAGAGAGAGAGAGAGAGAGAGAGAGAGTAGCACATGGATAGAGAGTAGCAGCAGCCTACACTTAGAGAAAGAAGCTACATTAGTTACTAAAGAGAGCAGCAACAGCGCCGCACTAGTTTATAGAAGGAACGCGGGAGCACTTGTTTATAGAAGGAACGATCCACAATATCCGCGCTCAAGAAGCAACAACAGCATGTTAGGTATTAGAAGTAGGCCGTTCACCAGCCAGAAGACGGGCAGGTAACACAGAGCAAAAGAGAAGCAATCCGGATGAGCCAAGAACGTGAAGAGAAGCAGAGAGAACGACTGAGTTTCTCTCCTCACCTACAGGGAAAAAACTTCTCTTCAGAATGCAATTGTATTCGGAAGAGAAATCTACAGAGACAATTTTTGCAGGAAATTTTCATGCAAATTCAAAGAAGTCAAATCCTCATGCGGAACGAGTTCAACGTAGAGAGGAAGGGCAATAACTGACGTTGAAGAGGAGCACGTGGTTCGAGTGGAGCGCCACAGCGCGTGGTGGTACAGCACGTCGCAATAGACGGTTGTTGAACGGGCTCGAGAATGGCGCGGCGGCCGAATCCAGTCATGGGGGATGGTGCCGCTACCGAATCCACGTGCGCGGTGGTGCCGGTGCCGGATCCTGGCGAGGGGTTGGAGCCAATGTCGTTTCTAGGAACGGGGTGGCGCCCATGCCGGATCCAAGCATGTGGGAGGGGCCGGGGCGGGGGTGGATCTAGTGCAGATGAAAGGCCGCCAGCAGTCGCCGAAGTGCAGCCACTGGAGGTGGTGGTCGCCGGCGCCGTTTGTGTGCTGCGGGTCTGGGCGCGGCGACGGGAGGTGCGCCAGCATCGGCAACGAGAGGCACATCAGGGGGCGGCGATGCGGCCGAGGTTCCCGGAGGCAGGAGGCGCCTCGAGGTTAGGGGGCGGCGGCGCAGCCAGGGAGCAGGCGGTGCTTATGGCAGGAGGGCTAGAGCTCGACGCCGCTGGATCAAGGGAGGAGGCGGCGTGCCAGAGGCACGCGGCGGCGGCGAGATCTGGCGTTCGGGGGAGGGAATCGAGGGAGGATGTGGGGATCCGAGCAGCGGGTGGGATGTGGTGGGTTTTTTTTTCAATCGGTCCGGTGGGTTTGTCGCGATCTCAGGAGGGTCTCATCGGGCCCTTATAGAGCTGCCTGTGATCCAAATAACTATTCTAATCCTAGGATTAGAATAGTGTTGTCCTATATATATAACTATAATTTATTTTGCTTCCTCCTGGTTTCCTGACATCACGGTCCCACACCATTGTCAACCTATGTAGTAGTCAATAAACGAGAGAATGGCACAAGAAGCGGCCGACAGCTGGGACCAAGCAGCTCGAGCAGTATTTGTGTTTTTGAGGTGTGAGCACTACAGAGTTTTTTGATGTTTAGCCTAGATATTAATTTTTCTCCTCTGAACAACAACGAAAACATCGCTGCAGGTATTAACTGGGCGGGCTGTGGCCCGTCTAGCCCAGGCCAGATATCCAACCCAGATATTAATTTTTTTCAAGCTGAAAATGGCTAGCCCAGCTATACTTTTTTTAGGAATACCCAGGCAAGGTCAAGTTGTTATTCTCCGCCCCGCTGGGCTGCAAATCTTTCCTAGGAGGGATGCATTAGGCTTAACAAGAAAATGGGCTTTAAGAAATAATAAATGGGATGTAATTATAAAAACTGGGCAGTAACTATAAAAAAATGCACCAAACACGTGATTACTTTATAAAATATTATTTTTGGATATTGAAAATTTTAATTTCATTAATTGTTGCGAGCGCAATGTTTCATTGGATTTTTACGTAATATAAATTTATATTGAAATTGTATTTAATCTGACTAGAAATTTCGGGATAAAAATATTTCGAATCCCATCAAAATGTGGGAAATTTTATTGGATTCTGTTTTGAACGGTTGGTTGAAATGGGTTGTAATTTTAACAAACTATAAATGGGCTTTAGTAAATTCCATTAGAATACAAAAATGGGCTACACATTCTTACAAATCCCAAATCGGCTATAAGTTCTCTGCCACACACTTCTGGCCTTACTAAGTTGACGTGTCCCCTAAAAAACAGAGTTGACGCGTATGCAAGGCTTTGTCAACTTATAGTCAACACACGGTTCTAGCAGTAGTGGCCGTTGGATGTCCATCCAACGGATGCCGTGCTTCTTCTTCAATCTCGGATATTCTAGCTTCACCCGCCCAAAAAATGATTCCTCCCACTGACATCTGGGGCGCACTGTTTCGGAAGCTGACCTATGGGCCTACTAAGTTGACGTACCAAGGGCTTTGTCAACTTAGTCAATATAAACGATTCTAGCTGTAGTGACCGTACGATGTCCATCCAAAAGCCGTCATGCTTCTTCAACCTCTGGTCTTCTTGCTCCAGCCGCCCAAAGCAGCGCCGGTCGTGCCGCCTGCTCCTGTCTCTCGTGGCCGGTTGTGCTGTCGCGGAGGCCTCACCGCCCCTACTACTCCCACCGCTGGCCAGGCCATCCCTCCACTCACCCACACCCCCTGTTATTCTGCGGCGACGGCAGCGCAGCCGAACCAGTGAACCCTCGTACTCCTCTCCGCGTGTGCATCCACTGCCGCGTCTTCCCTGGCTCCGCGTCGTCCCCTTCCTAGGCCTCACCGTCGTCCACCGCCCTGGTGCTCTCGGCGCGGCGTGGTCAACGTGGTCAAGGAACGACTTCCATCAGACGTGGACTGTACGTGGAGAGGCTGACAGCAGGGTCCACGGCAGCCGCAAGGAAGTGCCTCCTTATTACGCACAAAATAATTATTCCTCCACCTGACAGCGGGGACCCACCGGACGGGCCATCGTATTTCGTGAAAAAAATGATTCGCCCCCTGACTGCTGGGACCCATGAGCTACATCTTGGCACGCAACGAAGTGCGTCCAAAAAAACAATTCGCCCCCCTGACTGTTGGGACCCACCAGCTACACTTCGCACGCAAGGAAGTGCGTCCGAAAAAAAAAACGATTCGCCCCCCGACTACTGGGACCCACCAGCTACACCTTCGCACGCAAGGAAGTGCGTCCGGGCAAAAAAAACGATTCGCCCCCCTGACTGCTGGGACCCAGTAGCTACACCTTCGCACGCAAGGAAGTGCGTCCGGGCAAAAAAACAAAATGATTCGCCCCCCTAACTGCTGGGACCCACCAGCTACATCTTCGCAGGCAAGGAAGTGCCTGACAGTCGGGACCCACCTGGTCGAAGCGTACGTAGCGTTGTCATTCTGGTCGCGAACGTGTACGTACATGCTGGTCGATGTAGAGGCGCGCACGTGTCGTAGTAGAGGGGCGCACGTAGCATGTACACGTACATACAGCGGCCAGGGTGCAAGAAAGAAAATACGGCCACGTATGTGTGCATACGGGCAGGGTCTCGAACGCCTACTTGCGCATACGTACGGCCAGGGCTCGTGTACATGGCTGGGTCGGAACGGAGAAATAGCGTCGTCGTCGTGTTCATGGGGAGGCAACGGAATGCGTCGTGTTCATGGGGAGGCAATGGAATGTGTCGTGTTCATGGGGAGGCAACGGAATGCGTCGTGTTCATCGGGAGGCAACGGAATGCGTCGTGTTCATCGGGAGGCAACGGAACGCTTGGGAGCCAACTGGCTGGGTCGGAACGGGATGCGTGGTCATGTTCATTGGGAGGGCTTGGACGGAATAGACGATGGAAACGAGGCCTGGCGTACCGTAGAATGAAGGAAACAGACCTCCTACGGTCGAAGCGGGGGTCCTGTTGATCGGGAGGGGTGCGCGTACCGCAAAATGGAGGAAACGGACCTCCTACGGTCGAAACGGGGGTCCTGTTGATTGGGAGGGGTGTGGCGTACCGCAAAACGGACGAAACGGACCTCCTACGGTCGAAATGGGGGTCCTGTTCATCGGGACGGGTGTGGCGTACCGCAAAACGGGACTCCACGGGATACTGTTCATCTCCACCGTCGACCTCCTCCAGCGTCCACGGGCTCCTGTTCATCCAGCCTCCACCGCGCGCTAGTCCACCAGCTACTATTCAACCACCCCTCCACGGGCACCCCTCCACCGTCTACTGTTCATCCAGCCCTCCACACCACGGGGTCCTGTTCAACCACCCCTCCACGGGCACCCCTCCACCGTCTACTGTTCATCCAGCCCTCCACCACACCACGGGGTCCTGTTCATCCAGAGGCAACGCCACCGCTCACTGTTTATCCAACCCCCCCCCCCCCCCCCCCCCCCCCCCCCCGCAACGCTCACTGTTCATCCCAGAGGCAGCATTGGTCGGCTTCAGTTAGCACCAGTAGCGAAGGAATCGCTCGATCGGGTTTAGTTAGCAGCCATCGATCGATCGCTCGGGTTCAGTAACGCGTAGCCTGCAGTGCAATCGCTCGGGTTCAGTTAGAGCCCAATGCCTCGCTCGGGTTCAATTGGAGCCAACGCCTCGCACACACACGCGTACGTGTACAAGAAAAACGCGCATCGCTCGGCCCCGACCTCCCACCGTAACCGGGAACTCCCCGAAATTTTCCTCGCCCTCGCTTCTACCATGGTTTTTTCCGTCATGGATGGCCCAAAGAATGTCATGCAGCTGCATCTCCGGCCCTCCCAGGACGAAAAGCCCATTTTCTGTCATGATTTTTTGTCATAGAGGTAGGAGCCCACCACATCTATGATGATACCGGGGTTTGTCACAATTATCGTCATAGAAGTGTCATATGTATGACAGGAAAAAATTTCGTTCAGCCTAAAATTTCACGGATGTGTCTTTTTTTTTGTAGTGTAGTGTGCTAGCGCCAACACCTTCTCCCTGGTACAGTATTGATAGTCTTGGAGAAAACTCGCTCTTCCTTGGACAAAACTATCCAATGATGGTGAAAGGCGATCCAACTGCTATTGACACAACGTTACTAATTATTCTATCAGTCTAGAAATAATAAACTACGGAAGTATAAAAAAACAAATAAAGATACCTTTATAAGGCAGAGAAAAGACGACTTTGGAGAGAAGAGACAATTTCCAGAAGTCGCGCAGGAGAGGAGAAATATATTTTTCTTAAATGAATCTAGTCAAACCAAAATATTAATTTAACCCGAATCGGATGATTTTTGGAGACTCTATGAATCTAGATTATCAATTAGTCTACGTATTTATACATTAGACCTTAGCCGTAGCTATTTTTCTTCCGTAAAACAGCTTGGCCCTGATTTTTCAAATAGCCATAACTATTCACTCATTTATCCAAATTAGATGAAACCAGCGCCTATAGCTTCGTCTTGTTTTCACCTATCCAGTGAACTTGTCACATCAGCTTTTTGAAATTTTTAAATTTCGAATTTTGTTTAGATTCATATTTAAACTTCTTTTGAACATAACTTGAGTTTCGTAACTCCGATTTCGTTGATTCTTTTTGCAAACCGAAGCTCTTGACCTAAACTTTCTGATAAGGCCAAATTCACATAATTCTACTACTGTTAGAAATTGTTTTATGTTGCAAGAGTTATTTGCTTGGTTTTGATGTTTTCCGAACTGTCTTCTTCATTTTTCCCGACCTTCTGAGTGATTGCTTATGTGTGGTTACTATTGCTTGCTTACGATAGATTGAACGGGGTGTGATGAGTAGAACTATCAAGAGTTATGAGTGTGAATCATCTTCATCAACAATACAAGGCAAGTTCACACTTTGATCATATCCCTTTCATACCCAGTTTTTATGCATTAGTTTCACCCTCAAACATTGCATGGTTAGGATTTGATAACATGTGGGTATTGGGAAGTAGTTGACGAGGTAGGAACCTATTGCCCTGCATTCAAACCATGGGAGTTACTTTTACGTTATGCTCATATTGCTATGCTATGCTCGTAGACGTGGATTGGTTTGAGAGAATTCATGACAGATGTGAGAGTTATTATTTAATGGTTAACTTAAGGTGGTTATTTTAATACACATCTGGGTGGATTGGTTGGGGCACCCTGGAGCACCCAGTGGTTTGCCCGGGCACCTGGAGAACCTAGTGCTTGCCCAAGGGGATCCTGGAGGACCCGTGTGATCACCCTATGGAATGCCACCCAGGCTCAAAGGGATCATAAGATTATTCATGCTAGAAACTTCCGTGTGCAGCCACAAGCTATTATGGGCTCTAGCATAGTTGAGTAAGTTGCGTGAAGCTCTTGAAGAGATAGACTAGCAGATGTAGTGGGTTGTAGGTGGTATAGTCTATCCGGAGTAGAGAGTTAATGCTTCTGAAATACTGTGTCTCGGTCATCCGTTTCTCAAACACCATGTAGTGCGAGAAATCCAATGGAGGAGATCGAGTCTTGTGGGGAAAAGTGCGCAAACCTCTGCATAGTGTATAAACTAATCATGGTTAGCCATGTCCCCGGTTATGGACAAATCTTGAGTATCTGGTTCTTGGATTATCATATTGATCTCATCATGTTACTTAAATAATTTGTTGGGTTATTGATATTAATTTGGGATTGAGTTGGAGGAACCTTCTCAATATTTTCAACCAACTTTGTAGTTAAATAAATTATATTCCTTTGCAGTAGGAAAAAATTGGCTTTTCGCAAAAACATTATAACCATAGAGCTTTTCCACCAGCCATATATGCATGTAGTGATAGCTATTATTCATCATTATCCTATGGTGTGAATTTGCCAGTACATTCAATGTACTGACCCTTTGTGGCTGCAACGTCTCATGTTGCAGGATTCTTACGACGAGTTAGTGATACGTTAGGGTTATGATTTCTACACTCAACTTTGCCGTTGGTGTTGATGGGAATCCACAACCTTGTTGTTACTTTCGCTATTTGGATTGAGGTAATAGTATTTACGTTATTTTATACATGTGATTTACCTCTGTTATAAATCCTCGAGTACTGTGTGTGTCAGTATACCGATCCAGGGATGACACTTAAGCACAGATACTTGACCGTCTGAGGTCGGGTCGCTACAAGAATCCAACATATCCACCACACCTCTTCCGGAGAAGGTACCGAATGCGCTGATCTCTCTTTGTGAAAATTGTTCAAGCTTGCGAGGCAAATTGTCGATATTTTACTCAAAGAAGAAATGCCGCGGGCTTGAAGGGATTTAGTGCATATCAAAAAATCTCGGCAGCTATGCGGGTGATTGCATACGACGTTTCAGCTGACTATGCCGATGAGTACCTTCGTATTGGTGAAGATACCACAATTGATTCCGCGTGTAGGTTTGCCAAAGTGATCATCTGTGTCTTTGGTATTGTATATCTTTGGGCACCCAACGAGGATGACACAAAAAATTGATGGCATCTAATGGGAGGAGAGGTTGGCCTGGCATTGCTGGGTAGCTGTGACGCCCCCGATTCAATCATACACTAATCATACACGCAAATGTGTACGATCAAGATCAAGGACTCACGGGAAGATATCACAACACAACTCTAGACACAAATTAAAATAATAAAAGCTTTATATTACAAGCCAGGGGCCTCGAGGGCTCGAATACATAAGCTCGAAAACACAAGAGTCAGCGGAAGCAACAATATCTGAGTACAGACATAAGTTAAACAAGTTTGCCTTAAGAAGGCTAGCACAAACTGAGATACAGATCGAAAGAGGTGCATGCCTCCTGCCTGGGATCCACCTAAACTACTCCTGGTCGTCGTCAGCGGGCTGCACGTAGTAGTAGGCGCCTCCCGAGTAGTAGTAGTCCTCATCGATGGTGGCATCTGGCTCCTGGACTCCAACGTCTGGTTGCAGCAATCGGATATAGGAAAGGGAAAAAGGGGGAGAAAAGCAACCGTGAGTACTCATCCAAAGTACTCGCAAGCAAGGAGCTACACTACATATGTATGAATTGGTATCAAATGGAAAAAGGGTATCTTATGTGGACTAAACTGCAGAATGCCGGAATAAGAGGGGGATAGCTAGTCCTATCGAAGACTATGCTTCTGGCATCCTCCGTCTTGCAGCATTTAGAAGAGAGTAGACTAAAGTCCTCCAAGTAGCATCGCATAGCATAATCCTAACCGATGATCCTCCTCTCGTCGCCCTGTGAGAGAGCGACCACCGGTTGTATCTGGCACTTGGAAGGGTGTGTTTTATTAAGTATCCGGTTCTAGTTGTCATAAGGTCAAGGTACAACTCCAAGTCATCCTGTTACCAAAGATCACGGCTATTCGAATAGATTAACTTCCCTGTAGGGGTGTACCACATAACCCAACACGCTCGATCCCATTTGGCCGGACATACTTTCCTGGGTCATGGCCGGCCTTGGAAGATCAACACGTCACAGCCCTACCTAGGCACAACAGAGAGGTCAGCACGCCGGTCTAAATCCTATGCGCGCAAGGGTCTGGGCCCATCGCCCATTGCACACCTGCACGTTGCGAGGGCGGCCGGAAGCAGACCTAGCCTAGCAGGCGTTCTAGTCCAATCCGGCGCACGCCGCTCAGTTGCTGACGTCACAAAGGCTTCGGCTGATACCATGACGTCGAGTGCCCATAACTGTCCCCGCGTAGATGGTTAGTGCGTATAGGCCAGTAGCCAGACTCAGATCAAATACCAAGATCTTGTTAAACGTGTTATTTTGAAATAACCGCGAACGCCGACCAGGGCCAGGCCCACCTCTCTCCTAGGTGGCCTCAACCTGCCATGTCGCTTTGCCACAAAGATCCACTCAGAGGGCCATCGGGACAAACGTCCTTTTAGACCCAATCCGTGGATCACTCGCGGGTACTCCTACGAGCCGACCCGTCTTTAGTCACCACAAGTATCATATATAAAGTATATAGTATATACCCGTGATCACCTCCTGAGTGATCACGGCCCGATAGTATAGCATGGCAAACAGACAAGAATGAAGGGCCACTGATGATAAACTAGCATCTTATACTAAGCATTAGGATTGCAGGTAAGGTAACAACAGTAGTAGCAAGGACAGGCTATGCATCAGGATAGGATTAATGGAAAGTAGTAACATGCTACACTACTCTAATGCAAGCAATATACAAAGTAGAGTAGGCGATATCTGGTGATCAAGGGGGGGCTTGCCTGGTTGCTCTGGCAAGAGAGAGGGGTCGTCAACTCCGTAGTCATACTGGGTAGCAGCGACGTCGGTCTCGGTGTCTAGCGAGAGAAGAGGGGGAAGAAACAATAAATATAATGCAAACAAAGGCATGACGATGCATGACATGGCAAAGCGTGATGCTAGGTGTGCCCTAACGCGGTACGAGGTGGTACTGGTGAAGGGGGAAAAACATCCGGGAAAGTATTCCCGGTGTTTCGTGTTTTCGGACAGATGTACCGGAGGGGAAAAGTTGTGTGTTCGGTATGCTAGGGATACGTGGCGGATGAACGGGCTGCGTATCCGGGTTCGTCTCGTCGTTCTGAGCAACTTTCATGTTGAAAATAATTTAATCCGAGTTACGGATTAAAAGATATGATTTTCTAAAGATTTTACTAATTTCTGGAATTTAATTAATTATTTAATTTAATTCGAAATTTGGATTTATGACATCAGCATGATGTCATGCTGACGTCAGCAGTCAACAGAGGTTGACTGGGTCAACTGACGCATGGGTCCAGTGGGACCCACCTGTCATACTCTGTTAGGTTAATTAGGGTTTATTAATTGATTAGGCTAATCTAATCAGGATTAATTAGTTTAATTAATTCTTTAATTACTTAATTAAGTTATTTATTTATTTATTTATTTATTTTTAATTATTTTTTAATCTTTTTTTAAACGTTCTGGGGTGGGGCGCCCCCTGTCATAGGCCCTGGGGGGCAGCACCCACTGGTCAGTGGCCCAGAGGCCACTTCGGGTGCGGGCGACGGGCGCAGGGGCGCTAGCGCCCAGCCCGAACGGGCGAGGGAGATACGGGCAACGGGCGGGCGCCCGTTAACGGCGGCTGCAGCGGCTGGCGACGGCGCGCAGCGCGCGAGGCGACCGCGGGCACGGTTGGTTGCGGGGCGGATCAGGGCGATGGCGCGGGGAGCCGGGTCAGCGTGCGGGCGGCGGAGCAAGGCAGTGGTGGGGCGCAGCGGGCGGCGCCAGGAATGGCAGGCGCGCGCGGGGAAGGCCAGAGCGGGCGTGCTCCGGCGGGGGCAGCCGAACACGGCGCGGTGGCGCGGGCAGAGCCGTGCCGGAGCTGCGGCGAGCAAGGGGAAGGGGTCCACGGGCGCGGCCCGGCAGCAGGGAGGTGGAAGGAGTCGGGGCACGGAGCTATGGTGCTAGGCGACGGCGGGACTGGCAGAGGAGAGGCCGTGCCACGGGCGGGTGCGGTGCACGGGCACGGCGCGGTGAGCGCGCACACGGGACGACGGGCATGGCGACGTCCAACACAGGGAGAGGAAGAGGGGAGAGGCCGGGGCCTCACCGGCAGGGTAGGGACTGGGCAGCGGTGGTCGAGGGGGTGACGGGGACGACAGCGTAGAGGAGGCAGTCCGGCGACGGCGTGGTGGTTCCAGGGTGAGGGCAGCTCCGGGTGGCGGCGATCCGGTGACGGGGCCGCGTGTGGTGGTTTGGGCCGGGGTGGTGGAGGCCGACGCGGGGAGGCGAGGTGGCGGAGGAGGTGGCATCGGGCTCGGGCATCATCGCCGTCCTGGCGCAGTCGTCGCGGCGAGGTGAGCGCCCTCCTCTCGATCCCGATCCAATCGGGGGAGAGGGGGGGTATTTTTGGGGGAGTGGGGGGTAGCGGCCGGTTAGGTTTTGGGTAGTGGGGATATGGGGAGTGGGGGTGCCCGGTTGGGCCGGCCTGGCCAACAGATGGGCCAGCTGGGCCAGTGGGTGGTTCCTTTCTATTTTTTGTTTGTTAGTTTGTTTTCTGTTTCTGTATTTTCCTTTCTTTATTTATTTTCTTTTCTGTTTCAATTCATTTTAACTACTTGGGTCTTTTATAAAAGCATGGGTCCCACACCATAAACTCCTAGGTATTTATTTGTACACCTCGAACATTTTTGTTTTAATTTTTGATAACTTTTGTGGTTTGCCAAATTTTGAATTTGAATTTTAATCGGTTTCGAACTAACGCGGGATTAGCGACAGTAATCGAAGTGACGTGGCATCATTAGCAGAGGTTACTGTAGCTTGATTATCCGGGCGTCACAGTAGCATTGACTGTATGCATTGGAATTGAAACAATTGCCCAAAGGCATGGCAGGGAATGTATTGTGGCAAGTCTCATGATGCAACAATTGTGCTAGAGGCCGTAGCATCCGAGGATTTATGGATTTGGCATTGCTTTTTTGGTATGCCAGGCACTCTCAATGATATCAATATGTTGCAATGGTCTCATTTGTTTGCTAGGCTTGCTAGTGGTGATGCTTCTGCTTGCAACTACACTATCAATGGGCATGAATACACAAAAGGGGTAATATTCGTCAGATGGTATATACCCTCCTTGGTGCACATTTGCCAAGAGCATCAAATAACCCAAAACTAGAAAATAATGTGAATTTGCAAGGGTGCAAGAGGCACTCCGAAAATACATTGAAAAAGCATTCGGGGTTTTGCAATCTAGGTTTGCCATTCTTCGTGGTCCTGCTCATTTTTTGGACAAGCGAACCTTGGAAAACATCATGGCATGCTGTATTATTCTTCAAAATATGATTCTCGAAGATGAGAGAGACATGAACTTAGAGTTCTTCTACGACAATGTGGGTAGCCGTGTCAAACCAGTTAGAGACCCTAACCACATTAGAGCTTTTCTTCAGACATACAAGGAGATTGAAAATGCAAACACCCACTTTCAGCTTCAGAAGGATCTCATTGAGCACCAATGGCAAAGGGCTGGACAGTAACAAAACTCATTTTTCTATTCATTTTCATTTAATTCATGTGTTATTTGTATTCGGAACAAGTTTTATATTGCATTATTTAGTTTACTTCGATGATTTGAATAATTATGTGTAATGTGGATGATTGTTGTATTGTGTTGTGGTATTGATATTTTTTCTAAATAATTATTTGTAGTGTGAACGATTGTTGTATTTTTGTGGTGTGGTATTGATATTTGCGGACTGACGGCAACGGTGTAAGAGCGGGACCTGCAAAAGCCGACCTGTAAAAGAGTATATTTCACGAATATCCTTTTATATGGGTCCGTTTTGTGGGTTCTGCCTCTACAGCCGTCTGCGCCAACCCGCAAAACTGTTTTTCTGCGAATTGCAAACACGTTTTGCGGCTCAACGTTATGCGGGGTCTGCGAGAGATGCTCTTACATACCAAAGAGTCCTGTAACTGTAAATCTAGAGAGGCGGTCGCATTGGACTGGTACACTGTCACATCCCGATCTGAGAGATTTGGAGATGAGAGTAGGGGAACGGAAGGAGGAAGAGAGAGAGAGAGAGAGAGGTTAGGTGAGAGCGAGGAGAGCAAGACGAGGGGGAAATAGCTCAATACTTTTCTTCATGCCATCTCATCCAATCGTTCGGGTACAAGTAGGCCACAGTTGTCGTCACTCACATGCTAGCACTTGGCTTCACACACACGCAACACCTGGTGATGGTCCCAGCCTCCAGCTCGGCGATGACTTGGTCGTTGCAAGTGCACTTGCACTGGATCAGTCCGCTGCAGGCTGATCTGCAGGCGTGACATTTTCCCCTTCTCGAGCAGGTTGATCATCGTCCGCCCAAAGGGGTGCATCCGGATAGCGCCGCCGTAGCACATAGTAGTCTTCCCAGGTCGCGGCGGACGGCGACATACAAGGAGATTGAAAATGCAAACACCCACTTTCAGCTTCAGAAGGATCTCATTGAGCACCAATGGCAAAGGGCTGGACAGTAACAAAACTCATTTTTCTATTCATTTTCATTTAATTCATGTGTTATTTGTATTCGGAACAAGTTTTATATTGCATTATTTAGTTTGCTTCGATGATTTGAATAATTATGTGTAATGTGGATGATTGTTGTATTGTGTTGTGGTATTGATATTTTTTCTAAATAATTATTTGTAGTGTGAACGATTGTTGTATTTTTGTGGTGTGGTATTGATATTTGCGGACTGACGGCAACGGTGTAAGAGCAGGACCTGCAAAAGCCGACCTGTAAAAGAGTATATTTCACGAATATCCTTTTATATGGGTCCGTTTTGTGGGTTCTGCCTCTGCAGCCGTCTGCGCCAACCCGCAAAACTGTTTTTCTGCGAATTGCAAACACGTTTTGCGGCTCAACGTTATGCGGGGTCTGCGAGAGATGCTCTTACATACCAAAGAGTCCTGTAACTGTAAATCTAGAGAGGCGGTCGCATTGGACTGGCACACTGTCACGTCCCGATCTGAGAGATTGGAGATGAGAGTAGGGGAACGGAAGGAGGAAGAGAGAGAGAGAGGTTAGGTGAGAGCGAGGAGAGCAAGACAAGGGGGAAATAGCTCAATACTTTTCTTCATGCCATCTCATCCAATCGTTCGGGTACAAGTAGGCCACAGTTGTCATCACTCACATGCCAACACTTGGCTTCACACACACGCAACACCTGGTGATGGTCCCAGCCTCCAGCTCGGCGATGACTTGGTCGTTGCAAGTGCACTTGCACTGGATCAGTCCGCTGCAGGCTGATCTGCAGGCATGACATTTTCCCCTTCTCGAGCAGGTTGATCATCGTCCGCCCAAAGGGGTGCATCCGGATAGCGCTGCCGTAGCACATAGTAGTCTTCCCAGGTCACGGCGGACGGCGGCATGGCGCTCCATTGTACCTGAATCTGGACCACCGGGGCATCTCCCTTCTTCATCATGCGGCGATCCAAAATGGCAACCGGAACGCGGTCTGCGGCCGTGAGGTCAGGTATCTTGGGCAGCTCGGCATAGACTGGGGAGTAGTCGGGGACGGACGGCTTGAGCTGCGAGACGTGGAAGACAGGGTGGATGCGGCTGTCGGGCGGCAATTGCAGACGATACGCCAGAGTGCCCACGCGCTCCGTGACCGTGAAGGGGCCGAAGAACTTGTATGCCAGCTTACGGCAAGGACGGTTGGCGACGGAGGACTGGGCGTATGGCTGGAGCTTGAGGAGAACTTGATCGCCCACATCGAAGGCGCGCTCGGCGCGGTGGCGATCCACTTGCTTCTTGAATCTTGCCTGGGCACGCGCGAGCTGGGCGCGCAGCAACTCCGTGTGTGCCGCCCAGACGATTTCGTCGGGCGGTGCATCTGCGGGTAAGTTGGTGTTGACCGCTGGCATTCCGCCGAGGTTGGGCTCCCTGCCGTACAGCGCCTTGAACAGGGAGCAGTTGAGGGAGGCATGGTGTGAGGACTTGTACCAGAACTCCGCTGCGGTGAGCCACCGGTGCTATTGCTTGGGGGTGTCGTGGACAGAGCACCGCAAGTACATCTCCAAGCACTGACTGACGCGCTCCGTCAGGCCGTCCGTCTGGGGGTGGTACGCTGTGGAGTACAGGAGCTTGGTGCCCACGGCGTTGAGGATCTCCCGCCACATAGCGCTGGTAAATACCTTGTCGCGGTCGGAGACGATGGAGTGCAGTATGCCATGGAGACGTATGACGTTGTCCCAGAAGGATCTGGCGACCTGAGCGGCGTTGAAGGGGTGGCGGAGGGGAACGAAGTGGGCGTACTTGGTGAGCCGGTCGACGACGACCATGATCGCGTCGTAGCCATCAGACTTGGGCAGCCCTTCGACGAAATCCATGGTGAGCTCCTGCCATGGCTCTTGCAGAATTGGAAGCGGTTGTAACTTGCCGGCCGGGTGCGTCTGCTCGTGCTTCACGTGCTGGCAAATGCTGCACTGCCGAACGAAATCTTCGACGGCGCGCTTCAGTCCGGTCCAGGCGAAGAGCTTGCGCACCCTGTGGTAGGTGGCAGTGGCGCCGGAGTGGCCGCCGACGGCGCTGTGGTGCAGCGCAGCGATGAGTTTCGTCTGGAGCGCGGTGTTGGTGCCGATCCACAGCCGTCCCTGCTGCCTGATTACACCTTGCTGAAGGGAGCGGCCCTGGTCGTCGGCATCGCAGAGCGCCAGCTTGCCGAGCAGTTCTTGCACGTCGGCGTCCGTCTCGTACGAGTTGACCACTTCCTGTAACCACTGTGGCTGGCACACTGAGAGCGCGTCGAGGGACAGTAGGTGGCCCACGCAGGAGAGCGCGTCGGCCGCGCCATTGTCCGTGCCCTTCTTGTAGCGGAACGTGAACTGGAGCCCCACCATCTTGGACATCGCCTTGCGCTGCAGATCCGTGACCAGCTGTTGATCGCCCAAGGAACACAAGATCTTGTGGTCGGTGATGATTTCGAACGGGGCGCGCTGGAGGTATGGGCGCCACTTGTCGATTGCCATCATCACGGCGAGGAATTCCTTCTCGTAAGCCGATAGTTTCTGATTCCGCACGCCCAGCGCCTTGCTCAAGTATGCGATCGGGTGGCCGTCCTGCGTCAGTACGGCGCCGATGCCGGTGTCGCACGCGTCGGTCTCGATGGCGAACGGGCACTTGAAGTCTGGGAGTGCCAGGACGGGCATGCTCACCATCGCCTTCTTCAACATCTCGAATGCTGTTTGCGCTTGGTCGTCCCAGAGGAATCCCTTCTTGGTGAGGAGGCACGTCAGGGGCTTCACGATGATGCCGTAGTGCGGCACGAACTTGCGGTAGTAGCCTGTGAGGCCGAGGAAGCCGCGGAGCTCGGTGGGCGTCGTAGGCACGGGCCAGGCACTCATGGCGCTGGTCTTGCTGGAGATGACATGCCCGAGGTACTCGATCTCATGTTGTGCAAACGAGCACTTGGAGGCCTTGGCGTAGAGCTGATGCGCCCGTAGCAGTTCCAGCACCGTGCGCAAGTGTTCTTCGTGCTCCTGTAAATCGATACTGAAGACCAGAATGTCATCGAGGAATATAATGATGAACTTGCAGACGTGGCGACCGAAAATCGAGTTCACGAGGCACTGAAAGGTTGCTGGCGCGTTGCAGAGGCTGAATGGCATCACTCTGAAGTGGTAGTGGCCGTGGTGTGTTTTGAATGCCGTTTTTTCTTCGTCTTCTTCTCTCATGCGTATCTAATGGTAGCCCGCTCGCAGATCAATCTTGGAGAAATATGCAGCTCCGCCCAGCTCATCGAGCAGCTCGTCTACCACCGGCAGCGGAAACTTGTTCTTTACTGTAGCCGTGTTCAGGCGTCTAAAATCCACACAGAATCGCCATGAGCCGTCCTTCTTCTTGACCAGCAACACGGGTGCAGCATATGGGCTCAGGCTGTGAGCAATAACACCTGATTGCAGCATCTCTTGGACCTGCTTTTCGATCTCGTCTTTCTGTGCTGGTGAGTAGCGGTAGGGCCTGGTGTTGATCGGAGTTGTGCCCGGCTCCAGGTTGATCGCATGGTCATACTGCCGTTTGGGAGGCAGTACTTTGGGTTCAGCAAACACGTCTGCATATTCAGACAGAAGTTTCTGAATATTGGGTGGAGGTGCAAGTTCAGGTTTGTCAGTCCTTTCCACTGTAACCAGAGCCACGGTCCAAATGTCATTGCACACTTCCATGCGATGCAACTCGTAAGCATCCAGTTCAGCTATGGGGGGAAGATCTGAAGTTCTGACGCCTTGTAAATGCACTTGTTTCCCTTCTGTCTCGAATGCAATGGTCTTCTCCTGCCAGTGACAGTTCATGGGGCTGTGAGCTGCCAGCCAGTCGATGCCCAGCACCCCATCGTAAGCGCTGAGTGGCAGCACCCGCAGATCAGTGTGGAAAGTGTGGCCGGGCACTTGCCATTCCAATCCTCTTACCAGTTGATTGCAAAGCAGTCGTTGACCGTTGGCGACGCGCACTGAAACCGGTGGCAAGTTCTCTGTCTGAACTTGCAGTCTAGCAAGGAAAGTTTCACTGATGAAACTGTGTGTGCTTCCTGAATCCACCAAGAGTAACATGATCTGATCCCCTACTTGTGCCCGTAGGCGAATTGTGGAGGGAGTTTCTTCGCCAGACATAGCCTGGTGCGATAGTGAGCAACATTCTGGCTCCTGTGCTGCCGGTGGATCAAGTAACTGAAGTGCGTGAACGGTGTCATTAGATAAAATTTCGCCGAAATCACCCACTTCGATCATCAGAATCTGGCCAGTGCGTTTGCACTGATGCTCCCTCGAATATTTGTCCCCACAGCGAAAACAGAGGCCATTCGCTCTTCTGAATTCGCGCAACTAGCGCTCCTGTGCGTATTCGTCGCCCCCTTGCTTGGGTACGGCTGCAGTGCGAGCTGGAACAGTGACTGCTGCCCCTGCAGGTGGCGGTGGGCGGCCGACTGGTGTGATGCGCGGACGCTAGAGGCGCTGCTTCTCCAGTTCTTCTGCCTGAATGCGAGCGAACACGGATGCGCGAGTGATGCTGGTTGGTGCTTGCAGTCGCACTCCCAGTCGCAGCTCATCTTTGAGGCCGATTAGGAACTGAGAGATGAAAAACTTGGAGCTCAGGGTTGGGTCCAGGGCCAGCAAATGGTACATTGCGGTCTCGAATTGCTGCCTGTATTCCTGCACACTGCCTGTCTGCCGTAACTGAACAAAGTGATGCATCTGAACCTCGAATTCTTCTGGACCGAATTCCTCCTGTACCGCAGCTCTGAATGCTTGCCACGAGACGCCAGGGTGTGTCTGCCGGTAGGCCTGGAGCCACATCGCGGCCAGGTCGTCCATGTACAGCGCTGCGGTGGTGACCCAGCTGTGTTGAGGCACTCGGTACAGCTTGAAGTAGGTGGTGTAGCGGTCTAGCCAGATGCGAGGGGCGTCGCCGTCAAACCGCAGAAAATCATGCTTCGGCGTATTGATGTAGTGGTCGCCGTGGCGGTCGAGCTCCGAGGACGACGGTGACCGCGCGGTGAGCAACGGTGGCCCGTGGTTGACGAGTCGGGCGAACGGAAGCTGGGCCGCGCCATCCGTGTAGAGAGGTAGCGGCGGCGGACGATTCGGTGGCGGAGGTGGTGGAGGGTGCGCGGAGGAGTCCGCGGTGGCCGTGACCCCCGATGGAGATGCGCCTCCGGAGACGGTCGCCGCGGGATCAACGGTCGGCATAGTCTTGCGGGCCTCGTCCACGTCGGCTTGCGTGAGGTCGATCTGCTTGGAGAGGAGCTTGATCTCGGCAGAGACCTGGTCGTTGTAGTCGATCTGTGCCTGGTGGCGCTCGTCGGCGGTCTTCTGGTTGGCGTCGAGGCGGCGGATGACGGACTCGAGCAAGCTCTGTAGCTTGTCCGTGGTCTCCGACATGGCGTCGAGCACGCGGCGGGTCTGCGCCGAGGGCTTGGATGGTGGTGCCGTGGTTTCGCTGGATCAGATCGAACCCCGGGCAGGATTTTATGCGAGCTCGCCGGAGCAGCGCGCACCTGACCCGGTGGATGTTACCGATCGATCAGGCCAACGGCGGTGGGGAAATTTTTTTGGCTCTGAATACCAGATTGTCACGTCCCGATCTGAGAGATTTGGAGATGAGAGGAGGGGAACAGAAGGAGGAAGAGAGAGAGAGGTTAGGTGAGAGCGAGGAGAGCAAGACGAGGGGAAAATAGCTCAATACTTTTCTTCATGCCATCTCATCCAATCGTTCGGGTACAAGTAGGCCATAGTTGTCGTCACTCACACGCCAACACTTGGCTTCACACACACGCAACACCTGGTGATGGTCCCAGCCTCCAGCTCGGCGATGACTTGGTCGTTGCAAGTGCACTTGCACTAGATCAGTCCGCTGCAGGCTGATCTGTAGGCGTGACACACACGGAGCTGGGCGAGGAGGCGTCCTGACGAGGGGAGGGAGCCGGGATTCGGGAAAAAAAGAAAAAAGAAAAAAGAATAAGGAGAGGGAACTGGCCGATAAAGATGGAGGGACGACGGACGGGAGGGAGCGTGCGCAAGTGTCGCGGTTGAATCGCACGGCTGAGGTGTAAAAATGATTCCGCCACGGATAAGGCTAGTCACGCGAGTACGCGCGCGCGGGGAATATTCCACGATTTTGTTACTTATAATTTTTTTTACTGAAGCTGGTCCGATTGTGTCTGGTTCTCTAATTGAAAAAAAGGAAAATCTTCCGCCATATTATATTCGTCCAACCCACCCCGCACCCCCACTATTCCCCTCCCTGGTTCCGCTCTCACTCCCTCAGTACGCAAACAGCGCCTGAAACCCTAGCTCGTTCCGCCGCAATCAGAAGAGGGATCCGCTCACATGGCTGGCCAGCGTAGCCGCATCCGCCGCCAGCGCGCTAAGGCTCGGTTGGATCCGGGGGTGGAGGTGGAGGTGGAGGTGGAGGCGGAGGCGGAGGCGGAGGGGGCAGGGAGGGTGCCAGAGGTCGACGGGGAGGTCGTAACTGCTGCCGACTCGCCACAGAAGGCCTCCCCTTCGTCCAGCTCCTCCGGGTCATCTTCCGATCGCGTCGTCCAGCGCAAAGTCCCTCTCTCCAAGTTGAGCCAATCGGCACCCAAAGAGGAACCGCGGAGGACACCAGATCTCCGGGTTCTGCGGCGGCGCCTGATTGGCCAGATCCGCAGCCACTACCTCGATGCCATCTCCCGCCTGCCCACCACCGAGCTCAATAGTACCTTAGCGCGCGGCCTCCTCATCGCGGGTCTCTGCTACGGCCCTCTACACCCCGTCCACAACATCATCTTCAATTCCGTCTGGTATTCGGCCGCTTTTCCCATGCGCTCCAGCGACCGGATCGACACCGCCTTCATCAGCAACTGTACCATACGCCGCCTAGTTCAGCGCTCGCTTGATGGATTGGTTGCCTCACTTCGCCATCTCTGTCCTTCCCTCTCCGATGACGATGCCCTTTGGCACCTCAGTCTCTCCCGCGCTGACCTCCGTGCTGCTGTTGCCTCCGCACGTGGTGCTGCACCGTCGTTGTTCCGTCTGACAGCATCGGAGCTGGAGGCCGCCTTTCAAGCGGCTGACAAGGCGGCGCGGAATCTCAAACCTGCTGCCCTTGCACTCTTTGGCTCCGTTCGGAACTCCTCTGACTTCTCCAAATCCATGATTCCAGCTTCTCATACTCACTGCCAGCTTCTCTCGCGGAGCTAGGTGTGTTCGGCTGCGGAAAATTCTTCTCAGATCCGTGGAAGTGAAGATGGGCTGCATGTGCTGGGCTTAAGGCCCAATTCTTTGAAAAAGGCAGCAGCCCACGGCGTAGTTTGGCTGGGAGAACGTGGGGCAAGGCATCGTTCGACTGGTCTTTCTAATTGAGCGAACCGTTATTCACTTGGCGGTGGCAATCCTGCTGTAATTTTGTCAAACTTCTACTTCGCTGTTTCTGGGAGCTGCACTTCTGCTGCTCCGTGATTTTACACTGGAGAGGGATCGTCTCCGCGGAGCTGGCTTCCTGGAGCTGGCGCGTTCGGGCTGGCTCCTCGCGCGGAGCAGGAGAAGCACGGATTTGGAGAAGCCAGATGAGTTCCGAACGGGCTCTTTGCTTCTTCTGTTTTGCTTTCTGTGGAACGTACGCTGTCTCGCTGCTCAACAACAAACGCTGGCTTTCCTCAGCTGACATTCTGCGCCTCTCCACCATGTTGCTGCCTTCCCCACTACTAGATGATTTGCCACACCCTCCTCTTGAAGAAGAGCGGTTCATAGCGGCCTTTAAGCTCATCACCAGAAAGAGGAACCTTCTCATAAGATGGTACAAACGGTGGGTTGAATTAGCAGATGCAGCGTTGCACAAGTATGCCCAGCAAACTGGGGCACATTATCAGCTTCATATCATATATGGCAGAAAGAGGAACCTTCTCATAAGATGGTACAAACGGTGGGTTGATTTAGCAGATGCAGCGTTGCACAAGTATGCCCAGCAAACTGGGGCACATTATCAGCTTCATATCATATATGGCATTGGTTCTGTACACGATGAGTTCAATATGGATCATTCTTTTCATATTAGTTTTATGGCGTGGCCTAAGGATCCTTCCCGTGCTAGAGAAGCTCCTGTGTTTTTCTTTGCTGAAGCACTTCTGTCTGGCTCCGACTTTTGTGAAGAGGACATCACCTTGTGCTGTATAGTGCAGCCATCACCAAGTGAAGTTGGTAAGCTCTCGACATTCAATCAATTTTATCTTTTCTGTACTGAAATTATTAAGTGCTAGTCATGACATTTGACCATCTCATGGTTAGCCTTTTGGTATTTGAAACATGTAAGTACGATTTTATCACTAGTCTCTTCAGTCACTAGCTTATTGGGGTGTACATGATAACTAAACTGGAAGCGTCTATTAACAGCAGCAGCGAATGGGTTACCTGACCCTCCCGCTGACTGCTGCACTTGAACTTGTCTAGCAGACATATTCTTGATATGTTTGCATGTTTCTGTCTTTACATATTCCTTGTTAAATGAGTCATCTTTCTGATCCTGCATCTGCCAACTGTAGATAGATGCCATACATGTCTCGGAAAGTTTCAAATTGACCACCCTGGTGATTCCGAGAGCTTTGCTGGTGGGCAGTACTACATCATGGATGGAATAAGCAAAGTACAACACATGACACGGATGCGGGCAGGCGTGAACATGGTGCCCGGAGCAGAGAGAAGGGGATGCTCGGCCCGAACGGAGGATACATCACAGCTAGACCTACCAAACCCGAACCAAGTGGCAACGCCAAACCAACACAAGAATTCCAACATCTACCAAGCCAGAATCGGGGACACCGCGAGCTCGCAAGATAACGCCTTCAAGAAGGAAGACGACGCCGGGACACCATCGCTATCCGGTCCGAGGGAGTCGGACCTAGGGTTTCCCCTGAGCTCGAAGAGGGGCGCAGCTGAAGGCCTTGACAGCGCCTCCAAGAAGGAAGCGACACCCGCGGGCGCCGCCGCTGCCAGCACCGCAAGCCGAGCAGGGATCTCTCCCTGGCCTAAAGCTGAGCAATCCCATAGCAGCCTAGTCCAGAATTGAAGTTGTGGAAGCCAAAGTTGGTCGGAACTACCATGTCTGGAGGGGGTTGGCAGGGCTGCACTTGCCGTCGGTGGGTGGCATCGCCCACGAACCCACGAGCACTGGATATGGCAAAAGGTGGAGCCTTGAGGCATACAGGGTAGGGCTGGAGACGAAGCAAAACCTCGCGAGCAGATCTGGGGCGGCAGCGTCCAGCAGCGCCGACAAGCTAGGACTGGAGGGACGCAAATCTGAGCTGCCGTGGCCTTAGCCGCCGTGACGTCGGCAAGTCGAGTGAGCTGGAGGGGACACAGCCACATGGTCGCCGAGGTCGGAGCTGCCCGGCAGAGGACGCCGGCAGCAGGGGACACCGGAGAGACGCGGGCCCCAGGCAACCGGGACCGGAGTAGCACCAGCAATGATCCGCCGCGAGGAGCCCGTGCCAGCCACACCACAGAAGCATCGATGCCTCCACACGAGAGCTGTCACCATGACTCGGGGAAAGGGAGGGCCACCGGAGATGAAGGAGGGCGCTTGCACGAAAGGCAGGCCGCAGACGCCTCCACCTCCAGCCGCAGGCCTCATGCCCGGCAACAACACCAGCAGGGCTGGGTCACGCCATCGTGGAGAGGGAGGTTGCAAAGGGGGGCGCCCATGGCAAGGCCAAGAGCGCCGGATCTGCCGCCGGCCGGCAAGTTTGGGCAGCGGTTGGTGGAGGGCACCCGAGAGACGCCAGACGGGATCTCAGGGACGCAAGGCGCGGGCGGGGAGGAGGAGGCGCCCGAGGGGGGGCGTCCGCGGCGGCCAAGGGCGGGCGGAGGGGGAAGGGCAAGGCTGGCCGGAGCGGCGAGGGCCAGGCCGGCGAGGGACCGGAGCCAGCATCGCCGGGCCAGCAGGCAGTCGCCAGGAGGGGGATATGTGGGTGGTGGGTTGCAGGTGGGGGATTGGGGGCGTGAGGATCAGATCCGCCCCGCCGCCACCTTCCTGGGGTCCGGCGCGGCTTCGCCGGCCGGCCCTCCAGTAGCGGCGGCGCTAGGTGAGGGCAGGGGAGGGGCCTCGCTCGTTGCGGCTAGGGTTCCCCCGTGCCACCCGAGCTGGGCGATGCGGGGGCGGGGGCGGGGGCGTGTGGGTGGGTCTAACAAGCTTGAGAGATTCATTGGCATGGATTTCAAAATGCCTATGGTATTGTATTCTGCTATCACTCATGATGCTTTGGTAGGACCGTGGACTGATAGTCTTCTTGAAAAGGAATTTGAATTTCACTCGATGTGTGTATTAGGTGAATTTTGTACTTCTGTGTGTATAATTGTAGCTATTTTGCATGATCCGTAATGTTAAACTAGACCAGTAGGGGGAGAAGCCCCTACTGATTTTTTAATTAAGAGAAGAATGTGAGATAGCAGAGTATGAACCGAGGCTCGAAGCGGGGGTGGGGCCGTGTGGGTGGGTCTAACAAGCTTGAGAGATTCATTGGCATGGATTTCAAAATGCCTATGGTATTGTATTCTACTATCACTCATGATGTTTTGGTAGGACCGTGGACTGATAGTCTTCTTGAAAAGGAATTTAAATTTCACTTGACGTGTGTATTAGGTGAATTTTGTACTTCTATGTGTATAATTGTAGCTATTTTGCATGATTCGTAATGTTAAACTAGACCAGTAGGGGAAGAAGCCCCTACTGATTTTTTAATTAAGAGAAGAATGTGAGACAGCAGAGTACGAACCGAGGCTCGAACCTGCATCGGCCAGCTTACACAGCCATTCGCTGACCACTGGGCCAGAAGCCCATCCACGCATGATCCGTAATGTTATGATTTTGTTTTGGTACAGTTATAGTGCTAATACAGATCAGGGATCTTTTTAAAACATTAGCTGGGCATATCAACATGGGGAGGTGCTTGATTACATATAGAACACACGATTATATAGAGGGATATCTAGTACATAGATGATTACGGAAATCTAAAATCTATACGTCTTGTTCAGAGTAGGAACAAAAGGGCATTATTATTCAATTTGGACATGTGTACGACTTGACTTTGAACGATTAGTAAGCTAGATCAAGAAGAAAGTGAGCAAAGTTAAGTTGGCAGACGGAACACATAAATCTGAATAGATCTATCTCCAAGAACTACCTATGTATTATATGCAGTACAAAATAAAACTCTAAATAATTTGCAAGACTCTAAAAGTGTTTGCCAAAATTGATTACCAATAGCAGTGCAACTTCAAAGTTATGATGATCTTATATTTAGACACCAATAGCAGTGCAATTTCGAAGACGAAGCACTACTACAGATAACAAAAAAATAGATAATGAAATTTATTTTAAAGTGGTAATTATTGTTTAAAAATCTGCATAAAATCAAAATTGAAAAAAGAACTGAGATCGCCCCAGGCTCTCGTCCTTCGTCACCCAGAGTACAACATCACTTTAACTCTAGAGAAATTTAAATGTAAAATGGTTTCATTTTTCTACTGACTCAAGGCAGAAGCAAAATCATCAGCTCATGAACATGGAAAAAACCACTGAAGTTGAAAACAGGAACCAAACAACAAAAATAGAGGATGGAATTGTTCCCTAAGTGAAACATATCGTAACGTGAGGGTATAAACTCGGAAAAGATATGGCGGAAGGGGGATGGCAATAGGAGATTAAAAAAGGTAATGGATGAAAAAATAGCTACCCCCACCACCACACATACACACACAAGTGCATGATAACCTTTTGAGGAAAATCAGGTAGTATAAAGAAATATCGGGCTCCATGGAGCCCGAGCTCCAGAACGCTGCACTTGACAGTAATTGTCAAATTGCACTAATAAAATTATGAATAGGAAGTAAGGTGAAAATACAGAGGCAAAAAAGTATAACTGAACTCTTAGATATATAAGTAAGCAACATGGGTACAACAAAGACGTGTCAAGTAAGCAGCATCAATGAGTGCATTATTCTTCATAAAAGAAAGTGTGCATTGTTGTAGCAAAGAGGAGAAATATTTCCAAACAACAATGAGGGCCATAGAAGGTCTAAGGTAGTGCACCTTTTACACGTCAAGAGAAAAAGGTAAAAACATAGCATCTCACCGATATATACCTAGATCTTCTGCTTTTTCGATAATATTTGATCTTGGGCATCTCGTTCTTCCAAATACAATGCGAAACCAACATGCGGCATTGCTGCCCTGCGCTTTGAATCCAAGCCTACATATGAAAGAGCGGAAATGAGCTTGTATACCAGTAGGTGGGTCAGATAGCAAGTCGCTGGCGAGGACCTCATCCAAATAATCTGACCATTCCTTACCTAGTTCTCCAATCTTAATTTTCTGTTCTTCTGTCTCCTTTTTCTTCTGAACCCTCTGAAGCTGGAGCCTTGCATTGGTCTTCTATACTTGCTGCAGCTTCGCATAGTTGTAATCATAAGCACCTTGAGATGGAGAGTTTCCATGTACCTGATTGCTCGTGCTGCTGCACCATTCATCGCACTTGCTCCATTTTCGCATGTGCTACTTGATAGCGATACTGGTCCAGATATATGCCGCAGCCGTTCTGTTGTGGGGTAAAACTTAACTATTGATACATATCCGCCCTGCTCAAGAGCATGGGTAAAATAGTGTGGCAGAGGGAGGCCAAGCTTCTCAAACATAGCCTCAAGAAATAACTTGCTAAAAAGGTCAGTCATCTCCGAGGCAAACCCTGTAGAAATATAGAATCTGTTAGAGGGCTAGAAACACCCAACTATTACATTTTCCATGAACAGGAAAAGGTAAACGTAAAGGGTTAGATATAATGTGATGCATATAAAGCATAGAACATAAATCAGCACATGGACATTTAATTAAACAAGAGAGTAGCAACCGATCTTAATAACCTATATACTACAACGTTTGATGTCTAGCTATCTTTCTACCTACTGTTTTGTCTCTCACTCTATCTTCCTCTTAATTTCTCTCTCACTTCACCAGCATACATACAGATGTTGTTTAGGTAGAAACAGAGTAGGCAATCACAGGCATATGTAGATGAAGATGGCAGAGAATTAGAATCAGGACAGAGAGAAGGATATTTTTGCGGCACCGCGTCACAGATAGGGGGTTGCAGCAAATCCCGCTCGAGTTGAAAGCAAGTTGATGGCCTAGCAAAAGAAAGAGACAGGTCAGCCAAAGGCAAGGAAATCTAAGGTGCAGATCCGCATATATTTGCAAGTGCACCAACAAGAAAAGTATCTCTTTTCTGGTCCTCTATCCGTGCTATTTAAAAAGAAGATCTGCACTGACAGAAAAAAGCTAAGGAGCATCAATTTGAGAACAGTAAGCAAAGTAAACATCTAAAAAAAATAAGAACAAAGCATCTCCAACATTACCTATGTACTCATTCAGAAAATCAGAAGCACCTCAACTAACAACTGAAAAAGGTGCCCTGAAATAGAATCCCATATATGAAGTTATAGGCATAAATAACAACCAAGGCAAACAAATCAAAAGAAATAAAAATACACGCAGTATATAATACTTTTAGGATATCAAGTGTATATAGTACCGTACAAATATGAGGCAGGTGGCATACAATCTCTAGATGCAAAAGAGTTGCATCATACCTAAATAACCTTTCTTGCCAGAAGTCTCAAGACCTGCTTTATAAAATGCAAAGATAATTTGCTTGGTGCCAGCTCTCACGAGAACTTCTATACCTACTAATAAAGCAAGGTGCGTTTCTTCAAATTTTTCATCCGTTCATCAAGAAAAAGATTTTTGTTCTACCCAAGGTGGTACTAATTTTTTGGCATTCCCTAAACGGTGCCCGTTGCGAGGCAACCGCGCAAACGGGCGCACACCTCTCCCTCCTTGACGCGTCTTCTTGGGCCGGCCCATCGTTCCTTTTTTTTCTGTTGTAAAGCACAAAAATGCAAATGCGTCTTGTGGAAATCGAACCCGCGACCTCCTCTTCTTTCGCACCATACACTAAGCATCGCACCACTCTTACCTCATGTGTTCAAAAGAATCTTCTTCACTGTTTTCTTCTCATGTCGATTGTTTTCGTTTTTCTTGTTTATTCGAAAGGGTTTTGTTCGGTGTTTTTTTTCCTTTTGTCATTTCAATAAACTATTTTTCAAATTAATGAACTTTTCCAAAATCGATGAACATTTTTCGAAATCAAAGAACTTTGTTCCAAATTCGATGAACATTTTTTTGAATTGGATGAACTTTTTTTCCAAACTTGATGAACTTTTTTCAAATTCGATGAACTTCTTTTAAAATTCGATGAACTTTTTTCCAAAATCGATGAACTTTTTTCAAATTCGATGAAGTTTTTTCAAATTCGATGAACTCTTTTCCAAAATTGATGAACGTTTTTCAATTTTGTGAACTAATTTTCAAAATTGATTTTTCTAAACTTTTTAAAAATCGAAGAAAAAAACACATTTTTGTCAAAAGAAATCACGCTTTTCTAAAATGCTTTTATATAATTTAAATATCTATGCAGCTACTGTTCTTATGTATCGTCGCGCTGCAATGTTTCATATATATTCGTAGTAGCTCGAGTCGTCAGCCAACGACTTACCTGGAGGTATTGATCGCGAGTTCGATTCCACGTGCAGCGCCATTTATGTCCGAGTTTTCTTTTTTCGCGCTACTACCTGTGTGTTCGTGGGCCTGGCCCATACAAGAAGGCTCGTGGGCGCCAGAAACTCCAACTGGCGCTGAAGGCGCCGGTTAGGAGCTCCCTAATTTTTTGTGGGTCCATCTGTTAGAAAAGAAAAACAGCTTTGTTCCGAAATTTGTAAGTTGGCCGCGCACGCTTCGGCCCAGGAAAGCAAGCCCGTTTGTTTCCAGCCCGTTCATCTGAAAAAACATTATTTACTGCACGGGGCGGCAAATAGTCAGAATTTCGCACATGACGCCAAAATTGGGTCCGCCCGTTTTCGTTTTTTGTCTCTGTTTCTTATTTTATTTTCCTTTTTTCTTGTGGGTCCATCTGTTAGAAAAGAAAAACAGCTTTGTTCTGAAATTTGTAAGTTGGCCGCGCACGCTTCGGCCCAGGAAAGCAAGCCCGTTTGTTTCCAGCCCGTTCATCTGAAAAAACATTATTTACTGCACGGGGCGGCAAATAGTCAGAATTTCGCACATGACGCCAAAATTGGGTCCGCCCGTTTTCGTTTTTTGTCTCTGTTTCTTATTTTATTTTCCTTTTTTTCCATTTATCCTTCTTTCTTATATTTTTATGTCAAGTTTTTTTTTTCTTTTTCATTTTTTCATAAATTTGATTTTTCATTTTTTTCAGAATTCCATTTTTTGTTTAATTTTTCATAAAATCAGCAGAATTCAAAATTTTGCTCCAATTTTGAAACATGTTTGTATCTTTAATTTTTTGGAAGAGGAGAGTTCATCAATTTATGGAAATATAAGAGTTCATCAATTATTGGCATGTGCCTACAACAGTTCGCGTCTGGGTTAGGCCACCGGTAGGCACATGCCATTCGAAGATAAAAGAGAATATGTTGGTTGGCTATAATTAAAAGAAATTGTAGGCACATGCCAATAAAAGAGGATATGTTGGTTTGGCCCTGATTAAAAAATGTAGGGAAGTAAGCGCTAAAGTAATTCAAGAAAATAAACCCTGGTAAAGCAGAGACTACCTGGTTATGAGCTGATTATGGCAATGAAATGGGATTCACTAAATTAGTAATCCATCCGATTACGCCATCATAGGAGTGTGGTCGAAACAACTATGCCCCGAAGGTCACCATGCAGCCACAAAATTGAGGAGGCAACCATAATCCAAACACGGAGACGGACCCGGAGGGAAAAAAGGCGTGAGTTGAGTGGTGCCTACCACACCGACCAACCCATCACTGTGAAGAACTCGCGAGCCAAACATGACCCATGGGAACACTGCAACTCCTCGCTCTGTCGCCCCACCGTTGCGGAGACCCTTTTGATGGACACATCAATTATCTCTCTCGATGCTTCCTGTAAAAAAAAATCTCCCGTTGCAACGCACGGGCATATGTGGTAGTCTGAACATAAACCAAGTGCAACCTTTGCTCCAAAACTCCTCATGTAGCAAAACACAACTAATAACCAAGGAACGACACCCAGCACATGCACCAACTAACAACCATCAAGCAGAAAAATAGTTACAGAAGCACAGGAGCCTATGAAACAAACTGAAACATAGCATCCGGACTCCCAACGTTTTCAATCATCTCAACAGGAACATTGACAAGTATGATTTTTCATTGACCGGAAAGTAACAGAGTTATCTGAAGTCATTTCCAATCTGTAGAACAGATTCACTCTCAAAACGACAAGCTGTAATCTGTGAGGGAAAACATTGCTGGCTTGCTGCATTACAATAAGAGATCAAAGAGATAGAAGATGAGAGTTCATCAATTTATGGAAATACAAGTTTGCTTTACGAAGCATGCTCTAGTTCAGTTTCTTAGATTGAAGGAATGCCTGGCAATCTGGCATGGGTTCTGATAAGGGGAGCTATTCTGTTTGGCAGAACCATTTATTTTCATATGACCAGACCATATAAAATCAATCGTCTAGAAATAACGACTACAAAGTACTGTAATGAAGGGAGACGTGCAGATTAGGACAATCAGATTCAGATCGGAGCTTGCATCTCAGATAATGGAGCTGAATCTTATGCAAACCGGTGCTCACCTACTGTCCTCTATGTGTATGAGAGAATAAAGATAATAGAGCTTGCATCCTAATCGAGTACCTAATCGAGTTACTGTAGCGTTTTTATTTCTTTTACTGCACTTTATTTAATGAGCTGTCACTGGTCAGCCTATAAACAGCCGGGATGTGGCCGGAGAGGATCATCATCGAATTCCCATTTGTCTTGTCGGCTACGACTTGTAAACGAACCCTATACTTCTTCTCTTAAAGCAATACAGTTGAGATCGGGATCCTTCTCCACAATTCTTCCTAGATTAGCTAAGTAAAATCCTCTCATACATCTCGGGTCTTGACAAATTGGTATCATGAGTCATCTATCCTTGGCGGAGGCGTGTTCCGGTGGGCAAAATATTTTCTCCCCGTGTTTTCCCACCCTGATTCCCATCCCTTCTTCCTGATCGGCGGTGGAGTCGTCTGTGGAGGCGTCCGCGGCGGGGTTGTTGGTGTGGCGGGGGCGTGGTCGCGCTGGCGGCGGCGACTGCTCGGGTACAGATCAGTCGAGTCGGGGCGGTTGTTTGAGCGCCTTGCTTGATCGGTAAAATTCCGCGTCTGAGCACTGTACCTTGGGAGGCATGGATCGTGGCGGCGGCAGGATCTGAGGTAAGGAGCGGGTTGCTGGTTATCCAATGGTAAAATTCCTCACCTCTGCTTCAGATCGAGGAGATGGGGCGTGCTAAGGGAATAGATGACGCATATGTGCAAGAAGTACTATCTCTGCACGATGATTTTTGTGTTCTGCAAAAAGATATTGCTCAGGTGCAGTCACATGTGTCCAAATTGCAAGCAGAAGTACAACCAATTGGTTCAAAACAAGGGGAAATTTCATTTACTGTTGAAGAGGTAGAAAAAGTGGTATTAGATCTGGGTAAACATCCGTCAGTGATCAGTAATGTTTTGCAGACATTGGTCAAAACAACTCAGCAAGTTTGGCACTCAGATCAGCCTTCTAGTTCCCAAGGAGTGACCAAATCCCCTACACTGAACCAAGATCAAACACAAGAACGGGAAGCAAGAATGGAACAATTAATACAACAACTAGCAGCAGAGAAATAGAAATCCAAGCAGTTGGAATATCTTCAACTTCAAAATTTGCCTCCTATGCGCACAAATAGAACTAATGTACCTCCTGGTTTTGCAAATCAAGGTAGACAGGAGGCACACAACTCAGTGGGTACTCCTATTATAGCAAGGTACAATGTCCACACACCTGCATTCAATCACTTCTATCAGAATAATAGAGACAGACAGATGTGGCAGGGTTATCACAAAACCTATGAACTTGATATGCAAGCTCAGTTCATGAGGTCACTAACTAAAGGGCCTAAACTGGATTTTCCTAGGTTTTCTGGTGAAGAACCAGTGGGTTGGAGAACGCAATGCACAAATATATCCAAATGTCAGCTGCACCAGAGGAGTATAAGGTTTCTCTTGCTCAAATGTATATCATTGGAGAAGCTGATATCTGGTTAAGAAGACCTGGACTATTGAAGAAGCAACTTTCCTGGACACAATTTGGGAAAGAAGTCATAAAAAGATTTGCAGAGCATGGCTCTTATGACTTAACTGAGAAATTTAACTCTCTTAAGCAAGGAAACAATTCCGTCTCTGAATACACAAAAAGTTTTGAAGATCTCATGGCAGATGTGTTGGAGGAAACACCTGAATTAGGAGAACAGTGGTTTGTGAGATGCTTTGTCAATGGTTTAAGAGAGGGAATTAAGTTTCAAATCAAACCCCTCAGACCACAGTCCCTAAAAGATGCTTATTGTTTGGCCAAAGAGGCAGAACCAAATTACCCACCAGCTAATACAATGCAGAAGAAGCAACATAGTTCTTTTGTGAATTTCTATCAAAAGAACAGTGGCAGTTTTCAGAACAAGAACAGTAATACATCAACTATTCCTCTGCAGAATGGGAAAATTAAGCAATCTGAAGGCACCAATAGCAATTCTCGGAAAATTAGAAAAGCGGGTGAGTGTTGGAGGTGTGGAGACAAGTGGATGCATGGGCACAAATGCAAACTCATACCTAATATTGACTTAATTGCAGTAAGAACTTGGGGAACATCATGAGGACATAGAAGACAGTCCACCTCAAGAGCAAGAAGAAATTCAGGATGAAGGAGAACAAGCAATGTTTATCACAGCTCATGCAATGGGACAACAGTTGGCAGTACCTACACCTACAGTCATAATCCATATCAATGGCAAAAGGGCTGTAACATTGTTGGATTCTGGCAGCTCTTCCTCTTTTTATCAATCAAGAATTTGCTGTGAAAGCAAACTGTTATTCGTTACCAGTGAAACTCGGAGCAATGGCAGTTGCAAGAGGAGGCAAGTTAATATCAAATGATGTGGTTCCAAGCTATGATTTTCAGTTAGCAAAACCAACATTAAACCACCGTTTCAAAACTCTAACACTTCCTAGTCATGATGTGATACTAGGATATGATTGGTTTACATTAATGAGCCCTTTGTCTTTCAATATACCTGATAACACTTTCAATTTCACTATGAAAGGGAAGAAGACAATAACCCCTGCTATCTTCAATACTCCTGAAAAAGTGAAAGAAATTCCAGCTGAGGAAGTGAGCAAACTATTGTATAAAGGAGCAGAAGGTTTTCTATTGAAAATGCATAATATTGTCCTGGAAGAACTTGCTGGTTTTCAAACTCCTCCATAGTTACAGAAGTTACTTCTGAATTATGTCGATTTGTTTGAAGAGTCACTTACCCTTCCACCACATAGAGAGTGTGATCACACCATTCCTCTCTAAACTGGAGTTGAACCTCCTCACTCCAGACCATATAGAGTACCACATCATTAAAAGCAAGAAAATGGAAGATCAAATCAAGAAAATGTTGACTGCTCATTTTATCATACACAGTCAGAGTCCCTATGCAGCTCCTGTCATTCTAGTAAAGAAAAAGGATAATTCCATGAGATTATGCACTGACTTCAGGAAGCTCAACTAAGTCACAGTTAAAAACAAATTCCCCATACCAGTAAAATAAGATTTACTGGATGAATTACATGGAGCTAAGTATTTCTCCAAGTTGGACTTGAGAGCAGGTTACCATCAGATTAGGATGCATCCTGATGACATCCATAAAAATGCTTTCAGGACTTTCTTGGGGCATTCTGAATATTGGTGATGCCCTTTGGACTGTCTAATGCACCAAGCACATTTCAAGCCCCGATGAACAACATCTTTGGCCCTTATCTGAGAAAATTTGTGCTAGTGTTCTTTGATGACATATTGATTTACAGTAAATCTCTCCAGGAGCATATGGAACATATTGAGCTAGTGGTAAAGATACTGAAGGAAAATCAGTTATGTGCTAAACTTTATAAGTGTGTCCTTGCAGTCCAACAAGTTGAATACCTTGGACATGTTATTTCTGCAGAGGGTGTGGCAACCGACCCACAGAAAATCAAAGCCATTGCTGATTGGCCAGTTACTGAAAATGTGACCAAGTTGAGAAGTTTCCTGGGGTTGGCATGTTACTACAGAAGATTTATTAAAGGATATGCAATAATATGCATACCTTTACATGATCTACTAAAGAAAGGCCAGTTTACTTGGAAAGCTGAACATGACAAAGCATTTGCTCAACTTCAGCAAGCCCTCATCACAGCCCCAATCCTAGCACTACCTGATTTCTCTAAACCTTTCATATTGGAAATTGATGCTTTTGGAAAAGGTATAGGGGCAGTACTGATGCAACAGGGTAGACCTCTGGCTTATTACAGCTCCTCCCTATGTCCTAGAAATGCTGCTCTATCTACTTATGAAAAGGAAGCTTTAGCTATCTTAGAAGCACTTAAAAAATGGAGACATTACCTTGTAGGCAATGAGCTGATCATTAAAACTGATCAACAATCTCTGAAGTTTATTACTAATCAGAAGATTACTAAAGGAGTTCAGCACAAGTTAATGATGAAATTGTTGGAATTCAATTTCAAGATTCAGTGCAAGAAGGGTGTACAAAACAAAGTAGCAGATGCTCTTTCTAGGATGCTACCATCTTGCATGGCCATATCTGTTGCTACGCTAGTGTGGTCACAAGAACTAGTGGACATTTATCCTAAAGATTCAATTACCAAGAACCTCCTGGAGCAACTATTTTTGCAGCACAACAACACCATGTCTGATTATAGCTTGACAGCTGGTATTATCATATATAAAGGAAGGATCATGGTGGGGGATGTGGCTGATCTAAGAACCAGATTGATAACTGCTTTGCACAGCTCTCCTGTAGGTGGGCATTCAGGAACAAGAGCTACATATCAAAGAGTGAAAAGCATCTTTTATTGGCCTGGTTTGAAAGCAACTGTAGAAACTTTCATTGCAGCATGTCCTATCTGTCAGAGAGCTAACCATGAAAATTGTCTTCAACCTGGTTTATTGGAACCTCTTCTATGGCTGACATGGCCTAGTAGCATATTTCTATGGATTTCATAGAGGAACTACCTAACTCTCAAGGCAAAGAGGTCATATTAGTGGTGGTGGACAGGTTCACTAGATATGCTCATTTCATTCCACTATCACATCCTTACACAATACTCAGTGTGGCTCAAGCATTTGTAGACAACATCATCATATTGCATGGTCCACCTAAACTCATCATATCCGACAGAGATAGAATTTTCACTAGTAAACTATGGAAGGATATCTTTGCTGCTCTTAACAGTGAATTGAGGTACAGTACTACATATCATCCTCAAACAGATGGCCAAACAGAGAGGGTCAACCAATGTGTGGAAACTTATTTAAGGTGCATGACTACATATCAACCTAAGAAGTGGTATTCCTGGCTCTCTTTAGCTGAATTCTAGTACAATACCACTTATCATACTGCTCTGAAGATGTCGCCCTTTAAAGCTTTATATGGTTTCCCCCCACCACTAATCTCCGAGCTCGCATTTCCTGGTCCTGAGGATGAAGAAGCTCATACCTTTCTAGCAGATAAACAGAATATGTTGGAACAATTAAAATCAAATTTGCAGCAAGCCGAGAACAGCATGAAAAAGTATGCAGACCTAAAGAGATGTGAAAGAGTGTTTGAAGTTGGAGATCTGGTGTATCTTAAAATGGCCCCTTACAGAGTTGCTACCTTTGGATTTAGAGGTGCTCTGAAACTACAGAACAAGTTTTATGGTCCATTTGCGATCACCTAGAGGGTTGGCAAGGTAATCTTACAAGCTGCAGTTTCCTGACCATGTAAAAATCCACCCTGTGTTTCATGTTAGTCAGTTGAAGAAACACATTGGTTCCAAATCCATTCCCGGTCCCAATTTACCAATGGTGACAGCAGATGACACTGTCAAGACTGGCGCTGCAGCAGTTCTTCAATTCAGGCAAGTGCCTCGACACAATATGCCAGTGGTACAGTGGTACATTCAGTGGGAAAATTGTAACGCCCTCGATGCGGCTATATCTCCCACGTGTCAAAGCACGACTTAGAGGCATAACCGCATTGAAAGCAATGTCGCAAGTGGGGTAATCTTCACACAACCCATGTAATACATAAGGGAAAGAGATACATAGATGGCTTACAATCGCCACTTCACACAATTACATGAATAAAGCATTACATCAACCAGATACAATCAAGGTCCGACTATGGAACCCAAAATAAAAGAATACTACCCCAAATGCTACACAGATCCCCGATCGTCCCGACTGGGCTCCACTACTGATCAACTGGAAACGGAACAACACAAAGAACGAGATCTTCATCGAGCTCCTCCTTGAGCTTGGTTGCGTCATCCGCACGGTTCAACGGCACCTGCAAACTGGTTTTTGGAAGTATCTGTGAACCACAGGGACTCAGCAATCTCACACCCTTGCGATCAAGACTATTTAAGCTTATAGGTAAGGTAAAGGTATGAGGTGGAGCTGCAGCAAGCGACTAGCATATACGGTGGCTAACATACGCAAAAGAGAGCGAGAAGAGAAGGCAAAAGCACGGTCGAACAACTATGATCAAGAAGTGATCCTAGAACAACCTACGTCAAGCATTACTCCAACACCGTGTTCACTTCCCGAACCCCGCCGGAAAGAGACCATCACGGTTACACACGCGGTTGATGTATTTTAATTAAGGTCAACTTCAGGTTTTCTACAACCAGACGTTAACAAATTCCCATCTGCCCATAACCGCGGGCATGACTTTCGAAAGTTCAAATCCCTGCAGGGGTGTCCCAACTTAGCCCATCACAAGCTCTCATGGTCAACGAAGGATATTCCTTCTAGCGGGAAGACCCGATCAGACTCAGAATCCCGGTTACAAGACATTTCGACAATGGTAAAACAAGACCAGCAAGACCACCCGCTGTGCTGACAAATCCCGATAGGAGCTGCACATATCTCGTTCTTAGGGCACACCGGATAAGCTAAGCGTACGGGAGCCAACGTAACCCAAGTTGCCAAGGGACGGCCCCGCACGGTGCTCTGGGTTGGACCAACACTCAGAGGAGCACTGGCCCGGGGGTTTAATAAAGATGACCCTTGGGCAGGCCTACCCAAGGGAAAGAAAAGGCTAGGTGGCGAATGGTAAAACCAAAGTTGGCCTTGCTGGAGGATTTTTATTCAAGGCGAACTGTCAAGGGGTTCCCATTATAACCCAACCGCGTAAGGAACGCAAAATCCGGGAACATAACACCGATATGACGGAAACTAGGGCAGCAAGAGTGGAACAAAACACCAGGCATAAGGCCGAGCCTTCCACCCTTTACCAAGTATATAGATGCATTAATTAAATAAGAGATATTGTGATATCCAACAAGATATCCATGTTCCAAACATGGAACAAGCTCCAATCTTCACTTGCAACTAACAATGCTATAAGAGGGGCTGAGCAAGCGGTAACATAGCCAAACAACGGTTTGCTAGGACAAGGTGGTTAGAGGCTTGGCTTAACAATACGGGAGGCAAGATAAGCAAGTGTTAGGTATCGCAGCATAGGCATAGCAAAAGAGCGAGCAACTAAGCAAGCAAAGATAGAAGTGATTTCGAGGGTATGGTCATCTTGCCTGAAATCCCGCAAGGAAGAAGAATGAGTCCATGAAGAAGACAAACGGACGTAGTCGAACGGTTCCTCACAAACGTGACGTTATCGGAACCAACCCGAAGAAGCAACACCAGAAAGAAGCACAACAACAAAGTAAACAACCATCACATAAGCATGGCACGATGCGCAAACAAGTATGATGCATGTCCGGTTAAATGAGGCATGGCATGGCAAAGTGCAACAAACAACACTACAAATTAAGTGGAGCTCAATATGCAACGAGTTTCATATTGACGGAACACCACATCAATTATTTAGTTCTCTCTCGGTTAGGTACTCAACAATATTAAATGTTGGTTAACATGGCAAGAGGTGTAGCATAACAAACTATACCATCTAAACAATTTAAATGGGCCCGGATATAATAAACAACAAAACTGGTAAATCCCCATATGCAATTATCAATTTGGTGCAACAACAATTTTAACCAATCTTGAAGTTGTTATCATGATGCGGATGACATGTGCAAGTTTATGCAATTTTTATTAAAAGTTGACAAGAGCATTATGAAACATTTGTCACCATGGTGGAAAGGAAAAAGGGTGCCACGACAACGATAACGAAAATGGTGCCACGGCAACGTTCCGGTTCCGGTAACTCGATTGAGATACCGATGCAAAGGAGAAGTGTGCGGATGCGTGCAAAAGATGGTGGGGCGCTCCCGGATTCCGGGTGTCCCACGAGTCAATGGCATGGAAGCGAGAGACACTCTGGACACGGTGCAGACAAAGGGTGCATCTCATACGTCACAAGCATTCGTTCTCGGACGATCGTCTCGGGGTTATACCTTTGAAGCGTGCGTTTTTGAAGTGTATCGAGTCGGCGTAGAGGAAGTAGTGGAAGTAGACGTTCTCGGACGTCGAGGGAAGTAGTGGTTCACGCGACGGTAGTCGAAGTAGTCGTCCTATCGTTCATCGGCGATCATCGGAGCGGTAGTGGAAGTAGAGGTACATGACAACGATAGAGATACTCGCGACGGTAGTGGTACACGTTTTCATAGAAGGACTTGACGAATCCGAGTCACTTGGGGTCGACGGTAGACGTTCACATTTCGAGGAGGAAGTAGAGGTTCTCGCGATCTTGGAGACGGTAGTTGTTCACGGCGCTTGTGACTCGCGGTTCTTCGGGCAACGGTAGTCGTACACTTTCGTAGATGTTCGAGGTCGTCAGTAGGGGAGCTCACGGTATTGCGATGATAGTGGTACAAGGTCGTCGGGGTACTTGCCGGTCCGGTCTTGACGGTCTCGTTTTGCGACGGTAATCGTTCACGTTCCGTGGAAGTTCGAGTCACCGGTAAAGGATCCTGGCGGTCCAGAGGGGGTACTTGTCGGATCCACAACACTATGACTGTTCGTGGTAGAGGAGCTTGATGTTCATGGGTCTCCCAAAGGCGTCTTGGTACTTGGCGACATCCGATGCGTAGAGGTACTTGGCAGTTTTGTGTAGACGGACTTGGCGCATCCGAAGGGTCACACTTGTCGTCGTGGGAACTTGGTGAATCCGAGGTCTTCGAGGTCGTCATTGGACTTGGTCAAATACATGACGTGGGTAGACGTTCACACGACGTCCTTCGCGACGGTAGTTGTACACGGTCCAATTTACTTGGCGTGTCGACATGTAGACGTAGCGCTTCCGAAGAGGAACTTGGCATGTCCAAAATATTCGGGGATAGGCCTTGGACTTAGCGGTGGTCTCCTCGGGTCAACAGCGATGTGCATGGGTCGGAACGCCCGGCGGCTTGGGCTGTTCCAGTCCAAGGAGTAGACACACAGCAGGGGCTGCTAGCGGAGGCAGAGCCACGACGAGGAGGTGAAGGAAGCAAGCACGAGGATGAAAACGGCGGCGCGGGAGGTTAGCGAGGCAGGGAAGCAGCAGCCTGGTGGAACTCCAGTGAACTTGGCGCTTGGGGGCTCCGAAGTGAGGAAGCTCCACGGCGTCCATGGCGGTGAGGCAAAACGGCAGAGGAGGCGGCGGTGCACGGCTCACCGGCGAGCAGCAGGGTCGCCGGGCGGCGCGCGAGACCACAGCGAGGCCGCGAGAGGGAGGGACGGCGCTAGGAAGTGGCTTGGCGACAGGGTCTCACTCCTCTCTCCCCTTCTCTGGGTGACGGGGCAAAGGAGAGAACAAGAGAACGACGCTGGTGGTTGGGGAGGTCCGACAATGCGTGGAGAGAGCAGCTGCAGCAGAGCGCGATTCCGGCAGGGTCGAGGGAGGAGTGGCCGACGGCAGCCTAGGGAAGGAGAAGGGGTGCTTGGTGCGGCGGAGGAGGAAGGAGGCAGAGGGAGTCGAGGGATATGGGGCGCGAGGAGAAGACGAGGGAGAGGAAAGGAGATTGGGTCGCGACTCTCCCTGGCGGCGCAAGCGAGGGGAGTCGGGAGAGAGCGGAGGGATCGCTAGGGTTGGCCATAGGTTTTGCTGGGCCTTGGGAGGCTGGCCCAGTGAGAGGAAAATGGCCAGAGGCCTGCTGGAGCTGCGGGAAAACTTGGACCAAATGGGTCGCAGGAGGCCCAAATGGCATGTCTGGGCTCTCTCTCCCCCTCCTATTTCCTTCTTTTTACAAAAACAGAGAAATAAGAGAAAGTAAAAGAGAGAAGAGAAGGTCAGAGGAATAATTTGGGCATGTGGTTAATTTTCTTGGACTCACAAAAATATGCTCGGTCCGAGAAAATTAGTAAAAGCCAGATCGAACGATAAGAATTCAAACTCATTTGAATTTAATTCAAATGGGTTTGGACTAGGACAAGGGTTTAGGAGTGTCCAAAAATGTTGAGAATTTAGGTGGAACTCCGGAAAAAGAAAGGATATATGGCAAAGTTAGAGACCAAGAGTTGAGAAGGAAAAAGGCATGGAACTTAGCTGTAAGTGTGTTATGGTGATTCCAAAATAATGGAATGGTTTTTATATAGCTCCCTAAATATTGGGAGGATATGTTATAAAGAGAAACACCATGTGAATTCCCTCAATTTAAATGGACCGAAGATCCATACGGTTTATTAATATGAGTTGCAAATATTAATGACATGATGGCATGATGACAAGATGCAATGCACATGATGCAAAGATGAATGCAATGAAACAAACAAATCACACGATGAAACCCGGAAACCCTGGAAGGCATCTGAAGCTCCGGGTCTTGGGGTGTTACAACACTCCACCACTACGAGAGGATCTCGTCCCGAGATCTAGAATGGCACCGGAGGGAAAACGGAAGAGAAAGAGAAGAGGTAAAACTAAGTTGCTTCTTTGACAAACGAGTGAAACCACGAGCCTTGAGATGTTGAACAAATTGAAAGAAAGAATGCAACGAGAATGAGCAAAGTTGAAATCACCCTGTTCGGAAAAAGAACAAGGAAGAACAAATTCGGGCAGCACTCCGGTTGAGAAGGGATGCAAGACTTGATAAGGCGAAAAGAACTTGAGCAAAAAGGGCACAACACTCCAGTTAAATGGATAGGCATGAAAAGAACATGATCTTTGACAAAACGAGATGATGGGTGAAAAGAACAACATCGCAATGCCTTCGGAACGAAGAATAGAAGATAGATAATTAAAATTGGATAAATGAGGAGAAAATGCCAACATCTGCCACAAAAGAGCTTGACAAGGCATCTTTAGGAGAAGGGTCGAACGGAGTTGTTGGAACACCAACAACGAAAAGAATACGCTTGATATGGTCTTATGGAATACATCTCAAATTATGAGGTGACAATCTGCCACTCACGGGAAAAGAATTGGATTGATAAGGACAGGTAGACGAGAAGCTATCTCACCGGGAGGATAAATGAAGAACTTGGATCATTGATAAACACCATAAGAGCGACAATCCTTAAAGGAAAACTTTAGGTGAAATATAGCCCAAGATAACTGCAATGAAGAGACTGAAGGGTTGTAATGGATCTCATGAACAAATTGAAAATGATGGCTTTAACATATGTCATTTTGGCCGACTTGTGAATCATGAAACATGAACTCAAATTATCAAGAATGACATAATACCACCTCCAATGATACGGTAGAAAGAATTTCACTCCGGATTGCAAGATGAAGAATGCTTGAACTCCTCTGAAAATAATCTTGATGAACGTTTCAAGAACAGATTAAATCCTTGATGAATCATTATGTAGAGCCTCCATGAAGATCTCCGTTAAACAAAAGAATGATCAAACGGAAAGGAAGAGAAGCTGAAAACACAAGCTGAAACCTTGTACCAATTTAGATGAATCTCCATGGTGAAAAAATTGAAAAATGTTGGAACTCCGGGAAAAGAGGAGATGAAACAATTGAAATCAGGAATTTGATGAGCCTCTGGAATAAGGAATTGAATTTACTCGATGAAGCAAGAATAAGAATTACATTATGCTTATCCTTCACCATTTCAATTGATGACAATCAACGGATTTGACATATTACTTATTCTCGTAGAAAAGATTAAGAGAGATATAGCGTCAGACTTGGGAAGGTCTTCGACGAATCCACCGATAGGATTGAAAACAACAAATGAATTGGTATGATAATGAAAGAGAAGCACTCTTGAACAAACCACCGTAAAAATTGAAAATGAACAATGAAAAATATAAAGAAACACTGGGAAGAATTATCAAATGAACGAAGGTGCTTGAGGGAATTTAGATCCATGAGAACGAAGAGATCACAAGCTGATTAGAGAAAACTTGAATGATGCACCGGTAAGATTTGGAGAAAGAGAGCTGAAAGATGAGAATGAATAAATCTGAGATGATGGACTCCGGATGAACAAACTGAACAGAATCTTGAATTGCTCCGGATAGGTGAAAAGAATTTCCACAATCAAAAACAATTATGAGAGGATGGCAGAGAATGGAGCAAGATTTAAAAGAAACTCTTCTTCGGTCTTCAACTGCAGAGAATGACGATGATAAAGACCACCATGGATTGTTGAGGCACAACGAAATAAAAATTAGAAAGGTTGAACCAATGGTGAATTTTTTTTGAAAGATTTTGGAGAAAGACATTTGACTGACGATACTTCATTCTTACGTCACTTTAGAAAAGAATTTGAGAATAACTCCGGAAAAATTAGAAGAGTCAGGTAAGATCCTGGGAAAAGACCTTGGCAAAGGAATCTAGATTTCACAAGAGAACCAAGCACATCAAGAGACGCTTCAATTCCATCCGGGATCAAGTCCAGGTGGGAGACATAGAGATATGCAAGATACATACGGATCTGAATGTTGCAGGCCCGCTGACTAAGCCTCTTCCACGAGCAAAACATGATCAGCACCAAGACTCCATGGGTGTTAGAATCATTACTGTGTACTCTAGATTATTGACTCTAGTGCAAGTGGGAGACTGAAGGAAATATGCCCTAGAGGCAATAATAAAGTTATTATTTATTTCCTTATTTCATGATAAATGTTTATTATTCATGCTAGAATTGTATTAACTGGAAACATAATACATGTGTGAATACATAGACAAACATAGTGTCACTAGTATGCCTCTACTTGACTAGCTCATTGATCAAAGATGGTTAAGCTTCCTAACCATAGACATGAGTTGTTATTTGATCAATGGGATCACATCATTAGGAAAATGATGTGATTGACTTGACACATTTCGTTAGCTTAGCACTTGATCGTTTAAGTTTACTGCCATTACTTTCTTCATGACTTATACATGTTCCTATGACTATGAGATTATGCAACTCCCGAATACCGGAGGATCACTTTGTGTGCTACCAAACGTCACAACGTAACTGGGTGATTATAAAGGTGCTCTACAGGTGTCTCCGATGGTATTTGTGGAGTTGGCATAGATCAAGAATAGGATTTGTCACTCCGATTGTCGGAGAGGCATCTCTGGGCCCACTCGGTAATGCACATCACTATAAGCCTTGCAAGCAATGTGACTAATGAGTTAGTTGCGGGATGTTGCATTACAGAACGAGTAAATAGACTTGCCGGTAACGAGATTGAACTAGGTATTGAGATACCGGCGATCGAATCTCGAGCAAGTAACATACCGATGACAAAGGGAACAACGTATATTGTTATGTGGTTTGACCGATAAAGATCTTCGTAGAATATGTAGGAACCAATATGAGCATCCAGGTTCCGCTATTGGTTATTGACCGGAGATAGGTCTCGGTCATGTCTACATAGTTCTCGAACCTGTAGGGTCCGCACGCTTAAAGTTCTGTGATGATCGATATTATGAGTTTATATGTTTTGATGTACCGAAGCTAGTTCGGAGTCTCGGATATGATCACGGACATGACGAGGAGTCTCGAAATGGTTGAGACATGAAGATTGATACATTGGAAGCCTACATTTGGACATCGGAAAAGTTCCGGGTGAAATCAGAATTTTACGGGAGTGCCGGAGGGGTTACCGGAACCCCCGGGGGTTAATGGGCCTTGTTGGGCCCTAGTGGAGAGAGAGAGGGGCCGCCCATGGGAGGCCACGCGCCCCTCCCCCTCTGGTCCGAATTGGACTAGGAGAGGGGAGGGGGCGATGCCCCCCTTTCCTTCTCCTTCTCCCCCTTCCTTTCCCCCTCCTAGTAGGAGTAGGAAAGAGGGGAATCCTACTCCTACTAGGAGGAGGATTCCTCCTCCTGGCGCGCCCTCTAGGGCCGACCGGCCTCCCCCTTGCTCCTTTATATATAGGGGGCAGGAGGGCACCTCTAGACACACAAGTTGATCATTGATCTCTCCCAGCCGTGTGCGGTGCCCCCCTCCACCATAATCCACCTCGGTAATATTGTAGCGGTGCTTAGGCGAAGCCCTGCGACGGTAGCTTCATCAACATCATTACCACGCTGTCGTGCTGACAAAACTCTTCCCCGAGCTCTACTGGATCGTGAGTTCGCGGGACGTCACTGAGCTGAACGTGTGCTGAACGCGGAGGTGCCGTATGTTCAGTACTGAGGATCGGTCCATCGTGAAGACGTATGACTACATCAACCGCGTTATCATAATGCTTCCGCTTAACAGTCTACGAGGGTACACGGACGACACTCTCCCCTCTCGTTGCTATGCATCACCAAGATCTTGCGTGTGCGTAGGGAATTTTTTTGAAATTACTACGTTCCCCAACAATGTTGTTTCTCAAGAGAGGGGCAATGTCAGGCATCAGGTGTCTGATATTTAGTTAACGCGTTGAGATTCAGAGAAGGGGTGTAGCAATCCGACAATACCGTTTCAGAGGGAACGACTGCGATGGCTCCTGAGCAGATCACCACTGTAGGATTCTAGATACAATTATTGTAGAGTTTTATTTCTTTTACTGCACTTTAATGAGCTGTCACTGTGTAACGCCCTCGATGCGGCTATATCTCCTACGTGTTGAAGCACGACTTAGAGGCATAACCGCATTGAAAGCAATGTCGCAAGTGAGGTAATCTTCGCAAACAACCCATGTAATATAAATAAAGGGGAAAAGATACATAGTTGGCTTACACTCACCACGTCACACAAATACATAAATAGCATTACATTCATCCAATACACTCATGGTCCGACTACGGTACCAAAATAAAGATCAACCCCCAAATGCGACAAAGTCCCCGATCGCCCCAACTAGGCACCACTACTGATCATCTGGGAACGACACATAGTAACGACGAGAGTCTTCATTGAACTCCCACTTGAGCTCAAGCGCATCGTCTGGAATGGTATCATCGGTCCCTGCATCTGGTTTTGGAAGTAAACTGTGAGTCACGGGGACTCAGCAATCTCACACCCTCGCGATCAATACTATTTAAGCTTATAGGTAAGGCAAGGTATGATGTGGAGCTGCAGCAAGCAACTAGCATATATGGTGGCTAACCTATTCACAAAAGAGAGCGAGAAGAGAAGGCAAAAGCACGGTCGAACAACTATGATCAAGAAGTGATCCTAGAACAACCTACGTCAAGCATTACTCCAACACCGTGTTCACTTCCTGGACTCCGCCGAGAAGAGACCATCACGGTTACACACACGGTTGGTGCATTTTAATTAAGTTAAGCTTCATGTTATCTACAACCGGACATTAACAAATTCCCATCTGCCCATAACCACGGGCACGGCTTTTGAAATTTCAAATCCCTGCCGGGGAGTCCCAACTTAGCCCATCATAAGCTCTCACGGTCAACGAAGGATATTCCTTCTCCCAAGACAATCCGATCAGACTCGGCATCCCGGTTACAAGACATCCTCGACAATGGTAAAACAAGTCCAGCAACACCGCCCGAATGTGCCGACAAATCCTGATAGGAGCTGCACATATCTCGTTCTCAGGGCACACTCAGATGAGACATCCTACGAGTAAAACCAACCCTCAAGTTTCCCCGAGGTGGCCCCGTAGTCTACTCAGTCGGACCAACACTCAGAGGACCATTGGCCCAGGGGGGTTTAAATAAAGATGACCCTTGGGCTCCGGAAACCCAAGGGAAAAATAGGCTAGGTGGCAAATGGTAAAACCAAGGTTGGGCATTGCTGGAGGAGTTTTATTCAAGGCGAACTATCAAGGGGTTCCCATTATAACCCAACCGTGTAAGGAACGCAAAATCCGGGAACATAACACCGATATGACGGAAACTAGCGCGGCAAGAGTGGAACAAAACACTAGGCATAAGGCCGAGCTTTCCACCCTTTACCAAGTATATAGGTGCATTAAGATAAACAAGATAATATGGTGATATCCCAACAATAAACAATGTTCCAACAAGGAACAATCTCCAATCTTCACCTGCAACTAGCAACGCTATAAGAGGGGCTGAGCAAAGCGGTAACATAGCCAAACAACGGTTTGCTAGGACATGGTGGGTTAGAGGTTTGACATGGAAATTTGGGAGGCATGATAAGAAAGTGGTAGGTATCGTAGCATAGGCATAGCAAAAGAGCGAGCATCTAGCAAGCAAAGATAGAAGTGATTTCGAGGGTATGGTCATCTTGCCTACAAAGTACTCAGAGTTGCCTTGATCCTCGTAAGCAAACTCAACGGGCTCCTCATTCACGAACTCGTCTCCCGGCTCTACCCAAAGCAAGAGAACAAGCAAAAGGAACACAATCAACCACGTGCAATGCTCAAGCAACATGATGCAAACATGGTATGCTATGCGGGATTCGATATGTGATGCATAGGAATGATTTGCAAAGGAATGATTGAACCTGGCCTCAACTTGGAAATCCAAGAGTGCCACTGGAAAGGTGAGTTGATTTCGGTTGAAATCGATATAAATATCATCGAAATCGGACGCACGGTTTGGAAATGGCAAGCAAAACAAATATGGCACCGGTCTGCGATAATCAGCAAGTGACTAAGTAAATGCATCAAGATAAATATTCTACAGCACTCAAACATGGCACCAAAATACATGGCAGGGATCCACTCATGAAGCTTGACGAAATATGAACACTGAGCTATGGCTAATTCATCCATTAACAGGTTCAAACAAGCATGGCAAAAGTGCAAATGATAACAGGTTTCAGACTTGGTGAAATTAACAGAAGTCTAGAATTTATCATCAGGAAGCAATCTTTAGAGCATGAAAACTACATGCTACAGGAACTTAACATGGCAAAGCAAGGCATGGCATGAAGCTACTCAAATCACTTAACAAAAGTCCCTTAGTGACCTTGAGCCAAAAGGGATCAGAAAATACAATTGTAAGCATGTCAACATAGCAAAAACACAAACATATTCAGACTTGGTGAAAAACTGGAGCATGCAAAATAGTTAACGAGTAGGCGTGTTTACGAGCTCGATGCACTCACTACAGAGCATGGCATGACAAACTAAGCATACACCCATCAAGAAGACATGGCATATGAGCTATAGATGGCAAGAACAACAACATAGCATGCACGGATCAATCGCAACATCCTCAGCAAAATCGCTAAACATGTCAACAATCTGCTAGGATCATTTTATAGCAAAAGTAGAGCTCGATTGAGTCAAGCTAGGGTGCTCCATAAATGCAAACAAAGACATGGATGGATAGAGCACCACATTATTAACAAAACATCCTTACTAATCATCATCAAAAGAGGCACAGATCACTAGGAAACAACATGAACATATGGCATAACAACAAAATCAGGACAAGGACTTAGTGAAATTCTAAGTCCCTGAAATCAGCATCAACGATTACGCTACTTTGCATGCTTGTGCTAGTCACCACAAATATCACAAAAATACATGGCATACACCCCTGTAAAAATGGCATGGCATTCATCAAAACACATGTAGAGCTCAGGATCATAGCATGCACGCATTAATCATGGCAAAAATGACAAAATGCCATTTGCCTAAACAGATCTGACATATTCCTCACATAGCCCTCTTCCAATAGCATTTCTGGCAACAAGATGAGCTCAAATGAAAATGATGCAATGAGATGAAATGATGTACTCGTTGGGGCGAACAGTTTGATATGCTACACGCGCGAATCGGAGCTACGGATGCAGAGTAATGGCATGTCAAAGAATGCAAAATATTAGGGTTTTGGGAGGAAAAAGTCAACCCGCGGGATATTTCCAGATCTGAGATCTGCATGCAAACAGAGGTTCATCGGAGACCTGTTCACTGGAGCTGTCGCGGAGCTCGCTGGAGGAAGAAGACGAGGGAAGGAGAGGTCGCCGGGGACTCGCCGGAGTGCGGCGACGACGCTGGTGACGGCGGTGGCCGGCGGAGGCCTCGGGCGGCGCGGGTGAGGCCGGTGCGGCGGCCGGAGCTGCTGCGGTGGCGGGGCAGCGCGACGACCGGAGAGGAGGTAGAAAATAGCGGCGCGGCGGAGCGTCGCCGGTGGCAAGGCAGTGCGGGCGATTGGGCGGCGGGGAGGCGCCCTGGCGGCGCGGCGGCGGATGGGCCTCGGGGGCCCGGAGTGGGCTTCCCGGGCTGGCGGCGGCGGCGGTTCTACGGCGCCATGTGGCGCGAACTGAGTGGCGGGGCGGTGTGTCCGGCGCGCCCAGACACGTCCGGCGCGCTGAGGGACGAAAGAACTAGGGTTTGGAAGGGGAAGATCCGGGATTTAGAATGGGGTGTCTATTTATAGAGGTAGAGGTAGCTAGGAAGCTCCAAATGAGGTGCGGTTTGCGGCCACGCGATCGTGATCGAACGCTCTAGATGATGGAGGGGTTTTCGGTGGGTTTTGGGCCAAATTGGAAGGGTGTTGGGCTGCAACACACACGAGGCCTTCTCGGTCCCTCGATTAACCGTTGGAGTATCGAACGAAGTCCAAATGGCACGAAACTTGACAGGCGGTCTACCGGTAGTAAACCAAGGCCACATGGCAAGTCCCGGTCCAATCCGGAAATTTTTAACGCTCGCACATGAAAAGAGGTAGAAAGGACCACCGGAGGACATAAGAGCGCCGGAATGCAAAACGGACAACGGGGAAAATGCTCGAATGCATGAGACGAACACGTATGCAAATGCAATGCACATGATGACATGATATGAGATGCATGACAAAGACAAAACACACGGAGGCAAAAACCCGACAACGAGGAAAATAAAACAACTTAGGCCGGAAACGGCAAGAGTTGGAGTACAAATAAGGTAAATTACATCCGGGGTGTTACACACTGGTCAGCCTATAAACAGCCGGGATGTGGCTGGAGAGGATCATCATCGAATTCCCATTTGCCTGGTCGGCTACGACTTGTAAATGAACCATGTACTTCTCCTCTTAAAGCAATATACACTTGAGATCGGGATCATTATTCTCCACATTTTTTCTTAGATTAGCTAAGTAAAATCCTCTCATACACCTCGGGTTTTGACAAACATGCTTTGTTGCAAACAAATCTCAGCTCGGTGCCCACCTCCTCCCGTGCACTCGAAGTAGCCCAAGCATGACCACCCAATGCAGCACCGCCGCGACAACCCCACATAGTGCCGCCGCCCGCCGGCAAGACCTAGGCAGCTGCCACACACCAGGCCGCCCCAACTGCCCAGCAACCAGCACAATGTTGACACCATGGCGCTGAGCAGCACGCCACCCAGCTAGCCAGCCAACCAACTATTTCACACCAGAGCTTACGACTGACATGCTCCATCAGTTCCTGGATATATGGCAGCGAGTAGATGGGGTGGCCCTGCAAGAGGATGCACATGACAAGGTACAGTGAGCGTGGGAGAAGGATGGCATGTTTTTGGCACGCTCAGCATACGCGGCCAAGTTCGTGGGACTCGAGGTTGCACCAATGGTGGAATTCACATGGAAGTCACGGGCGCCCCTGCAGCGTCGCTTCTTCGTTTGGCTTGCCGTGAGGAATAGGTGTTGGACCTCTGACTGCCTTGCTCGACGGGGGCTCCCCCACCAAAGCTCGTGTCCACTATGTGGCCAACACAAGGAGACCATCACCCACATCATGATCGGATGTGTCTTTGCAAGAGAGGTCTGGGGAAAGGTGTGCCTGGCCTTGGGACGACCAGACCATGCTCCAACACCGATAGAGTCACTTACAGAGTGGTGCATCGGGCAAGAGGAAATTGGGCAACACCGGAAGCTGGCTAGGACAATCTGCATCTTGGTCCTATGGGAGCTGTGGACTCACCGTAATGCAGTGGTCTTTGACGGAGTGGCGCCATCCACACTCACGGTGCTCAAGAGCATAGGAAGTAAGGCTGGGGCTTGGAAGCAGGCAGGACTACTGCGAGGGGAAGTCGAGGTGTTCTTCGTTGGCCTTGCATTGTGGGAGAGTAGTCCTTAATAGCGAGTTAGGCAGGTGGGGTGACCGAGGGGCTATCTGTACATACCATTGTAACATCAAGTGTGGAGGGTTTCTATCCTTTCCTTCTATAATATATGATACACACACTCGTGCGTATTCGAGGAAAAAAACTCCGAGCGAAACCGCTGAGCACCACGCCGCCGTCGCGTGCGTGTTGTTTGCCGTCGATGCTCTCGTACTGTTGGTAGATTTATTTTTGAGAAAAGTATACTTTTCGTCCCTCAACTTTCGACGGAGTCTCGGTTTGGTCCCTCAACTTTGAAACTGGACAACTTGCACTCCCAACTACTGAAACCGGACAAGGTTCATCCTGGTCTCAGCTTTGAACGGTTTTGGTGTTGATTCACCACGGTTTTGACCGGTGCTGACTTAAATACGTGTATATATTTCAAATCCGTGAATTTTTTGAAATTCATGTACTTTTTTCAAATCTATGTACTTTTTCACGTTCACGTAAAAATTTAAATTCACATACCTTTTTGAAATGCATGTAAGTTTCCCAAATTCGCATACTTTTTATAGTCCGCGTTTTTTCTCAAATACATGTACTTTTTCAAGTTCGTGTACTGCTTTCATATCCATGTACTTTTTTTCAAATTCATTGCCTTTTGATAAAGTATGCGGATTTGAAAAAAGCACGTGAACTTGAAAATGGTATGCGGACCTGAAAAAATAATCGGATTCCAAGAAAATGCGCGAATTTGAGTCAAAACCGGGGAAGTCAACACCAAAACTGGTAAAACCGTGTCCAGGGACGAACCTTGTCCGGTTTTAGTAGTTGGAGTTGCAAGTTGTCCGGTTTCGGAGTTGAGGGACCAAATCTAGACTCTGTCAAGAGTTGAGGGACGAAAAATATATATTTTTTCTTCATTTTTTTACTCAAGAAATCTGTTCAAATTGAAAAGGACGGGAAGTGGCTTAGAGTCCGTAAAGTTACCTCCATACCGACGTAATTTTACAGCGTGGAACGGAGGCCTCTTCTTCTCATGGTTTGGTCGGACGCAACTTCTCGCTCGGTCGATCGACCAATGTGAAGAATTAGCCAGCTTCTTAAATACACGTTCTATGATTGACTATTCATCATCCTCTACTGGACTGTGGTGAAAAATACTCCAGTAGAGGATAACTTCCATAAGGGACCTAAGTTGCCTGGGTGAAGAATTCTTATTCATCAACCTCTTGCTAATTCTTGTCCGGTTCTATACAATACTATGGAAGTTGTCCATAAGGGACCTAAGTTGCCTACAATGTTAAAAGATTTTTATGGGATCTAAGTCATCTATCATGATTTGAAATTTCAAAACTATGTGGGGATGGATGGTATAAAATTTGTGTGCTTTCCTTTTCTAGGGAGGGAGTCTGCCCACCAACACCACTGAGCGCAAGAGTATTGGCTACCCAGGTCACGACGAGCTCTTCAAAAACTAAACCCCACATGGATATGTTTTGATGATTTTTTCTTTCAAAAAGCAACTTAATGCCAGATGAGGCAACTTTAGTGCTAAACAGAAGCAACTTCACTCCATTAAAAGTAACTAATTACTAGCAATAAGCGACGAACTAGTAATAGAGAACTACTTAAAAACAGATGTAGATAACATCACATCACCTTCATAGGCAACTTTCTTTCTACTATAGGCAACTTTAGTGCTAATAGACAACTTCCCTACATTTTGTGTCCTAGTTAACTGTGTATGACATTCTCCTAACTTCCTCACCGGTACTTCTAAGTTTTCTATTGTTCATGATCATAAGTTGTTGTTTCTAAATTGCCTATAATACTATAATGTAATCTACCATTGATACTCTTTCGTCTTCTATTGCTAGTTATGGTAGGCAACTCGGTGGTGAATCGAGGCAACTTCAGAGTATTTGTAGGCAGCTTAGAAAAATAATGATAAACCACTTCACAATATTGTAGGCAACTATTTCTACAAAGTTAGGCAACTGGGCAGCAATGATAAGCAACTAATTACCAATATCAGGTAACTGGCATCAATGGTAGGCAATTTATAGTATTTATAGGCAACTGAACATCAACTGTAGGCAACTAACCATCAAACAATAGACAACTGAGTAGCCGTGATAGGCAAGTTGGGATAATGTTAGCAAAATTCAAAGATACACATAATCCAGTGAAGTTTTTTTGTATATAACACTAAAGGGGTCTGATGTTTTGTGTTTTTTTTCTTGTTTTATGCAAACCAACCTAATAAACAGTCTAATAGGATAAAAAGAAGAAGTTGCTTCCGTATAGCACTATAGTTGCCTCCATTGCATCCAAAGTTGCCCACAAAAAAAGATTGACAAAACCCACATGTCGTGGTTTTGTCACGGCAGATGTCCTTAGTGTCAGGACTTAGTCGCATGCCAACGCATCTATGTGGTAGCTTGAGAGGGGTTGAGTGGGACAAGAGACACAGGGCGGATCAACACACAAGACAAGGGTTTAGACAGCTTCGGGCCCCGGGAAACATCATCCGGAATAGCCCTACATGATGTTTGTGGCTAGGTCTCATTATGATCATGAAGGAGCCGCCATAAACCGGCTCTCCTAGTTGTGTCTAGCCCTAGAGATTATCTTCTTACTTGTTGCTTGTCCCTCTTTGGGGAGCCCTGCCCCTCCTTATATAAGTTAGAGGGGCGGGTTACATGTGGAGTCCTATTAGGACTAGGACTAATCTACCTTCTAATACAAACCGGATACAAGTCCAGGTCTTAACTCCGTGTAAGATAAATGTCCGTCACGCCTTTCCTCGTAAACCGGCCCACCATAACATGAGCCGGCCTTCTGGGCCTTGGGCCTTGTCATCCATCTGAAACACGTGTCGGGTCACCAATGAGTATTCAGGCTCATGAATTGTCATACCAGCGAACCGCCAGACACGTAAGTCGCCAATCCTCTGGCGGGTTACCAATGAAACGCCAAGTCTGGCCGGGTTATACTTCCATCCGGTTTACGCCGCGGGGTATATCTCCGACATTAGCCCCCAAGTTTAGCTTGGATTTATCCATGGTAAACTTATACCATAAAATAAACACAAGAACCAATTTGACAGGTTGTGCTCTGGGTTAAGAACTCTTGTAAACCGGCACCTGAACATCCTTAAGTCCCTGTCATTTCCTTCTTCTAGAAATTCCGGGTAAATAAACCAGCTTCATAATCAATTTGCTTCCAGGAGAAACATTGTAAATAAAGAATCCATTTGAATCGGCCTTCAATGCTCTATAGCCCCCAAGTCTTGAGCAGAAACAAAGTGATGATTTAAGACATGCTTCAATATAAATATTACCACTTTAAAGAAATCCATGTTGTTCATCTCAATCACTAGTAAAGATTGAATACTCCATATATGTAGCCCCCAAGTGCCGGGTTGTCATGCTTGCAGCAACCTGGGATTTGTAATTGCCTTATGCTCATAAAAACTTCAACCAGTGTAACCCCCAAGGGCCAGGTTATTATGCAATAATGAGCAGGGACTTTATAAATATAATCATGCTTCATTAAAAATAATATCATATGATGTAACTCCACCATGGGGCTTGAACCCACGTCCACAAGGTTAAGAGCTTTGTGTTTTACCAACTGAGCAGTGGACCCTTGAGTATAACAGATTAAGACTTGTGTACCTTGAATCATTGATAGGAGCAATTGGTAGCCCCCAAGTGTCATGGTGCATGTTTGCAGTGACATGAGACTTGTATATTTAATGTAATCTCAACTTGAATAATGTAGCCCCCAAATGCCGGGTCATAAGCCTGCAGCGACTCGGAACTATTCCTTCAATTGTAGAATAAATTATATCTATTTATAAGATAATAGCCATTGTGCTTAAAGCAACTTTGAAAAACCTCAATCATAATACTGGTTTTGATAACCATAAAAAATCCAGCCATGTTTGGCTATTTGAAGATTTGAATAATATAATCCAGTTTAAAAACCTCAGTCATTCAATATCATCATGAAAATCCAGTCAATTTTGGCTATGAAAGATATGAATATCTTACCAGTTGATAAGTAAATCCGGAGTTTAAATACTCGGCGACTCTTGGTCGATGGAGACTTGATGCGCATTCATTGTAAGCCGGAATTTTTATAACCTGGTGGCTGATAGCCTTTGAGAAAATCCAAAATGGATAACCCTTTTGAAGCATCAATTTTGATGATGAGCTTGAATTTATATATCATAATTCTGCAAATCCTGCATAAAGTGTAAATAACATATGCCCGGGCGACTTAACGTCGAAAACCAGGGTGGGTAGCCACCCGAATGCATTCTTATCTTGCAGACAAGTAGATCACAAGAATCCTTGGCGGTTTACCACAGAGCGGGTCATAATGCCCATATAAATAGCCAAGGTTTATAACCAAACCTGTAATTGAAGATAATCAAATATGACATAGATGATACCTGTGACATTGAATCACCTTGTTGGTTTAACCAATTCTTGTAGTGAGGGTGGTAACCCCAATCTTGAGTATTGAGAACTCCTTCCTTAATTTGCCAGATTATGATAATAAACCATACCGGGATATAATAAACACCAGATTTTCCTTATAACACTGGCGACTTGTTAGTCAAAACCAGATCGGGTTAATGAACACCGGATTATAACTGATCATGTACTGACAACTTGTAGTTGAAAGCCAAGCCGGGTCAAGGATGCCGGTTTATCAGAAGATATTATGAACCTCAACAAAGGCGAAAAAACTTGGCAAACAGAACTCAAAAAAGAACATGCGAGGCTTTTTACGAGCTGCCAGGCTCCAAATCGAGGCTTTTCATGGGCTACCAGGCCACTGAATTAACCATTTCACAAAGCCTCTTAAGATGGACCTCAATCTTTAACCAATCACGTTTTAACTTTGACAAGTTCAGGGTCTATGAGATTGACTGTCAAACGTTCGCGGGTCGTACCAGGTTTACCTGGGCGGAGTGACTTACTAAAAGAAGGCAGGTTAATCCGGGGTTTTAGGTGCGTACACCTGGCTTCCAAGCCTGGCTTGATAGCCTATTACAGGGTGCAGACTCTTAGTTCCTTGCGAAGCAAAGAGCCCCCAAGTAACTTCCCTGGTGGCCTTACGCCGATCAAGAGGTGTAGCTATGGTTCAAAGTCAACCAAGCCCCCAAGTGATTTCCCTGGTAGCCTTACGCCGATCAAGAGGTGTAGCTATGGTTCGAATACGACCAAGCCCCCAAGTGATATATTTATGAGCTTTGCTCGTCGGGTGCCTATGTTTGAGTTGTGCTGTGCAATAAACCCTCTTTGGCACCTTATGATAATATGAGCTTGATAGCCAGATTAAGAGGGTAGTAACACTATGTTCTTTTTGGTGAATGCACCTATGTTTGAACAGGAAGCCCCCAAGTGGTCAATAATATGATAAGCCAATAAGGCAGGATACCCATGTTTGAACGGCACATCATAGCAACAGGTCGTCTTCGGCAACCTTTAACTTTTTGCAAGAGATAAATTCTTCTTGAACCCGTATTTTGAACTGGATATTTGAGAGCTTCAACGCTTTATGAGAGACATCTTTCCCTTGAACCGGATTTTAAACCGGAATCTTCATTTTCAGCCGGAATTTTTCTAACGGCCTTTAAACTCGAACTTGCGAGAAATTAATTCTTTTTGAACTGGAAATTCTTAAACCGGATTTGAGAGCTTCAGAGCTTTGTGGGAGACCGGTTTCCCTTGAACCGGATTGTAAACCGGAATCTTTATTTTGAACCGACAATTTTCTGATGGCCTTTAAACTGGCAATATTTACTGAGCCATGGCATCATAGCCCCCGAGTCTCAAGGTGACTTGAGGAGTTGGCTTGAGATTCTTCATAATTAACCATGATATAGACCAGTTTGAATCCTGCATGGGACAACTTGCAAACCGGAGTAATTGCTCCTTTAAAGAAAGCAATATATAATATAAAAAATATGCTGGATGGATTTCACCTGATACATCATGCCAGTAGTTATCCTCCGCGAGTTTGATGATCACCATGGTGAAACTGAAATCAATGATGGACGAGCCGGCCACGAGATCAAACAAATGAGTCGGTCGCGGACACGTGAACCGGCCGCGAGAGCGAATGGGCGAGTTGGCCACAGGGACGGTCCCTGAGTTGAAGTAGTCCGGGCCGTAAGGGCGGCGTCTTGCACACATATTGTTTGATCATTATGCCACGGTCATATGCTAGCGCATGCCAATAATTATGCGATTTATATATCCACGATCCGGCCATCGTCTTTGCAGTGACCAATTGTCCTGCATATAAAATACAAAGACCAAAGTAATTGTTCGCAGACAAATTACTATATAGAGATGAAGTAGATAAGATGTATATCACCTAATGTATTTTGACCTTATGATCCTCGGCAGTGTCCTTTAGTCAACCCGGCACATTGAACAGGCCGGACCGCAGGGCAGACAGTAAAACGACCGCAACATCAGAGGCGGCACAGACAGATGAGTCGGCCGCAGTGTTGTAAGCCGGCTCGGGCGGGAGAGTTGGCCGCGATGTTGTAAGCCGGTGTGGATGCGTGAACCGCCACGAGGGCAGATGAGCGAGTTGTCCGTGGCGTTGTAAGTTGGCGCGGACGGGTGAGTCGGCCACAACAATGTAAACTGGTGTGGGAGTCCGTTGAGTAAGGACGACTGTCGGTGTCAAAACCGGCGGATCTCGGGTAGGGGGTCCCGAACTGTGCGTCTAGGTGGATGGTAATAGGAGACAAGGGACACGATGTTTTTACCCAGGTTCAGGCCCTCTCGATGGAGGTAAAACCCTACTCCTGCTTGATTAATATTGATGATATGGGTAGTACAAGAGTAGATCTACCACGAGATCAGAGAGGCTAAACCCTAGAAGCTAGCCTATGGTATGACTGTTGTGATTGTGTCCTACAGACTAAACCCTCCGGTTTATATAGACACCGGAGGGGGCTAGGGTTACACATAGTCGGTTACAATGGGAGGAGATCTACATATCCATATTGCCAAGCTTGCCTTCCACGTCAAGGAAAGTCCCATCCGGACACGGGACGAAGTCTTCAATCTTATATCTTCATAGTCCAAGAGTCCGGCCAATGGTTATAGTCCGGCTGTCCAGATACCCCCTAATCCAGGACTCCCTCAGTAGCCTCTGAACCAGGCTTCAATGACGACGAGTCCTACGCGCAGATTGTCTTCGGCATTGCAAGGTAGGTTCCTCCTCCGAATACTTCATAGAAGATTTTGAACATGAGGATCGTGTCCGGCTCTGCAAAACAAGTCCCACATACCATCGTATAGAGAGTAATATTTTCACAAATCTAATCTCCTAACGTATTCTGCAGCGTGACATCACACCACAGCCAAGCCTGAATCATTTTTTACTGTCCCACCTCAGCACATTTTGCGAGGCGGTTTCCTTGGCACGTCTTGTCGAAGCAGAGATCGTGTCCCCTTATTACGGGATTCTCATCAATACGGATGTGGGTAACCCAATTGTGCCCGTTGGTATATCTCCTCGATCGAAGGCAAGTCCCAAACGGCCACGAGGAGGACACTTGATATTCACCCTCTTTATAAAGGGGACAAGGCTTTTTCCACTCGATCTTAATTGAATCCGCCTCCCGCCTTGAGTTCCAACACCCAAAGCTCAGGTTTAGGCACTTCGGACCTTCAACTATGTCCGGATCCAACCTTCAAGGTAGGTGGATGCCTTCCTCCGTCACGGAGGAGGACATCAAGTAGTTGAGAGAGGCCGGATATCTGACCGCTGAAATTTCGCATCAGCTGCCTGCCCGAGGGCAAGTCGTCCCTACTCCTGAACCCAACGAGAGCGTCGTGTTCGTCTCCCACTTCCTCCGAGGACTAGGCCTCGCTCTGGATCCCTTTGTTAGGGGCCTTATGTACTATTATGGGCTATATTTTCACGATCTGGCCCCGGATTCCCTTCTTCACATCTCGACATTTATCGCCGTATGTGAGGCCTTCCTCCGCATTACCCCTCACTTCGGCCTGTGGCTTAAGACCTTTGATGTGAAGCCGAAGATGATCGAGGGGCAGCACGCAGCGTGCGGAGGCGCCTTAATAAGCAAAATCGCTGACGGTCCATGGCCTGTGGGTTGCTTCCCAGAGGTGTCCGGATTGTGGCAGCGGGAGTGGTTCTACATCACAGCTCCCCAAAGTGCCAAGTGGGTAGCTGCCCCCATCTTTTGCTCAGGCCCCCCACCACAACTGATGTCATGGATCAGCAAGGGGCTGAGCTGGGGTCCAGCCAAGGACGTGCCAATACTGCAAAGCCGTATCCGAGATCTCTTTGAGAGAGATTTCAGTCTGGTTATGGTAGTGCAAGTTATGCTAGTTCGTCAAGTCCAACCTTGCAAACGCCGGCCCCTTCGCATGTGGGAATTCAACCCGGAAGGACCGTGAGCTATTCAACATTTCCTCGGCATGATGCATGAAGAGATGTACAAGTTGTTCTTCGGACCACAAATAATGTGTCCGGACATCACTGAGGATGCAGGTCTGAGCTGCAATCGCCCGGATACCCAAGTAAGTAGCCCTGTGCCCGGACACGCTATCTGTTCCTTTATCGCCACATCGCCTTTAAAAGAGTTGTTCTTGAACCAGGAGTGGATAGCGAAGGAGAAGTTAATCAGGTGTCCGACCCCCCTTCCTGAGACCTCACCAGATCCCGTGCTAGCCAGGATGCTGGAGGTCGCGCCGTCAGAAGAAAATGAAGGGGGGAACAAGGAAGCTACTGCCTCTGCAGAGGAGGTGGTCCGGAACGGAGGAATCGAAAATTCCTCTCCTCAGGGGAAGAAGAGGACCGCCTCTGAAGACCCGGAGACAATGATCTCAAAGCGGGGGAAGAAGTCTTCGTTAGAGGGTCCTGTGCCGGGGGATACCCCGGCCGTACTGTGCCCTCAAGGGGATCAGCCCTCCACCGAGCCGTAAGTAAAAGAGTGTTTAATAATGAGAGAAATCCTTGCTTCACTTCCGAGGAAAATAACCAAAAATTTACCTTGTAGTTCGGATCTTAGCCCTTCTCAGCAGAGCTCGTCTTCGGGGGATCTTCTTCCAGAGATGATGGAGAGCGGAAAGCCTCCCCCTGCCATACCGCCTCATGAGGCGGGCGACCCCGAGGTGTCGTTGCGGAGGGTTTCTCCTGATCCGGCAAGGCCGGAAGGTAGTCACATGGCCACCCAAAGCCCTCCGTGTCCGGCTTCTGGAAGAAGCAATCGAATTAGTCCGGCACCGCCTGGTGCATGGTCGGAGGTACTGAAGGATCTGCTAGGGCGGGCGTCTATCTCAGAAGAGCACCGTGCGTTGATGGGTACGGTAATTGAAAGGATTTCGTCCGCGGAGAGCGGGTTGCATGAAGCTGTCATGAGTTTACTGACAGGCTTTGAGGTACGTGAAATGATGTACCTTTTGACAGTGCCTCATACTTTAAGATGCGCCCTGTATAGATAGTAGCCCCTGAGACTCTAGGTGCTGTCGAAGACGACGACACGTAGAGGATCATAGCCCCAGGTTTAATTTTGCCGCCTTGATATGCAGGTGGCGAAGTGTCTGGCGGCCAGCCGGACTGATGAATTTCCTGAGCTAAAGCGGCAACTTGACATGGCCGATGCCGACATCGCGCTTGTCAACAAGCGTCTTGAATCGGCACAAGGTATGTAATTTCTCCGGAGACACCTGGTAAGAGGAGCTTGATGCCAGTATCTTATAATGTGCGTGCTTAATGCAGATGGGGCTGGCGCCATGGAGAACCTTCGGGCAGAGCTTGCCCGAGCCAAAGAATAAGCCAGGAAAAGCGATGCGGCTGCCCTAAAGGCGTTTGAGGAGCTAAAAGCCGAACATGTTGCTCACTGCTGAAGCAAGGAGGAAATGGCCGAGATAGCTGTGAAGTTGAAGAATGCTGCTGACCGCTGCAAGCTTCTTGAAAAGGAAGACCGGGCGGAGCGGACAGACCTGGAGAAGGCCACGACGGCAGCCAAGGAAACTCGTTCTGCGATGAGAGCGATGAAGGAGGAGCTGCGTCAAGCCGGTGATATCGCGGCTGGGAAGCCCTTTATGCTGCGGATGAAGTCCGGAGATCCTAAATATGCTCCGTTGGACCAGATGTGGAGTTCGGCGGACGCATATCTAGATTTAGCGGCGAGTGTTGCTAATGCGGCCGAACACTTTCGAGATCAAAAGGATCGCGAAGTGGAAAGGCTATGCTGGTCACAATTCAACAATCCAGAGCGTCCGCTTCCATTGACTGATCGGTTGGCCGAATGGGCCGAGCTGAATATGTTGTCCGAACTTGCTATGAGGTATGTCGTGGATCATCTGTGGCCGGGAAGGCCAAAGCCGAACAATTATTTTAGCTTGGTGCAGCAGTTCCTTGGTGTGGTGCCGTATATCAACGCGATGAAGAGGTCAGCATGCGTGGAGGGTGCGCGGATGGCCCTTGCCTGTGTCAAGGCATACTGGGCGGAGATGGAGGCCACCGCCGTTGCAGCCCAAGATTCGGACAGAAGCCGAGTACCTGCCGAGCACTACTTTCAAGAAGTTCTGGAGGGCGCTCGTTCAATAGAGACGCAGTGCTCGAAGGATATTATGTTCGAATAACATGTATTTTCATTGAAAGCAATATTTTGCTGAAATGTAGAAGCTTTTTATACTTGTGCCTGCAAGAATTATGATACCTCCTGTGCGGCCGTTTACGTATATGTATATATAACCTGAAAGATGGCAGTCGTCGGCTTCAGCCCCCACGCACATAATGCGGGGGTGTTCGCAGAAGACGCATTGTCACACTTGATCCAACGTCTTGGTCCATTAAGGAGGTGACAGCGCAGCGAACTAGGCAATCGGACTATAATGCTTTATCACTTTCACTTAGCCATAGGAGTTTGACAGTGGGGCTACTATATAGCCCCTGGTGGCTCCGCGCTCACCCGAATTTGGGGCGCATGTGCGCCTGGCCGGGAAACAGCCCTTAGTTTAGGCGGAGGAATCCCGAAGATTCCGCTAGGTCATCGAGTGGTTGACCAGTCTCACACTATATCATGACAATTAGTTTTCGGCTTTCTCTACTAAGGTGCTCGCCTGGCTGAACCGGGGCACAATCGCAGTAGTTCTCCCGGTGCCACCTTAGCCGATAGAGCGGAACGTAAGGCAGCAAAACACAGGAGCCGGGCAAACCCAACATTTGACCAAAGACATGATTCGGAGCTGATGCATATAAGGCCAAACTCGCAACGCCAGACACTCCCTAAGGTATTCAGTCTTTGTGATTTTAAACGGGCTGAAGAGCCCTTTGTAATAAGCCCCTGGTGTCCAGGTACGTGCATTATTCTGACGTGGCCACATGCCAAGACGCCAGCCTCCTTCTCAGTTGCGCTGAGAATCCGGGGGATGTGTATCAACAAGAGACAGTGAAAAAGGTTTACACAGGGTCTTAATCTAAAAAGAATCCTTAGAACGGGTCCCTGCTGCACGTCTGCGGTTGTGTCTCCGTTGTGCCATATCCTGGACGGGTGTAGCACCATGTTCATCTGGAAAAGAGAGGAACTTAGTTGAAAAAGTAGTCATGCAAAATGTATGTTATACTAATTAAACAAAGTATGATTCAAGGTGGGAAGAATTGAGTTTTATTGCTGCTTGTTTACATGCGCGGAGCCCCTTGTATAGGGGTGTATAACCATCAAACCTTTAACAATTACATAGTTACGCCGGACTCGTCCAGCCGTGTCCATGGTCTTGACGACCTACTAGGCGTTCTGGTTGGTGAGGCAGTTTAGTGTGTTGCTGTTAAAGCAGCCGTACAGTCTTCCGCGCGCAAGGAGCGCTCAATGTTTCCCTTTACTGAAATGATTCCTTGTGGACCGGGCATCTTAAGCATAAGAGACGCATAGTGCGGTATTGCGTTGAAGCGGGCGAAAGCGTCGCGTCCTAGTAGTGCTTGATAGCCACTTTTAAACGGAGCGATGTAGAAGGTTAGCTTTTTGCTACGGAAGTTATCGGGAGAGCCGAATATGACTTCTAGTAGGAGGGAGCCCGAACAACGAGCCCCTCGGCCTGGTGTTACTCCTTTAAAGGAAATATTGCTATGGCTAATTTTTGTTGGGTCTACCCCCATTTTGCGGATCGTGTCCTGATATATCAGGTTCACACTGCTGCCGCCGTCCATCAGGACTCGCGTAAAGTGGTATCCGTCAATCATCGGGTCTAATACCAAGGCAGCCCAGCCTGCGTGCCGGATACTTCCGGAGTAATCCCGATGGTCGAAGGTGATTGGTTTGGACAACCAGTGGCGAAACTCCGTTGTGATAGGCCGCATGGCACGTATCTCTGTGGGCGCCACTTTGTTTCTCCCTTTTGTCACGTGTAATACGTTTACTGTTTTGACTTCTTGTGGGAATTTCTTCTGTTGCCCAGTGCTTTGCTTGTGAGGTTCATCATCGTCTTCACTTGGTGTATCCAGCCCCTTGTGTTCGGCATTGAGTTTGCCGGATTGCTTGAAGACCCAACATTCTCTGTGGGTATGATTTGCAGGCTTACCAGGGGTGCTGTGGATTTGACATATCTTGTCCAGGATTTTGTTTAAGCTGGACAGTTCGTCCCTGTTATCCTTGAGAGGCAGCTTTTGTTGACCCCGCCAAGAGCTTTTGAATCCGGCGTTAACTGCTGTGCTATTCGGGCTGGTTTCCTTATTCCGGCGCTGGTCTTTGCTGCGTCGTGGCTTCCCGTTTCCATTCCTGACTTCGAATGTACTTTGGTCGCTGGTGCTGCATCTTGCCAACCAGCTATCCTCGCCCGTGCAAAAGCGGGTCATGAGGCTTGTTAATGCGGCCATTGTTCTTGGCTTTTCCTGGCCGAGGTGTCTGGTGAGCCATTCGTCTCGAACGCTGTGTTTAAAAGTTGCTAAGGCTTCGGCGTCCGGACAGTCGACTATTTGGTTCTTTTTAGTAAGGAACCTGTTCCAGAGTTTTCAGGCTGACTCTCTGGGCTGTTGAGTTATATGACTTAAATCATCTGCATCCGGTGGTCGGACATAGGTCCCTTGAAAATTTGCCCGAAAGGCGTCCTAGAGCTCTTTCCAACTTCCAGTAGTGTTTTCGGGGAGGCTTTTGAGCCAATGCCTGGCTGGCCCTTTGAGCTTGAGGGGTAGGTATTTGATGGCGTGGAGATCATCTCCTCGAGCCATGTGGGTGTGGAGGATGTAGTCCTCAATCCAGACCCTAGGGTCTGTTGTTCTATCGTATGCCTCTATGTTTATGGGTTTGAATCCCGTTGGAAATTCATGGTCCAGCACCTCATCAGTGAAACATAGGGGGTGTGCGGCACCCCTGTATTTGGGTGTGCCGTGGTGTTCGGATATTTGTTGTGTTGCATTGCTTGCAAGAGCGTGCTTTCTTGGCCTGTAGATAGATCTGGTTGGGCCATCTCTTTGATGCGAGTCCTCGTGTGGATCACGTGCTGGCTTGTGTGCGGCGCCGTGTGCCGCTCTATGTCGGTCGTGAGGTCGTCTATCCGACCGGATGGCTGCTTTGTTTTTTGATTGGGGGGGGGGGGGGGGGCTCTAAGGCCTCCTCATCAAATTCGGGCAGTAGCTTTCGCTTCGGGTAGCTCTTTGTGTGGCGACTGCCGCCATATTTGTCTGTGGTGTTGAGTACTTTGCTCCATCTGATTCTGAGTGCATCTTCCGCAGTCTTCAGCTTCCGCTTCTGCTTTTTCAGGCTATGCGCAGTGGCGACGAGCCTTTTATGGAGGTTCTTCTGCTCCAGGAACTTGTCCGGTGTGAGGTCATCCGGACTGTTATCTTCGCTGGGGACGGGTTGTTCGGTTTGATTATCCAAATTTCCTTGTTTGGATGGTTGCTTGATGCCATGTTCGTCGTTCGCCAGCTCGCCCTGCTCTGTGGTTGGGTCTGTATGACCGCTGTTTCTGTCGAGGCGGGGTTTGGAGCGGCGCTTGCGACGCCGCTTTGACTACTTTTCGAGGGAACGATCCTTTGCTGCATCCTCCTGTTCCTCGTCGTCGTTTCCTTTGGGTGTGTCCACCATATATACATCGTGAGATGAGGTGGCTGTCCAGTGCCCTGTAGGCGCTGGTTCCTGTTCGTCTCCTACATCGTCGTCCATACCGTCGATGTGTTCGGAGTCGAAGTCGAGCATGTCGGTCAAATCATCGACAGTGGCTATGAAGTGGGTGGTGGGTGGGCGTCGAATTTCTTCGTCGTCCGCATCCCAATCCTGCCGGTCATAATCCAGCCAGGACTCTCTTGATAAGGAGAGATACCTTTGTGACTTCAGTATGTCGCCGAAGGGCGAGTGCTGAAAGATATCCGCGGCGGTGAACTCCATGATCGGCGCCCAATCGGATTCGATTGGCAGGGGCGCGGATGGTTCAGAGTCCGGAGGAGAGTCCGGAAATGTGGAGTCACGGGCCTCGCGAAGGATAAGGTTTGTGTTCGGCTCGATCGCCGTCGAGGCTGCGACCTTCATGGAGGGGTTCAGCCACCCATCCCTGGATGGCGCAGTTGGCTCCGAATTGAAGGTCGGAGCGATTGCAGGTGCGATCTCCTGAACATTGTCCTGCGGCAGAGCTAAATGATGCCCATCGTGACAGTGCGGCGCACTTGGCAAGGGCTTGAATCCGTTGAAGATTAAGTCTCCGCAGATGTTGGCCGTGTAGTTTAAAGTTCCAAACCTGACCTGGCCAGGGGCGTAGCTTTCAATCTGCTCCAGATGGCCAAGCGAATTGGCCCACAGTGCAAAGCCGCCGAATACGAAGATCTGTCCGGCGAGAAAAGTCTCACCCTGGACCGCATCACTAACGATGGTCAAAGGAGCCATCAAGCCTGATGATGACGACACAGAGGAACTCTCAATGAAAGCACCAATGTCGGTGTCAAAACTGACACATCTCGGGTAGGGGGTCCCGAACTGTGCGTCTAGGCGGATGGTAACAGGAGACAAGGGACACGATGTTTTTACCCAGGTTCGGGCCCTCTCGACGGAAGTAAAACCCTACTCCTGCTTGATTAATATTGATGATATGGGTAGTACAAGAGTAGATCTACCACGAGATCGGAGAGGCTAAACCCTAGAAGCTAGCCTATGGTATGATTGTTGTGATTGTGTCCTACGGACTAAACCCTCCGGTTTATATAGACACCGGAGGGGGCTAGGGTTACACAGAGTCGGTTACAATGGGAGGAGATCTACATATCCATATTGCCAAGCTTGCCTTCCACGTCAAGGAAAGTCCCATCCGGACACGGGACGAAGTCTTCAATCTTGTATCTTCATAGTCCAAGAGTCCGGCCAATGGTTATAGTCTGGCTGTCCGGATACCCCCTAATCCAGGACTCCCTCAACGACCACCTGTGTTGATTGATGTTGGCACGCCTCCATCTCCGCGGTATAATGCCACTTTGTAATGAATAATTCTCCTGCATATAAAAAATACCATAGAGCAAAGTAGTTGTGCTCAGAGTAATTAAAGTATACTAAGAAAATATATAGGAGAAATAACACCTGATTTATTTTTTTGGACGCATGAACGTGGACGCTGATGATGAAAGCATAGCAAATGTCTGATGTGACCCTAGCACCGTGGCCTCATAAAAAAGGGCATTTGACCACCGCTTGGGTTTGATCTCAAAAGCTTTTAACTGCTGCCTTTTAGCTGTTTCAATAAAAAGCTCGGCGGGTTCCCAGTAGCAGAAACCGCGGCAGTAACAGGCGGCTCAGATGCCGAGCAGAGCAGCGCAGGATGGATGCAGCAACAGAAAGCGTGCGGGCGGTTTGTGGTGGTCGGCGGCTTGATCCGTGGCTGCAACCATGCAGCAGTAGTAGGGGTCCGAGCTCTGTGCCATGACTGCATCTGTCTCCGGGTCATGGTGGATTTGGAAAACCCACGTCCATGTATCCTGATTTTCTTTAATAATGATTGCCCTTTGAACGCCTCTAGGATTGGTGTTGACAGGCTTGATGTACATAAATACTACTTGATGCATGTAGAGTGCGTTGCTGCCATCACCACTGAATAATGTTGTTCCTTAGACAATCATGTGGTGGTTCAAGGGTGAGGAGGCCCAAGGCGTAAGGCAGCGGGGTACACTGAGGAGGTGACCCGAGGCCCTCACGGCATGGAGGCGTCAGCGGGTCGCAGCAGCAACGACAGGTATGACGCCGACTTGGCAAGATCGACCATGGAAGCAGCCGCTCGAATGGCAGTTTGATGCATGGCTGCAGCATCAATGGCACAAGGCCGCGGGTTTGAGAGCCACCCGGAGTGAAGCCGTGGAGTCGAGGGCAACTCGGAGCAGAGAGGCACCGGCGAATCAGCTCGAAAGAGGGAGCGAAGCCGCGCAGAAGAAAGTCAGCGTCGCGGCTCACCGCGGAGGTGAGGCGGATCAGCGACTTGGCTGTGGAGCAGGCCGTAGCAGCGGAAGGCCAAGATGCGGCTTGAAACGGCAGGCGTGAGGCCACAGCAGCGAAGGTGACCCAGGCGGCCCGAGGCGAGCGACTCGACGGGCGAAGTCGGTGAAGTGTGTCGGCGACCGCGGAACCGAGGCATGCCAACGGCTCGGAGGTGGCGACTTTTGGGTATAACCGCCATGACCCACGTGGGTGGCGGCTTAGAACAGAGGCCGGGGTACGTCAGACGCGCTGGCAGAGGCCATTACTACGGAACGGTGCGCCGGCCGTGGTTGAATCGCAGTCGGGGAGGTGTTGACATGACGCGAGGTCAGAGAATGACTTGGTGTCCAACTCTATTTCCGGGTCATGGTTACCTTGGAAAAAGAAAATCCCCCTTTGTGTTTTCACATGTCGGTTGGTCTGATCACAAGCAGCCCCTGAATCTTTGCTTCATATAGTCAAACAAAAACCCTGTCAGTCTTGATGATTGACAGTTGTAGAGACCGTATATAGCAATTTTGTAGCAGAGTCGATTTCAATCCGGTTAATCTCACGACCGCGACAGCACATAGACGCAGCGATGCATGGGTGTGGTGGCGTCGTACAATAGCTTGTAGTACAAACCGATCTCCGATCGAAAAAATACTGACGGCGGCGGCGCACGGATCAAACCCTAATTTTTCTTGATCTCAATATCTTATACGCCGGGTTATCCAAATAACAGTTCTGCGCCAGCTCTTCTTCATCTGTCCAATCGCAAGCTTCTCGGACCCTGAAGAATTCCCTCCAAGAACTCAACACCACCGTGCGCGAGCCCCACGGTGGGCGCCAACTTTTGTGGTTTTGTCATGGCAGATGTCCTTAGTGTCAGGACTTAGTCGCAGGCCAACGCATCTATGTGGTAGCTTGAGAGGGGTTGTGTGGGAGGAGAGACACAGGGCGGATCAACACACAAGACAAGGGTTTAGACAGCTTCGGGCCCCTGGAAACATCATCCGGAATAGCCCTACATGCTGTTTGTGGCTAGGTCTCATTATGATCATGAAGGAGCCCCATAAACCGGCTCTCCTAGTTGTGTCTAGCCCTAGAGATTATCTTCTTGCTTGTTGCTTGTCCCTCTTTGGGGAGCCCTGCCCCTCCTTATATAAGTTAGAGGGGCGGGTTACATGTGGAGTCCTATTAGGACTAGGACTAATCTACCTTCTAATACAAACCGGATACAAGTCCAGGTCTTAACTCCTTGTAAGATAAATGTCCGTCATGCCCTTCCTCGTAAACCGGCCCACCATAACATGAGCCGGCCTTCTGGGCCTTGGGCCTTGTCATTCATCTAAAACACGTGTCGGGTCACCAATGAGTCTTCAGGCTCATGAATCGTCATACCAATGAACCGCCAGACACGTAACTCGCCAATCCTCTGGCGGGTTACCAATGAAACGCCAAGTCTGGTCGGGTTATACTTCCGGCCGGTTTACGCCATGGGGTATGTCCTCGAAACTACCCATATGGGATCTAGTTTTGAACAACTCGTCGTGAGAAACTCAACGGTGAAAACAGAACTGGATTTCGACGCTTGAATAAAAAATTATGACTTTTAAGAATTTTTGAACCCCCAACAAATGCACGTGAGGGCAAGATCTAGGCCGATTTAACAGGATCACGTGGGGGGAAGATGTGGCTGGGGACCAGGGTGCTTCCCTTTTGTTAAGCGCGTGCGGAGGGACCGGTTGCATTCTCTATATATGATAAGAGCGCTGGATCACACGAGCAGGCGCCCGAGCACTTGCTAGCCACGTCCCTACCTTCGCCCATAGTTGAAGTCTGGACGGCCAGACCCTGTTGGGAAACGTTGCATGGAAAAAAATCTACGCACATGCAAGATCTATCAAGGAGATGCATAGCAACGAGGGGGGAGAGTGTGTCTACGTACCCTCATAGACCGTAAGCGGAAGCGTTTCACAATACGGTTGATGTAGTCGAACTTACTTCGCGATCCAACCGGTCTAGTACCGAACGTACGACACCTCCGCATTCAACACACGTTCATCTCGGTGACGTCCCTCACCTTCTTGATCTAGCAAGCCGTCGAGGTAGTAGATGAGTTCCGTCAGCACGACGGCATGGTGACGGTGATGGTGAAGTGATTTCCGCAGGGCTTCGCCTAAGCACTACGAAAATATGACCAGGGGTGTAAACGGTGGAGGGGGCGCCGCACACGGCTAGACAATTGTCTAGGGTGTGCTAGGCGCCCCCTCCGACATATATATATATATATATATATATATATAGGTGGGAGGGGGAGGGGAGGCAGCCTGGCGCACCACATAGGTGGCCGGTCGGCCCTAGGGCTCCTGCCCTGGCCGCGCCCCCTGCCATGTATTCCCAAGGGGGAAGGAAAGAGGGGAGAGAGGGAAGGAAGTGGAAATCCTAACCCACACTTTCCTTTCCCTCCCCCTTTCCCTTCTCCTCCTTAGGGCAGCTTGCTATGGGGGGCGTACCAGCCCCTTGTGGCTGGTGCGTTTCCTCTCTTGGCCCATAAGGCACATATCTTTGCCTGGGTGCCCGAAACTCCTTTCCGGTGACCCTATAAGTACCCGATACCCCCAAAACACTTCCGGTGTCCGAATACCATCATCCTATATATCAATATTTACCTATCGACCATTTCGAGACTCCTCTTCATGTTCGTGATCTCATCCGAGACTCCGAACAACATTCGGTCACCAAATCACATAACTCATATAATACTATATCCTCAACGAACGTTAAGCGTGCGGACCCTACGAGTTCGAGAACTATGTAGACATGACCGAGACACCTCTCCGGTCAATAATCAATAGCGGAACCTGGATGCCCATATTGGTTCCTACATATTCTATGAAGATCTTTATCGGTCGAACCGTTATGGCAACATACATAATTCCCTTAGTCCATAGTTATGTTACTTGCCCGAGATTCAATCGTCGGTATCTTCATACCTAGTTCAATCTCATTAACGTCAAGTCTCTTTACTCATTCCATAATACATCACCTTGTGACTAACTCCTTCGTCGTTTGCTTGCAAGCTTTATGATGTGTATTACCAAGAGGGCCCAGAGATACCTCTCCGATACTCGGAGTGACAAATCCTAATCTCGATCTATGCCAACTCAACAAACACCTCATTATGATGTTTTATAGCACACAAGGTATTTGTCTGGTATTCGGGAGTTGCATAATCTCATATTCGAAGGAATATGTATTTGAAATGAAGAAAGCTATAGCAATAAACTGAATGATCAATATGCTAAGCTAATGGGTGGGCCTAGTCCATCACATCATTCTCCTAATGATGTGATCCCATTATCAAATGACAACACATGTCTATGGTTAGGAAACCATAACCATCTTTTATCAACGAGCTAGTCTAGTAGAGGCTTACTAGGGACACAGTATTTGTTTATGTATTCACACATGTATTTAAGTTTCCGATCAATACAATTCTAGCATGAATAATAAACCTTTATCATGAATAAGGAAATATAAAATAACAACTTTATTATTACCTCTAGGGCATATTTCCTTCAGTCTTTGCTACCTCTTGAGCACTGCGTTGGTTTTCCCTTAAAGAGGAAAGGGTGATGCAGTAAAGCAGCGTAAGTATTTACCTCAATTTTTGAGAACCAATGTATCAATCCAGTAGGAGGCCACGCACGAGTCCCTTGCACCTACACAAGCAAATAAAATCCTTGCAACCAACACAATAAAGGGGTTGTCAATCCCTTCACGGTCACTTACAAAAGTGAGATCTGATAGATATGATAAGATAATATTTTTGGTATTTTTATGATAAAGATCCAAAGTAAATAAAGCGAAATAAAAACGACACCAGAAATAGCTTGTTAATGGGAGATTAATATGATGGAAAATAGACCCGGGGGCCATAGGTTTCACTAGTGGCTTCTCTCGAGAGCATAAGTATTACGGTGGGTAAACAAATTACTGTTGAGCAATTGACAGAATTGAGCATAGTTATGAGAATATCTAGGTATGACCATGTATATAGGCATCACGTCCGAGACAAGTAGACCGACTCCTGCCTGCATCTACTACTATTACTCCACTCATCGACCGCTATCCAGCATGCATCTAGAGTATTAAGTTCACGAAAACAGAGTAACGCCTTAAGCAAGATGACATGATGTAGAGGGATAAAATCATGCAATATGATAAAAAAACCCATCTTGTTATCCTCGATGGCAACAATACAATACGTGCCTTGCTGCCCTATTGTCACTGGGAAAGGACACCGCAAGATTGAACCCAAAGCTAAGAACTTCTCCAATTGCAAGAAAGATCAATCTAGTAGGCCAAACCAAATTGATAATTCGAAGAGACTTGCAAAGATAACCAATCATACATAAAAGAATTCAGAGAAGATTCAAATATTGTTCAGAGATAAACTTGATCATAAACCCACAATTCATCGGTCTCAACAAACACACCGCAAAAGAAGATTACATCAAATAGATCTCCACGAGAATCATGGAGAACTTGTATTGAGATCCAAAAAGAGAGAAGAAGCCATCTAGCTAATAACTATGGACCCGAAGGTCTGAGGTAAACTACTCACACATCATCGGAGAGGCTATGGTGTTGATGTAGAAGCCATCCATGATCGATGCCCCCTCCGGCGGAACTCCAGAAAAGGCCCCAAGATGGGATCTCACGGGTACAGAAGGTTGTGGCGGTGGAATTAGGTTTTTGGCTCCGTATCTGGTAGTTTGGGGGTACGTAGGTATATATAGGAGGAAGAAGTACGTCGATGGAGCAACGTGGGCCCCACGAGGGTGGAGGGCGCGCCTGGGTGGGGCGGGGGGGTAGGCGTGCCCCCCTACCTCGTGCCTTCCTGGTTGATGTCTTGACGTAGGGTCCAAGTCCTCTAGATCACGTTCGTTCCGAAAATCACGTTCCCGAAGGTTTCATTCCGTTTGGACTCCGTTTGATATTCTTTTTCTGCGAAACTCTGAAATAAGCAAAAAACAGCAATTTTGGGCTGGGCCTCCGATTAATAGGTTAGTCCAAAAAATAATATAAAAATGTATAACAAAGGCCATTAATCATCCAAAACAGAATATAATATAGCATGAAGCAATCAAAAATTATAGATACGTTGGAGACGTATCAAGCATCCCCAAGCTTAATTCCTGCTCGTCCTCGAGTAGGTAAAGGATAAAAACATAATTTTTGATGTGGAATGCTACTTGGTATAATTCTTTTAATGTAACCCTCTTAATTGTGGTATGAATATTCAGATCCGAAAGATTCAAGATAAAAGTTTAATATTGACATAAAAGCAATAATACTTCAAGCATACTAACTAAGCAATTATGTCTTCTCAAAATAACATGGCCAAAGAAAGTTCATCCCTACAAAATCATATAGTTTAGTCATGCTCCATTTTCGTCACACAAGAATGCTCTCATCATGAACAACCCCGATGACAAGCCAAGCAATTGTTTCATACTTTAGTAATCTCAAACTTTTTCAACCTTCACGCAATACATGAGCGTGAGCCATGGATATAGCACTATGGGTGGAATAGAATATAATGATGGGGGTTATGTGGAGAAGACAAAAAAGGAGAAAGTCTCCCATCAACGCGGCTAATCAACGGGCTATGGAGATGCCCATCGATTGATGTTAATGTAAGGAGTGGGGATAGCCATGCAACGGATGCACTAGAGCTATAAATGCATGAAAGCTCAACAAAAGAAACTAAGTGGGTGTGCATCCAACTTGCTTGCTCACGAAGACCTACGGCATTTGAGGAAGCCCATTGTTGGAATATACAAGCCAAGTTCTATAATGAAAAATTCCCACTAGTATATGAAAGTGACAAAACAAGAGACTCTCTATCATGAAAATCATGGTGCTACTTTGAAGCACAAGTGCGGAAAAAAAAGGATAGTAGCATTATCCCCTTTTTTGGGCCTTCCTTTTTTTGGCCTTTCTTTTTTCTTTTTTTGGAGATAATACTCTATGAATGATGATCATCGCACTTCTATTTATTTACAACTCAATGATTACAACTCGATACTAGAACAAAGTATGAGTCTATATGAATGCCTCCGGCGGTATACCGGGATAGAAATGAATCAAGAGTGACATGTATGAAAAATTATGAATGGTGGCTTTGCCACAAATACGATGTCAACTACATGATTATGCAAAGCAATATGACAATGATGAATGTGTCATGATAAACGGAATGGTGGAAAGTTGCATGGCAATATATCTCGGAATGGCTATGGAAATGCCATAATAGGTAGATATGGTGGCTGTTTTGAGGAAGATATAAGGAGGTTTATGTGTGAAAGTGCGTATCATATCACAGGGTTTGGATGCACCGGCGAAGTTTGCACCAACTCTCAATGTGAGAAAGGGCAATGCACGGTACCAAAGAGGCTAGCAATGATGGAAGGGTAAGAGTGCGTTTAATCCATGGACTCAACATTAGTCATAAAGAACTCATATACTTATTGCAAAAATCTACAAGTCATCAAAAACCAAGCACTACATGCATGCTCCTAGGGGGATAGATTGGTAGGAAAAGACCATCGCTCGTCCCCGACCGCCACTCATAAGGAAGACAATCAAAGAACACCTCATGTTTCAAATTTGTTACATAACGTTTACCATACGTGCATGCTATGGGACTTGCAAACTTCAACGCAAGTATTTCTCAATTTCACAACTACTCAACTAGCACAACTTTAATATCACTACCTCCATATATCAAAACAACCATCAATCATCAAACTTCTCTTAGTATTCAGCACACTTGTCGGTGTCAAAACCGGCGGATCTCGAGTAGGGGGTCCCGAACTGTGCGTCTAAGGCGGATGGTAACAGGAGGCAGGGGACACGATGTTTTACCCAGGTTCGGGCCCTCTTGATGGAGGTAAAACCCTACGTCCTGCTTTATTGTTCTTGGTAATATGAGTAATACAAGAGTTGATCTACCACGAGATCGGAGAGGCTAAACCCTAGAAGCTAGCCTATGGTATGATTGTATGTTGTCCTACGGACTAAAACCCTCCGGTTTATATAGACACCGGAGGAGGCTAGGGTTACACAAGGTCGGTTACAAAGGAGGAGATATGCATATCCGTATCGCCTAGCTTGCCTTCCACGCCAAGTAGAGTCCCATCCGGACACGGGACGAAGTCTTCAATCTCGTATCTTCATAGTCCAACAGTCCGGCCAAGGGATATAGTCCGGCTGTCCGGAGACCCCCTAATCCAGGACTCCCTCAGTAGCCCCTGAACCAGGCTTCCATGACGATGAGTCCGGCACGCAATGTTGTCTTCGGCATTGCAAGGCGGGTTCCTCCTCCGAATACACCACGAAAGAGTTTGAATACAAGGATAGTGTCCAACCCTGCAAAATAAGTTCCACATACCACCGTAGAGAGAATAATATTTCCACAAATCTAATCTGCTAACACGTTTTGGCAGCATGACATCACGCCACTGCCCGATAATTATTTGAACCGTTTTTCTTTAACCAGCCCCGCACATAACGCGAGGCGGTTTCTTGACACGTCTTGTCAAAGCAGAGATCGTGTTCCCCTTATCACGGGATTCTCATCAATACAAACGTGGGTAACCCAACTGTGCCTGTTGGTATGACTCCTAGATCTTAGGTAAGTCTCAAATGGCCACGAGGAGGATGCCTGATATTCATCCCCTTTATAAAGGGACAAGGCTTTTTCTTTTTTTCCCTCCCATGCTCAATCGAACCCTTCCCCCACCTCGAGTTCTAACACCCAAAGCCCAGGTCAGGTGCTTCAGACCTTCAATCATGTCCGGATCCAGCCTTCAAGGCTGGTGGATGCCTTCCTCCGTCACGGAGGAGGACATCAAGAAGTTGAGGGAGGCCAGATATCTGACCGCCGAAATTTCGCATAGGCTGCCTGCCCGAGGGCAGGTCGTCCCTACTCCCGAACCCAACGAGAGTGTTGCGTTCGTCTCCCACTTCCTCCGAGGATTAGGCCTCGCTCTGGATCCCTTTGTTAGGGGTCTTATGTTCTATTACGGGCTGGATTTTCATGATCTGGCCCCGGATTCCCTTCTTCACATCTCGTCATTTATTGTCATTTGTGAGGCCTTCCTCCGCATTACCCCTCACTTCGGCCTGTGGCTCAAGACCTTCGATGTGAAGCCGAAGATGGTCGAGGGGCAGTACGCAGCGTGCGGAGGTGCTCTAATAAGCAAAATTGCTGACGCTCCATGGCCAAAGGGTTCCTTTCCAGAGGTGTCCGGATTGTGGCAACGGGAGTGGTTTTACGTCACAACTCCCCGAAGTGCCAAGTGGGTAGCTGCTCCCACCTTTCGCTCGGGCCCTTCACCACAACTGATGTCATGGATCAGCAGGGGGCTGAGCTGGGGTCCAGCCAAGGACGTGCCAATACTGTAGAGCCGTATCTGAGATCTATTCGAGGGAGATTTCATTCTAGTTATGGTAATGCAATTTATGCTGGTTCGTGGAGTCCAGCCTTGCAAACGCCGGCCCCTCCGCATGTGGGAATTCAACCCGGAAGGACCGCACACTATTCAGAATTTCCTCGGCATGACGCACGAGGAGATGTACAAATCATTCTTCGGACCCCAAATAGAGTGTCCGGACACCACCGAGGACGTGGGCCTGAGCTACAACCGCCCCGCTGCCCAAGTAAGTAATCCCATGGCCGAACACACTGTCCTTTTATTTATCATGACATCATTCTGAAGAATCGCTCCTTGACCAGGAATGGATAACAAAGGCGAAGATGATCCGGTGTTCGGCCCCCCTTCCTGAAGGCTTGGACAATCCAGTGCTGGAAAAGATGCTCGAGCCCCTTGTCTAGTGCCCTCAAAGGAAGATGAAGGGGGGAATAAAGAGGGCGAAAGCGGGCCTCCATCGCTACCTATTCCAATCGAGGGAATGAGCGCCTCTGCGAGGGAGGATAACCAAGGGGAAGAATCTGACATTCTCTCTCCCCGGGGAATGAAGAGGACTGCCTCTGAAGAAATCTCCGCCAGATGGTCCTGCCTCGGAGGGTACTCTTGCCGCACAATTACCGCATGGGGATCAGCCCTCTACCGAGCTGTAAGTAATCAGAAAGTACTTAATAGTGAAGATATCCTACCTTACTTCCGAAGACAATAACTGATGCTTGTAAATTGTAGTCCGGATCGCAGCCATTCTCGACAGAGTTCATCTTCGGGGGATATTCTTCCAGAGATGATGGAGAGCAAAACGCCTCCCCCGGACTCCCCAGCTCAAGAAGCGGGCGACCTTGATGTGTCATCGCGAAGGGTATCTCCGGATCCAATATCACCAGAGGATAACCCTTTGGCTGCCTGGCATCCCTAGTATCCGGCTCCTGAGGAGAGCGACAGCAAGGGTCCGTATTGTGTGTGGTCGGACGCGCTGAAGGATCTTCTGGGGGAAGCTGTCATCTCGGAAGCGCATCATACGCTAATGGGTACGGTAATTGAAAGGATTTCATCCGCGGAAAGTGGTTTGCATGAAGCTTTTATGAGTTTGCTGAAAGGCTTCGAGGTACGTAAAATAATGTATGCCTTGCATACGTTAGGTATGCCCATGCAGATAGTAGCCCCTGAGACTCTGGTTGTCGTCGAGAACGGCGGCAAACAGAGGATCATAGTCCCAGGTAATAACCAGACCGCCTTTATGTGCAGGTGGTTGGAGCTCCAGTGGCTAGACGGACCAATGGGTTTGCCGAACTAAAGCGACAACTGGATGCGACGGATGCCGACATCGTGCTTGTCAACAAGCGGCTTGACGAGGCACAGGGTGAGTGATTTTTCTAGTGATCGTCACATAATAAGAGCAGCATGATGCCAGTATCTTTAATATGTTGTGACTGCAGATGGAGCGGCCACCGTGGAGACCCTTCGGGCGGAGCTTGCCCGAGCCAAGGAGCAAGCAAGGAGTAGCAATGCAGCCGCTTTACAAGCGGCCGAAGAGTTAAGGGCCAAAAGGGCCGCACATTGTGAAAGCCAAGAAAAAATTGCCCAGATGGCCGTGGAGTTAAAAGACGCTGCTGACCGATACCGGTTCTTGAAGAAGAAAACCGGGCGAAGGCGACGGACCTGGAGAAGGCCCGGGTGGCTGCCAAGGAAGCTCGCTCCAAAATTAGAGTGACGAAGGAGGAGCTGAATCAAGCTGCGGATATCATTTCTGGGAAGCCCTTCTTGTTACAAACTAAGTTCGGAGATCCAAAATATGCTCCTCTAGACTGACTATGGAGTTCTGTGGACGAGTACATGGATTTGGCTGCAAGTGATGCTGATGCGGCCAAGTACTTCAAGGATCCGAAAGGTCCTGAAGTGGAGAAGCTATTCTGGTCACAGCTTCACGCTCCAGTCCGTCCGCTATTGCTGAATGAGCGATTGACCGGTTGGGCCGAGCTCCATAGATTATCCGGACTTGCCATGAGGTCCGTTGTGGATCATCTGTGGCCAGGAGGGCCAAGGCCGAATAGCTACTTTATCTTAGTGCAACAATTCCTTGGTGCTGTGCCACGCATCGATGCTGTAAAGAGGTCGGCATGCATAGAGGGCTCGCGGATGGCCCTTGCCCGTGTCAAAACATACCGGGCGGAAATCGATGCCTCCACTATTGCGGCACAGGGTTCGGCCATAGGCCGAGTGGCCGCCGAGCACTACTTTGAAGAAGTTCTTGAAGGCGCTCATTTGATAGAGGCTCAGTGCTCGAAGAATATTATGTTTAAGTGACATGTATTCCCATTGTAAGGACAATGTTTTATTGAATTTATGAAGGTTGTATTTATACTTTTTCCGCTTTGTTTCTCCCCTTTGTCACGTGTAATACGTTTACTGTTTTGACTTCTGGTGGGAATTTCTTCTGTTCCCCTGTACTTTTCTTGCGAGGCTCGTCCTCATCTTCGCTTGGTGTATCCTGCCCCTTATGTTCGGCGTTGAGCTTGCCGGACTGCTTGAAGACCCAACATTCTCTATGGGTATGGTTTGCAGGTTTATCGGGGGTGCTATGGATCTGACATATTTGATCCAGAATCTTGTTTAGCATGGACAGTTCGTCTCTATTTCCTTTGGAGGGCAGATTTTGCTGACCTGGCAGAGAGCTTCTGAATCCGGCGTTTACCGCCGTGCTCTTCCGGCTGTCTTCTTTATTCGGGCGCTTGTTTTTGCTGCGTCGTGGTTTCCCGTTTCCGTCCCTGACTTCGTATGTACTTGGGTCACTGGTGCTGCATCGGGCTAACCAGCTGTCCTCGCCCGCGCAAAAGCGGGTCATGAGGCTTGTTAATGCTGCCATTGTTCTCAGCTTTTCTTGGCCGAGGTGTCTGGCAAGCCATTCGTCTCGAACACTGTGCTTGAAAGCGCCTAAGGCTTCGGCGTTCGGACATTCGACTATTTGGTTCTTTTTTATTGAGAAACCTGTTCCAAAGCTTTCGGGCTGACTCTCCGGGCTGTTGAGTTATATGACTTAAATCATCTGCATCCAGAGGTCGGACATAGGTCCCTTGAAAAATTGCCCGAAATGCATCTTCGAGCTCTTCCCAGCTTCCAATGGAGTTTTCGGGGAGGCTTTTAAGCCAGTGCCGAGCTGGCCCTTTGAGCTTGAGGGGTAAGTACTTGATGGCGTGGAGATCGTCTCGTCGAGTCATATGTATACGGAGGATGTAGTCCTCAATCCAGACCCCAGGCTCTGTCGCTCCATCGTATGCCTCTATGTTTACGGGTTCGAATCCCTTTGGAAATTCATGCTCCAGCACCTCATCGGTGAAACATAGGGGGTGTGCGGCACCCCTGTATTTGGGTGTACCGTGGTGTTGGGATGTTTGTTGTGTCAATCCAGACCCCAGGCTCTATCGTTCCGTCGTATGCCTCTATGTTTACGGGTTTGAATCCCTTTGGAAATTCATGCTCCAGCACCTCATCGGTGAAACATAGGGGGTGTGCGGCACCCCTGTATTTGGGTGTACCGTGGTGTTGGGATGTTTGTTGTGTTGCATTGCGTGCTGGAGCGTGCTTGCGTGGCCCGTAGATGGATCTGGTTGCGCCGTACTTTTGATGCGAGCCCTCACGTGGATCGCGTACTGGCTTATGTGCGGCGTCGTTTGCTGCTCTATGTTGGCCACGAGGTCGTCTATCCGACTGGATGGCCGTTTTGTTTTTTGATTGAGGGGGATCTAAGGCCTCCTCATCGAATTCAGGTAGCAGCTTTCGCTTCGGGTAGCTCTTGGTGTGGCGATTACCGCCGTACTTCGCTGCAGTGTTGAGTAATTCACCCCATCTAATTCTGAGTGTGTCTTGTGCAGCCCTGAGCCTTTGCTTCTGCTTTTTCAGACTCCTCGCAGTGGCAACAAGCCTTTGATGGGTATTCTGTTTCTCCGGGTGCCTGTCCGGTGTGATGTCATCCGGACTGTTATCTTTGACGGAGTTGGGTTGTTCGGTTTGGTTCTCCGTGTTGCCGTGGTCGGACGATGGTTCAATGCCGTGTTTGTCGCCCGCTGGCTCACCTTGCTCTATCGCTAGGTCTATATGATCATTGTTTCTGCCGAGGCGGGATTTCGACCGGCGCTTACGCCGCCGCTTTGACTGCTTCTCGAGGAACAACCCTTCGCTGCGTCCTTCCGCTCTTCGTCGTTGTTTTCTTTGGGTGCGTCAACCATGTATACATCATATGATGAAGTGGGCGTCCAGTGCCCTGTGTGCAGTGGTTCCTGTTCGTCTCCTGCATCGTCGTCCATACTGTCGATGTCTTCGGAGTCGAAGTGGAGCATGTCGGTCAAATCGTCGACAGTGGCTACTAAGTGGGTGGTGGGTGGGCGGCGAATTTCTTCGTCATCTGCATCCCAATCCTGCCGGACATAGTTTGGCCAGGACTCTCCTGACAGGGAGAGAGACCTTAATGAGTTCAGTATGTCACCGAAGGGCGAGTGCTGAAAGATATCCGCGGAGGTGAACTCCATGATCGGCGCCCAGTCGGATTCGATAGGCACGGGCACAGGCGGTTAGGAGTCCGTGGCCGGGGAAGAATCCGACAGTTTGGCGTCACGGCTCTCATGAAGGGTAAGGTCGATACTCGGCTCGATCGCCGATGAGAATGTGGCCTCTGTGGCGAGGTCTATCCACCCATCCCTGGATGGCGCAATTGGCTCTGAATTGAGGGTCGGAGCGGTCGCCGGTGCGATCTCCCGAACACTGTCCGATGGTAGAGCTAAATCATGCTCATCGTGACCGTGCGGCGCACTCGGCAAGGGCTCGAATCCGTCGAAGATCAAGTCTCCGTGGATGTCGACTGTGTAGTTCAAATTTCCAGATCTGACCTGATGGCTAGGGGCGTAACTCTCGATCTGCTCCAGATGGCCCAGCGAGTTGGCCCGCAGTGCGAAGCCGCCGAATACAAAGATCTGTCCGGGGAGAAAAGTCTCACCCTGGACTGCATCCTATCGATGATCGAAGGATCCATCAAGCCTAATGATGACAACACAGAGGAACTCTCAATGAAAGCACCAATGTCGGTGTCAAAACCGGCGGATCTCGGGTAGGGGGTCCCGAACTGTGCGCCTAAGGCGGATGGTAACAACAGGCATGGGACACGATGTTTTACCCAGGTTCGGGCCATCTTGATGGAGGTAAAACCCTACGTCCTGCTTGATTATTCTTGGTAATATGAGTAATACAAGAGTTGATCTACCACGAAATCGGAGAGGCTAAACCCTAGAAGCTAGCCTATGGTATGCTTGTATGTTGTCGTACGGACTAAAACCCTCTGGTTTATATAGACACCGGAGGAGGCTAGGGTTACACAAGGTCGGTTACAAAGGAGGAGATATGCATATCCGTATCGCCTAGCTTGCCTTCCACGCCAAGTAGAGTCCCATCCGGACACGGGACGAAGTCTTCAATCTCGTATCTTCATAGTCCAACAGTCCGGCCAAGGGATATAGTCCGGCTATCCGGAGACCCCCCTAATCCAGGACTCCCTCAACACTCACAAGAAAGTTTTTTACTAGTCTCGAATATTTAGCATATTAGGATTAATTTCCCAATTTAAGCAAATTACCATGTTGTTTAACACTCTCAAAATAATATAAGTGAAGCATGAGAGAATAATAGTTTCTATAAAACAAATCCACCACCGTGCTCCAAAAGATATAAGTGAAGCACTAGAGCAAAAACTATATAGCTCAAAAGATATAAGTGAAGCGCATAGAGTATTCTAATAAATTCCGAATCATGTGTGTTTCCCTCAAAAGGTGTGTACAACAAAGATGATTGTGGTAAACTAACAAATAAAGACTCAAATAATACAAGACGCTCCAATCAAAACACATATCATGTGGTGAATAAAAATATAGCTCCAAGTAAAGTTACCGATTGAAGTAGATAAAAGAGGGGATGCCTTCCGGGGCATCCCCAAGATTTGGCTTTTAGGTGTCCATAGATTATCCTGGGGTGCCATGGGCATCCCCAAGCTTAGGCTCTTGCCACTCCTTGTTTCATAATCCATCAAATCTTTTACCCAAAACTTGAAAACTTCACAACACAAAACTTAACAGAAAATCTCGTGAGCTCCGTTAGCGAAAGAAAAGAAAACACCACTTCAAGGTACTGTAATGAACTCATTATTTGTTTATATTGGTGTTACACCTACTGTATTCCAACTTCTCTATGGTTTATAAACTATTTTACTACCCATAGATTCATCAAAATAAGCAAACAACACACGAAAAACAGAATCTGTCAAAAACAGAACAATATGTAGTAATATGTAGCTAACGCAAGTTCTGGAACCCAAAAATTCTAAAATAAATTTCTTGACGTGAGTAATTTATCTATTAATCATCTGCAAAAAGAATTAACTAAATAGGACTTCCAAATAAAAATGGCAGCAGTTCTCGTGAGCGCTAAAGTTTCTGTTTTTTACAGCAAGATGAAAAAGACTTTCCCCAAGTCTTCCCAACGGTTCTACTTGGCACAAACACTAATTAAACAGAAAAAACACAACCAAAACATAGGCTAGATAAATTATTTATTACTAAAAAGGAGCAAAAGGCAAGGAATAAAAATAAAATTGGGTTGCCTCCCAACAAGCGCTATCGTTTAGTGCCCCTAGCTGGGCATAATAGCAAGGATAGATCTAGGTATTGCCATCTTTGGTTGGCATTTCTTTAATGAGACATCTATCACCCTTAGGAGTTTATTTCTTTTTATTAATTATAAAACTTCTGGGCACAAAATCGAAAAATTCATTTGTAGCAAATGGTTCCTTAATGATAGCAAAAAGATTGGGATGAATACTTATAGATTTGAGATCCGCAGTTTCCTTGCTAGAGGATTCACCCTTATTTTTAGGAACATGCATAAGCTTGGCAATTTTAGTTGGAGGACATGGAGTATTCTTTACGGAAGAAAAAGCGGTTCCCAGGTTGGTAATGATACCCTCAAGTTTATCAATTCTAGTGGAATCCTGATTTATTCTTTCATTAACTATGGGTTCCTTCTCCTTAATATTTTTCAAAGTGACTCCTACTTTAGATCCATATTGGGTAATTTGGTTGTGGATCTTTTTATCCAAGTTTTCAATTAACTCTACGGTAGCAACTTTATTTTTAATAATTTCAAGTCTTTGCATTACATGCTCCAAAGTTAACATAGTTCCATTAACCAAAAGAGGGGGTGAGCCAAACAAATCTATCATAGCATTATAAGAATCAAAAGTATGGCTACCCAAGAAATTCCCTCCGGTAATGGTATCAAGGATATATCTATACCAAGGAGTAGCGCCTACATAAAATTGCGGAGAAGAACGAAAGTAGATTGCTTCCTGGTAGATCTATTTTGAGCATTGCAAATTCTATACCAAGCGTCTTTTAGATTTTCTCCTTCCCTTTGCTTAAAATTAAGAACTTCATTTTCAGGAGACAACGGAGAAGATAGGGGACTAGCCATAATGACAAGCAAGTGATCCAACACACGAGAAAACAAGAAGCACGCGAAAAATAGGCGAACGAAAAAGAGAGGGCGAATAAAACGGCAAGGGTGAAGTGAGGGAGAGGAAAACGAGAGGCAAATGGGAAATAATGTAATGCGGGAGATAAGGGTTTGTGATGGGTACTTGGTATGTTGACTTTTGCGTAGACTCCCCGGCAACGGCGCCAGAAATCCTTCTTGCTACCTCTTGAGCACTGCGTTGGTTTTCCCTTGAAGAGGAAAGGGTGATGCAGTAAAGTAGCATAAGTATTTCCCTTAGTTTTTGAGAACCAAGGTATCAATGTAGTAGGAGGCCACGCACGAGTCCCTCGCACCTACACAAACAAATAAAATCCTCGCAACCAACGCAATAAAGGGGTTGTCAATCCCTTCACGGTCACTTACAAAAGTGAGATCTGATAGATATGATAAGATAATATTTTTGGTATTTTTATGATAAAGATGCAAAGTAAATAAAGTGAAATAAAAACGGCACCAGAAATAGCTTGTTAACGGGAGATCAATATGATGGAAAATAGACCTGGGGGCCATAGGTTTCACTAGTGGCTTCTCTCGAGAGCATAAGTATTATGGTGGGTAAACAAATTACTATTGAGTGATACGTCTCCAACGTATCTACTTTTCCAAACACTTTTGCCCTTGTTTTGGACTCTAACTTGCATGATTTGAATGGAACTAACCCGAACTGACGCTGTTTTCAGCAGAATTACCATGGTGTTATTTATGTGCAGGAGCAAATGTTCTCGGAATGACCTGAAACTTCACAGAGACACTTTTCAGAAAATAAGAAAAATACCTGCCAAAGATGAAGGCCAGGGGGCCCACCGTCTTGCCACCTGGGTGGGGGCGCGCCTGCCCCCCCAAGGGCGCGCCCCCTACCTCGTGGGCCCCCTGTTGCCTCTCCGACTCCAATTCCACCTCCATATATTGAGTTTCAATGAGAAAAAACCAAAGATAAGAAATCATCGCGTTTTACGATACGGAGCCGCCGCCAAGCCCTAAAACCTCTCGGGAGGGCTGATCTGGAGTCCGTTCGGGGCTCCGGAGAGGGGAATCCGTCACCATCGTCATCATCAACCATCCTCCATCACCAATTTCATGATGCTCACCGCCGTGCGTGAGTAATTCCATCGTAGGCTTGCTGGACGGTGATGGGTTGGATGGGATCTATCATGTAATCGAGTTAGTTTTGTTAGGGTTTGATCCCTAGTGTCCACTATGTTCTGAGATTGATGTTGCTATGACTTTGCTATGCTTAATGCTTGTCACTAGGGCCCGAGTGCCATGATTTCAGATCTGAACCTATTATGTTTTCATCAATATATGAGTGTTCTTGATCATATCTTGCAAGTCTATAGTCACCTATTATGTGTTATGATCCGTTAACCCCGAAGTGACAATAATAGGGATACTTACCGGTGATGACCGTAGTTTGAGGAGTTCATGTATTCACTATGTGTTAATGCTTTGTTTTGGTTCTCTATTAAAAGGAGGCCTTAATATCCCTTAGTTTCCGTAAGGACCCCGCTGCCACGGGAGGGTAGGACAAAAGATGTCATGCAAGTTCTTTTGCATAAGCACGTATGACTATGTTCGGAATACATGCCTACATTATATCAATGAACTGGAGCTAGTTCTGTGTCACCCTAGGTTATGACTGTTACATGATGAACCGCATCCGGCATAATTATCCATCACCGATCCATTGCCTACGAGCTTTCCATATATTGTTCTTCGCTTATTTACTTTCCCGTTGCTATTGCTATCATCACTACAAAATACCAAAAATATTACTTTTACTACTGTTACCTTTTGCTACCGTTATCACTACTATCATATTACTTTGCTACTAAATACTTTGCTGCATATATTAAGTTTCCAACAGTGGTTGAATTGACAACTCAGCTGCTAATACTTGAGAATATTCTTTGGCTCCCCTTGTGTCGAATCATTAAATTTGGGTTGAATACTCCACCCTCGAAAACTGTTGTGATCCCCTATACTTGTGGGTTATCAAGACTATTTTTTGCCGCTGTTGCTGGGGAGCATAGCTCTATTCTTTGAGTCACTTGGGATATATATATCTGCTTATCATTATGAAGAACTTGAGAGATCCAAAAACCAAGATCTATCCCTCAACTACGAGGGGAGGTAAGGAACTGCCATCTAGATCTGCACTTGATTCACCTTCTGTTTTGAGTAAGCTTGCGACACCTACACCTGCTTCTACTATTCATTCTGATATGTCGCATGTTATTGATGATGCCGCTTCTGCTATGCATGATACTTATGATGAAACTACCTCTATGCCTGATACTACTATGCCACTTAGTGCTTTTCTTGATGAACAACTTGCTAGGGCTAGAGAAATTGAAAATATTGAATCTGATGATACTGATGAAAGTGATGATGAAGAACCACTTGCCATTCCTAAGGGTTATGTTTTTGATCAAGATGCTTCTTTAGCTATTTTAGCTTGCAGAAATAGAACTGAACTAAAAAATATTGGCTAAATGGAGTAAGCAATCTCTAAATTCTAGAATGAAATCTGATCCTGCTTTTGCTACTTCACCTATCTTTGTTACTGATAAGGATTATGAATTCTCTGTTGATCCTGATATAATTACTTTGGTTGAATCTGATCCTTTTCATGGTTATGAATCTGAAACTGTTGTGGCACATCTTACTAAACTGAATGATATAGCCACCCTATTCACTAAAGATGAGAGAACTCGCTACTTTTATATCCTTAAAATATTTCCGTTCTCATTAAAGGGTGATGCTAAGATATGGTTTATTTCTCTTGATCCTGGTTGTGTACGTAGTCCCCAGGATATGATTTATTACTTCTCTGCTAAATATTTCCCTGCTCATAAGAAACAAGCTGCTTTAAGGGATATATATAATTTCATGCAAATTGAAGAAGAGAGTCTCCCACAAGCTTGGGGGAGGCTTCTCCAATTACTTAATGTTTTGCCTGATCATCCTCTTAAGAAAAATAAAATACTTAATATCTTTTATAATGGACTAACCGATGCCTCCAGAGATTACCTGGATAGTTGTGCTGGTTCTGTTTTCAGGGAAAGAACACCGGATGAAGCTGAAATTCTATTGAATAATATGTTGACAAATGAAAATAATTGGACACCTCTGGAGCCAATTCCTGAGCCTATTCCTAAATCAACTCCGAAGAAGAGGGGTATTCTATTTCTCAGTCCTAAAGATATGCAAGAGGCAAAGAAATCTATGAAAGAAAAGGGTATTAAAGCTGAAGATGTTAAGAATTTACCTCCTATTGAAGAAATACATGGTCTTAATTTACCGCCTGTTGAAGAAACATATAATCCAAATCCTTTACCTATTGAAGAAACTCATGGTCTTAATAACCCGACACAGGTAGTAAAGGTAAATTCTCTCTATAGATATGATAAAGCTGTAATCCCATTTACTAAAATTGCTAGCCCATGCTTAGATGAGTTTGATAAATTTATGGCTAATCAAGAAGACTTTAATGCTTATTTTGGTAGACAATTAAAATATAATTCAAATATGCTTGGACACTTGGGTGATTATATGGCTAATGTCAAAGGTGAACTTAAACTTATTAGTAAACATGCTTCTATGGTTACCACTCAAGTAGAACAAGTACTTAAATCTCAAAATGATTTGCTCAATGAATTGAATAGTAAATATAATGATTATGCTGTTAGAGTGGCTACTAGAACTGGTAGAATGACTCAGGAACCTTTGTATCCTGAAGGCCATCCTAAGAGAATTGAGCAAGATTCTCAGAGAAATAATATAGATGCACCTAGTTCTTCTAAAAGGAAGAAAAAGAAAAACGATAGGACTTTGCATGCTTCTAGTGAACCTATTGTTGAAACACCTGAGAATCCAAATGATATTTCTATTTCTGATGCTGAAACACAACCTGGTAATGAAACTGAAACTAGTGGTAATGTTAATGATAATGATATAGAAATTGAACCTGATGTTGATCTTGATAACCCACAATCAAAGAATCAACGTTATGATAAGAAAGACTTTGTTGCTAGGAAACATGGTAAAGAAAGAGAGCCATGGGTTCAGAAACCCATGCCTTTTCCTCCCAAACCATCCAAGAAAAAGGATGATGAGGATTTTGAGCGCTTTGCTGAAATGATTAGACCTATCTTTTTGCATATGCGATTAACTGATATGCTCAAAACAAATCCTTATGCTAAGTACATGAAAGATATTATTACAAATAAAAGAAAGATACCGGAAGCTGAAATTTCCACCATGCTTGATAATTATACTTTTAAGGGTGGAATACCAAAGAAACTTGGAGATCCAGGAGTACCCACTATACCATGCTCAATTAAAAGAAACTATGTTAAAACTGCTTTATGTGATCTTGGAGCCGGTGTTAGTGTTATGCCTCTCTCTTTATATCGTAGACTTGATTTGAATAAGTTGACACCTACTGAAATATCTTTGCAAATGGCTGATAAATCAACTGCTATACCTGTCAGTATTTGTGAGGATGTGCCTGTTGTAGTTGCAAATGTTACTATTTTAACAGACTTTGTTATTCTTGATATTCCTGAGGACGATAGTATGTCTATTATTCTTGGAAGACCCTTTTTGAATACTGCAGGGGCTGTTATTGATTGCACTAAAGGCAATGTCACTTTTCATGCTAATGGTAATGAGCATACGGTACACTTTCCGAGGAAACAACCTCAAGTTCATAGTATCAACTCTATTGGAAAAATTCCATCGATTATATTTGGAGGTTTTGAATTTCCTCTTCCCACTGTCAAGAAGAAATATGATATTCTTATTATTGGGGATGTGCATATCCCCGTTGAGGTAACATAGTGTTATTCGAAATTTCTCTGGTTCCATGTTATTCGGAACGAGTTCGTTAACAAGACTTGATCAACCTTGTTAGTGGATTCCTTTTGATGATCACGAGATGGATGAAACTAGAATGCACAACTTTCTGTATCCCACTTTTACTTTCTATTATTTATATTAAATAAAATAAAAATAAATATTTGCCTATCTGTTATCTGATTATCCGTGCAATATAAAAATACCTCGAAAATAAAAGTTCTCCAAATGCCCTGAAAATTAAATATGATTTTTTCTAGAATATTTGAGGATTTATGGAACTGAGAACACACGAGGGGGGCCAACCACCTGCCCACGAGGGTGGAGGGCGCGCCTACCCCTCTAGGGCGCCCCCTGCCTCGTGGGCCCATGGTGGCCCTCCTCCACTTATTCCTACACCCACACACTTCATCTTCCTCCCCCGAACACGAATAACCAGCTCAAACCCGAGTCCAAGCTCGTTTTGTTGCCATTTTCGATCTCCTTGCTCAAAGCACCTCTCACAAAACTACTTGGGGAGATTGTTCCTTGGTATGTGACTCCTCCATTGGTCCAATTAGTTTTTGTTCTAGTGCTTTATTCATTGCAAATTTTTGCTGCTTAGGTGACCCTGTTCTTGAGCTTGCATGTCAAATTTATATGGTCAAAAGTAGTTTTGATGCATGATATAGGCCCTAGGCACTTGTAGGAGTAGTTTCTATCAATATTATTGAGTTTGGTTTACTTTTATTTTGAAGTTACTAAAAATTTCAGAATTTTTCAGAAAATGATGAGGAGACTCTTGAGGGGCTCATCGAGCCAAAGCTCAAAGGAAAAGGCACCAAAGCCTAAGTATAATTTGCCTCGCACCACGGAGGTTCGGGCGTGTGAATGGCCTTCCGAGGATTTCTTGAGAGCAGCCGGGATTTATGAAGATTTTCATGAATTGGCTCAGACTGCAGGCCTTACCGCTTTCCTCCACGACCAATGCGATCAGTATCTCTTGCTCACAAATACCTTTGTGCAAAAATTTCATTTCCATTCTAGGAACTCGCCACCTACAGTGGAGTTTCATTTATATGATGAGCATAAGGAGATGTCACTTTATGATTTTTGTCGAATCTGTTTAGTCCTTTTTGGGGGCAAGACAGAAGAACCACATCGTGATGATGTGGAGGGATTTATTGACACTATCACTATAGGGGAAACAAGGAAGGTTTCCGATGCACGAATCAGTAGCATACATTTTCCTGTTTTACGCTACTTTGCATTATTTGCTAGTCGTTGCTTAATTGGCCGCGGAAACTGTGGAAACCTGAGTATCCCTGATATTATTATTTTGCACCATGGTTTATACGGTGATAACTCTTTTAGTATGGGCAGCATTATTGCCAAACGGTTAAGTCTGAACCGTACCAAGGGCCCCGTCTGTGGAGGCATCTATGCTACACGCCTAGCTGCACATTTTAACATACCTATTAGGCATGCTGAGAAGGAAGAAAAGGTGCTGCCTCGTGTTTATCTATATTATAAAAGTATGGTGGCGCATGATTTTATTGTTAAGAATAGTGAAGGAGAGCTTAAATATCAATTGTTCTTTAATAAACATCATCCTGAGACTATTACCTTGCCTGCTCCTTCTTTGTTTGATTTGACTGTAGGCATGTACCTTGTTCCGTTGACGGCTATCCACGCCTACTGGAACCCTACACCAGCCGAGGAGCCAGAGCCGGAACCACAATTTGATCCTTCATGACAGTCTAATTATCAGTGGGATCCGGAGATGATTGTCAGCCAATGGCAATCGGAGCCTTCCTCGTCTGCATCACAGTACGACCCCGACTATTATTATGGATATCAGCCAGGCCAGCCGTGACCATAGACTAACTTAGGCCAAAAGCCTAAGCTTGGGGGAGTACGTATTTCTCACCGACATTACATTTATGTTCACACACTCATTGCTAGATGTCGGTGCTCATACTTTTTCATTGTATCATCCATGCTAGTTTATTTTCCTTTTTTATGCTTTCTTCTTGTGTGTTTGATAAACCTTAAGAAAAACCAAAAAAAAGTAGTAGCTTTTAATCAGTTTAATTTCCATGCTTGTAGTGGTAATTAAAAACAAAACCCAAAAATATTTCCTGTTCTTCTTTTGCTTGTTGGGAGCTTTCCCGTGTAAATAGTTTTATTTATTTTCTTTTCTTTGGGGATCGATAGGAGAAGACCATTATTAAATTGTTGAAGTGGCTCTTATATGCATTATTGTTGATCTGACAAAAGAGCCCATATTGCCTTGTCTTCTGTTGTTTATTGAATGCCTGCAGATTCCAGCTTAGTCCAATGCACACCCACTATTATTATTATTCACACTATTCGGTCGTGCAAGTGAAAGGCAATTATGATGATATATGATGGACTGAATGAGATGAGAAAAGCTGGTATGAACTCGACCTCTTCTGTTTTTGTAAATATGATTAGTTCATCGTTCCTGATTCAGCCTATTATGAATAAACATGTTTGCAATGACAACTAGAGATCGTAGTTTCTTATGCCATGCTTGATTAGCTATAAGTTATAATGGTTTACCTTGCATGCCAACATGCTATTAAAATGGTTATGATGTGGTATGATAGGGTGGTATCCTCCTCTAAATGATTTAAGTGACTTGACTTGGCACATGTTCATGCATGTAGTTGAAACAAAATCAACATAGCCTTCACGATATTTATGTTCATGGTGGATTATATCCTACTCATGCTTGCATTCAGTGTTGATTAATTTTAATGCATGTTCATGACTGTTGTCGCTCTCTAGCTGGTCGCTTCCCAGTCTTTTGCTAGCCTTCACCTGTACTAAGCGGGAATATTGCTTGTGCATCCGAACTCCTTAAACCCCAAAGTTATTCCACATGAGTCCACTATACCTACCTATATACGGTATCTACATGCCGTTCCAAGTAAATTTGTATGTGCCAAACTCTAAACCTTCAAATAAATATCATGTTTTGTATGCTCGAATAGCTCATGTATCAACTAGGGCTGTATGTATCTTCCATGTTAGGCGGGTTATTCTCAAGAGGAGTGGACTCCGCTCCTCACTCACGAGATAAATGGCTGGTCACCGGGATGCCCAGTCCCATGCTTTATGCAAACTAAATCAAAATAATTGCAAACAAAACTCCCCCTGGGACTCTTGTTAGTTGGAGGCACTCGTTGTTTCGAGCAAGCCATGGATTGATGCTTGTGGTGGAAGGGGTAGTATAAACTTTACCATTCTGTTTGGGAACCGCCTATAATGTGTGTAGCATGGAAGATATCGCCATCTCTTGGTTGTTATGTTGACAATGAAAGTATACCGCTCAAAATATTATTCACCTCTATTTCAAAACCGAGCTCTGGCACCTCTACAAATCCCTGCTTCCCTCTATGAAGGGCCTATCTATTTACTTTTATGCTGAGTCATCATCCTCTTATTAAAAAGCACCGGTTGGAGAGCTCCGCTGTCATTTGCATTCATTACTATTAGTTTACATTGAGTATGACTTGACTGGATCTCTTTTACCATGAATTACAATGTCTAGTTAGTCCTTGGTCTTTAAAGGTGCTCTGCATTTATGTTTTGCGGTCTTAGAAAGGGCTAGCGAGATACCATCCTGTTATATCATACTGTGATTGTTTTGAGAAAGTGTTGTCATCCGATTTTATTATTATGGCTCGCTAGTTGATTATGCTATTGATATGAGTAAACTTGAGACCTAAGCGTTATTGCAAATGTGGTTAGTTATAATCTTTGCTGAAAACTTGAATGCTGGCTTTACATATTTACAACAACAAGAGAAAACAGAGTTTGCAGAAGTTTTTCTTTATCACTTTCAGTTTGTCAACTGAATTGCTTGAGGACAAGCAAAGGTTTAAGCTTGGGGGAGTTGATACGTCTCCAACGTATCTACTTTTCCAAACACTTTTGCCCTTGTTTTGGACTCTAACTTGCATGATTTGAATGGAACTAACCCGGACTGACACTGTTTTCAGCAGAATTACCATGGTGTTATTTATGTGCAGGAGCAAACGTTCTCGGAATGACCTGAAACTTCAAGGAGACACTTTTCAGAAAATAAGAAAAATACCTGCCAAAGATGAAGGCCAGGGGGCCCATCGTCTTGCCATGAGGGTGGGGGGCGTGCCTGCCCCCCTAGGGTGCACCCCCCTACCTCGTGGGCCCCCTGTTGCCTCTCCGACTCCAACTCCATCTCCATATAATGAGTTTCGATGAGAAAAAAACCAGAGAGAAGAAATCATCACGTTTTACGATATGGAGCCGCCGCCAAGCCCTCAAACCTCTCGGGAGGGCTGATTTGGAGTCCGTTCGGGGCTCCAGAGAGGGGAATCCGTCGCCATCATCATCATCAACCATCCTCCATCACCAATTTCATGATGCTCACCGCCGTGCGTGAGTAATTCCATCGTAGGCTTGTTGGACGGTGATGGGTTGGATGGTATCTATCATGTAATCGAGTTAGTTTTGTTAGGGTTTGATCCCTAGTGTCAACTATGTTCTGATATTGATGTTGCTATGACTTTGCTATGCTTAATACTTGTCACTAGGGCCCGAGTGCCATGATTTCCGATCTGAACCTATTATGTTTTCATCAATATATGAGTGTTCTTGATCCTATCTTGCGAGTCTATAGTCACCTATTATGTGTTATGATCCGTTAAACCCGAAGTGACAATAATCGGGATACTTACCGGTGATGACCGTAGTTTGTGGAGTTCATGTATTCACTATGTGTTAATGCTTTGTTTCGGTTCTCTATTAAAAGGAGGCCTTAATATCCCTTAGTTTCCGTAAGGACCCCGCTGCCACGGGAGGGTAGGACAAAAGATGTCATGCAAGTTCTTTTCCATAAGCACGTATGACTATGTTCGAAATACATGCCTACATTATATCAATGAACTGGAGCTAGTTCTGTGTCACCCTAGGTTATGACTGTTACATGAAGAACTGCATCCGGCATAATTCTCCATCACCGATCCATTGCCTACGAGCTTTCCATATATTGTTCTTCGCTTATTTACTTTCCCGTTGCTATTGCTATCATCACTACAAAATACCAAAAATATTACTTTTACTACTCTTACCTTTTGCTACCGTTATCACTACTATCATATTACTTTGCTACTAAATACTTTGCTGCGGATATTAAGTTTCCAGGTGTGGTTGAATTGACCACTCATCTGCTAATACTTGAGAATATTATTTGGCTCCCCTTGTGTCGAATCAATAAATTTGGGTTGAATACTCTACCCTCGAAAACTGTTGCGATCCCCTATACTTGTGGGTTATCATTGAGCAATTGACGGAATTGAGCATAGTTATGAGATGTATATAGGCATCACGTCCGAGACAAGTAGACCGACTCCTGCCTGCATCTACTACTATTACTCCACACATCGACCACTATCCAGCATGCATCTAGAGTATTACGTTCAAAAGAACAGAGTAACACTTTAAGTAAGATGACATGATGTAGAGGGATAAACTCATGCAATATGATATAAACCCCATCTTGTTATCCTCGATGGCAACAATACAATACGTGCCTTGCTGCCCCTACTGTCACTGGGAAAGGACACCGCAAGATTGAACCCAAAGCTAAGCACTTCTCCCATTGCAAGAAAGATCAATCTAGTAGGCCAAACCAAGCTGATAATTCGAAGAGACTTGCAAAGATAACCAATCATACCTAAAAGAATTCAAAGAAGATTCAAATATTGTTCATATATAAACTTGATCGTAAATCCACAATTCATCGATCTCAACAAACACACCGCAAAAGAAGATTACATCGAATAGATCTCCACGAGAATCATGGAGAACTTTGTATTGAGATCCAAAAAGAGAGAAGAAGCCACCTAGCTAATAACTATGGACCCGAAGGTCTGAGGTAAACTACTCACACATCATCGTAGAGGCTATGGTGTTGATGTAGAAGCCCTCCGTGATCGATGCCCCCTCCAGCGGAGCTTCGAAAAAGGCCCCAAGATGGGATCTCACGGGTAAAGAAGGTTGCGGCGGTGGGATTAGGTTTTTGGCTCCGTATCTGGTAGTTTGGGGGTACGTAGGTATATATAGGAGGAAGAAGTATGTTGGTGGAGCAACGTGGGCCCCACGAGGGTGGAGGGCGCGCTTGGGGGGTAGGCACGCCCCCTACCTCGTGGCTTCCTGGTTGATGTCTTGACATAGGGTCCAAGTCCTCTGGATCACGTTCGTTCCGAAAATCACGTTCCCGAAGGTTTCATTCCGTTTGGACTCCGTTTGATATTCTTTTTCTGCGAAACTCTGAAATAGGCAAAAAAACAGCAATTCTGGGTTGGGCCTCCGGTTAATAGGTTAGTCCCAAAAATAACATAAAAGTGTATAACAAAGCCCATTAATCATCCAAAACAAAATATAATATAGCATGAAGCAATCAAAAATTATAGATACGTTGGAGACGTATCAGTCTCCCACTTGCACTAGAGTCAATAATCTTGATTACATTGTAATGAATCTAACACCCATGGAGTCTTGGTGTTGATCATGTTTTGTTCGCGAAAGAGGCTTGGTCAATGGGTCTACCACATTCAGATCCGTATGCACTTTGCAAATTTCTATGTCTCCATCCTTGACCTTTTCACGGATGAAGTTGAAGCGTCATCTCTTGATGTGTTTGGTTCTCTTGTGAAACCTGGATTCCTTTGCCAAGGCAATTGCTCCAATGTTGTCACAAAAGATTTTCATTGGACCCGATGCACTACGTATTACACCTAGATCAGAAATGAACTCCTTCATGTGCTGCTTCCGAAGCAGCTATGTACTCCGCTTCACATGTAGATCCTGCCACAATGCTCTGCTTGGAACTACACCAACTGACAGCTCTACCATTCAATATAAAACATATCCGGTTTGTGCCTTAGAGTCATCTGAATCAGTGTCGAAGCTAGCATCGACATAACCATTTACGACAAGCTCTTCGTCACCTCCATAATCGAGAAACATATCCTTTGTCCTTTTCAGGTACTTTAGGATGTTCTTGACCGTTTTCCAGTGATCCACTCCTGGATTACTTTGGTACCTCTCTGCCAAACTTATGGCAAGGCACACATCAGGTCTGGTACCATCATAGTATACATGATAGAACCTATGGCTGATGCATAGGGAATGACTTTCATTTTCTCTCTATCTTCTGCAGTGGTCGGGCTTTGAGTCCGACTCAACTTCACACCTTGTAACACAGGCAAGAACCCTTTCTTTGACTGATCCATTTTTAACTTCTTCAAAACTTTATCAAGGTATGTGCTTTGTGAAAGTCCTATTAACCGTCTCGATCTATCCCTATAGATCTTGATGCCCAATATATTAGAATCTTGATAACCCACAAGTATAGGGGGTCGCAACAGCTTTTGAGGGTAGAGTATTCAACCCAAATTTATAGATTCGACACAAGGGTGGCCAAAGAATATTTGTAAGTATTAGCAGCTAAGTTGTCAATTCAACCACACTTGAAGATTAATTATCTACAGCAAAGTGATTAGTATCAAAGTAGTATGATAGTTTTGATAGTGGTAGCAACAACAATAGTAACGATAACAGTGATAGCAATGATTTTGTAGTAGTGACAATAGTAACAGCAGCAGTAGTAACTTAGCAAGATCAATATGTAGGAAAATCGTAGGCATTGCATCGGTGATTTGTTGGATGATATTCATCATATAATAGTCATAACCTAGGGCGATACGACACTAGCTCCAGTTCATAAATATAATGTAGGCATGTATTCCATAAATAGTCATACGTGCTTATGGAAAGAACTTGCATGACATCTTTTGTCCTACCCTCCCGTGGCAGCGGGGTCCTGTTGGAAACTAAGGGATATTAAGGCCTCCTTTTAATAGAGAGCCGGAACAAAGCATTAACACACGGTGAATGCATGTACTCCTCAAACTACGGTCATCACCGGGAAGTGTCCCGACTATTGTCACTACGGGGTTGCCGATCATAACACATAGTAGGTGACTATAACTTGCAAGATCGGATCTAGAACATAGATATAATGGTGATAACATAAACGGTACAGATATGAAATCATGGCACCCGAGCCCAAAGTGACAAGCATTAAGCATGGAAGTCATAGCAACATCAATCTGAGAACACAGTGGGTACTAGGGATCAAGCCCTAACAAAACTAACTCGATTACATGATGAATCTCATCCAACTCCTCACCGACCAACAAGCCTATGAAGGAATTAATCACTCCCGGTGGAGAGCATCATGGAATTGGTGATGGAGGAGGGTTGGTGATGACGAAGACCGAAGATTCCCCTCTCTAAAGCCCCAAACAGACTCCAGATCTGGCCTCCCGATGAAGAACAGGAGGTGATGGCGGCTCTGTCTCGCGAAACGAGATAATTCTTCCTCCCTGATTTTTTTCTGGAAAAATGTGATTTTATAGCGTTGGTTTCAAGGTCTTCAGGGCCACCATGTGGGGACAACCCACCTGGGCATGCCTAGAGGGGGGCGCCCTCGTGGGTTGTGATCACCTAGGAGCCCCCCTCCGGTGGTTCTTGGCTCCAGTATTTTTCTTTATTCATATAAAAATTCCTTGAAAAGTTTCATTCCAATCCGAGAACTTTTATTTCTGCACAAAAATAACACCATCGTAGTTCTGCTGAAAATAGCATCAGTCCAGGTTAGTTTCATTCAAATTATGCAAATTAGAGTCCAAAAGAAGAGGAAAGGCATTAGGAAAAGTAGATACGACAGAGACGTATCAACTCCCGCAAGCTTAAACCTTTGCTTGTCCTCAAGCAATTCAGTTGATAAACTGAAAGTGAAAAAGAAAAACTTTTACAAATTCTTTTGCTCTTAATATGCCATCTTATTTTGTGGTATCCAATATAATTTCTATTGCATGAGCATCTCGAAAAATGCTAAGATCGTGAACCTCCCAATTTGTTGCCTGAAGCACGCAAGATAGAAATTGGGACCGATGCCATTCAATAGATTTCTAGACATTTTATTGGATTGTGAGATGATTGGGGTGGCAGGGTGTGTTTTGCTAACAGATTGCATTGGAAATATGTTGTTCTTCATTGCCTAATGTTCCTGTTGCCGACAATAGGGCCTTTTGATAGCAAGTTATTTTCCTAATGGTTACTTATGATTATTGTGTCTCATGCTGAAAAAGAAAATGCACAATGAGCTTGTTTTTGCTTTTTATGCTTATAGTATACTTGATCAGCGCAGTGCTATTTACTACGATCTTTCCTATCATTTGCTAGTGTGATGCTTCAAGATGGCACATTTTAAAACACAAACTATTGTAAATAAGAGTTATGCATCTTGAGGATTAATTATTCATGATATGTGAATAGTGTAGTTGCTATGATATAAATATGAGCACTTAACCACTATTGCTAAATGCTAATGCTTGATATGATATAAATATGAGCACTTAACCACTGTACAACTGTTTGCATATTTTGTTTTGTATTTTTTTTATAAATTATGATAGTTTGCGCAAGATGGTACACATCTTAATTTTTGTTGACTTGAATCTGTTGTGTCCTTGATTTTTTTACTTAGCTTGAACCAGAACAACAACATCCTTGATGCTTATTGACCCCCACCTCGTTCTTGATCTTGCAGACCCGAAGGAGCCCGTATGCAAGGCAGCTCCTCTCTGGTGGTGAGAGCGTCCAAGGGTCGTTGGTGCGGCTAATGTCCATGTTTGTGGTCGCGCCTGCCACTGCCCTCTCTCCAAAGGTGCATCCAGGAAGATGCTCAACAAGCAGATCGTAGTCCTCTCCAAGCCTAAATTATTGAAATCCTGAAGAATTCTATTATTATTGTCATTATATTCTCCTGTGTTGGTTGACTGCAAAATTGTGCAATGAAAATTTTCTTTTGAGACACTATTGGTTGTTGTTGGTCACCCTTCAGTAAGGGCTGGAACAAAAATACTAAATTGTGTGAGTGGGCTAGACTGTTTCAAGGCCCAATGTAGTTTTTTACAGAAAAAATATTCAATATGTATTTGTTTGATAGAAATGGGCTGGCCCATTTAATGATGGATTGAATAAATGATTTGCATGTCTCGGCCCAAGTACGAACATTATTAATAGGCTGATATGTTGGGCTTGTCCCATGCATATGGCCCAAAAGTAATTTGAGAAGTGGGCTAGATTATTGGGCTCAGCCCATTAAAACAATTGATTTGGACCGTTCCTACATGGCATCCACGTCATCATTTTTGCCACGTCATCAAATGTGCCACGTGGACAATGCCATGTGGCTCGGCCACATCAGATCCTACATGGTCTAGTCTCATTAGTAATGACCATAATTTTGGTCTTAGATTTCATGACCTTAATTTTGGTCAAGGGTGGCCATGACGAAAATTTCAGAAAAGGTCACGTTTGTTTGTTCTTGACGGCCAACTGTTGACCTTCATAACTTGGTCAAAAAAGGTCAATAAACTATAACAATGAAGAATCAACGACCAAAATGGGGAGTCATAATTGATAGTATTTCTTGTAGTGCTTGTTTGCATAAATAAGCTTAATCAACACCCAGGTTTTCAGCCAAGATTATAACTAACCATGTCGACAATAATTCTTAAAAATTATATTAACTCATATCAATGACATAATCAGCTAGCGAGCAATAATAAGATATCTCAAACAACAACACATTGTCAAAACAACCCTGATATAATATGACAATAGTGGTATCTCGCTAGCCCTTTCTGAGACCGCAAAACATAAATGCAGAGCACCTCCAAAGTTCAAGCAGCGACTAAACATTGTAATTCATGGTAGAAAAGATCCAGTCATGATGCACCCAACATTAGCTACACACAATGCATGAGCATGACAACAATGCTCTCAGGTTTTGGCGCTTATTTAAGAAGGTGATGACACAACATAAAAGTAAATAGATAGTCCCTTCGCAGAGGGAAGCGGTGATTTGCAGAGGTGCCAGAGCTCAAGTTTTTAAAACAGAGGTAAATGAAATTTGAGATGTGTACCCTTCTTGTTTACTACACGACCATTAGTTATCAATATCTTCCATGCTAAACACATTAGTGGTGATTCCCAAGCGATAAAGTAAAAGTTATGACTCCGTAGGAGTTTTTGTTTGATTATTTGTAAGCTCTTTTCTTTTTGCAGTTCGGGACTAGGAATCCCTATTACCGCCCCTTCTCGTGCAATGACGAGTGTATAAACACACATCATGAGATTAACCCGCTTAGCATGGAAGATACCGACTACCTCCTGTCGCTCTATGAACAATCCAGGCACACAAAAAGGATATTTATTTGAAGTTTTTAGAGGTGGCACATGCAAATTTACGTAGGACGGTAGTGTAATACCGCATATAGGTAGGTATGGTGGACTCATCTGGAATGACTTGGGTTAAGGTTTTTGATGCACAAGCAGAGTTCCCTCTTAGTACAGGCGAAGACTAGCAAATAGGTTGAGAAGCGGCCAGCTAGAGAGCAACAATGGTCATGAACATGCATTATGCATAAGTAACATTGGATACTAGCATGAGTAGGATATGAACACCATGAACATAAATATCATAGAGGCTATGTTGGTTTTGATTCAATAACATGCATGAACATGTGCCAAGTCAAGCCACTCGAACATTCAAAGGAGGATACCATACCATCATACTACATCACAATCATTTTAACACAATGTTGACATCCAAGATAAATCATTATCCACTCCTAGCTACTTATGCATGGCATGAGAAACTATAATCTCTAATTGTTATCGAAACATGTTTGATCATAATAGGTTGAATCATGGATACTAGGTTAAACATATTCACAAAAACAGAACAAGTCGAGTTCAAACCCGTTTCTCTCTGCCACGACCAGTTCATCAAATATCGTCATTATTGCCTTTCACTTGCATGACCGAACGATATGAAAATAATAATAGTGCAAGAGTGTCGTGGACTAAGCTGGGATTTGCAAACATTTTATTCAAAAGGAGAAGACAAGGTAATATGGGCTCTCTGTTAGATCAACAATAATTGATATGAGAGCCAGTCAACATTTCCATCATGGTCTTCTCCTTGGTATGACTCAAAAGAAAGAAAAAGAAATTCAGAGAAACACACTGAAATATTTTTGGAGTTTTTGGTTTTTCTTAAACAAGCAAATAGAAGGGAAAAGCAAAAATGAGAAAAATAACTACTTACACTGGAAAGCTCCCCACAAGTAAAAGAAGAATAAGGAAATATTTTTGGGTTTTCTTTTTAGATACTACAACTAACTATTCTAGAAAGAAAAAATTAAAAAGAATCAAGAAATATTTTTTTTATTTTCTCAAAGTTTTTTAAACACACAAGAAGAAAGCGAGAAAATAAATTTAGCATGGATAATACAATGAAAGAGTGTGGAAACCGACAAGTGAAATGGAATGTGTGAACATGAATGTAATGTCGGTGGAAATACGTACTCCCCCAAGCTTAGGCTTTTGGCCTAACTTGGTAATCAGTCAGTAGCCTGCATAATGATCCGAGTGATAGCTCATGGAGGCTCTCGGTGCGGATGTCTCAGCCTGCCGTGCGGCCACAATTGCCACATTTTGGGCTCGGGCCTCGCTCTCAAGAACAAAATAGCTTCCCCTACTGTGAACATCAAAGAGAGCAAGTGCAGGCAAATATGTGTCCACAACAGAACTTTGATTAAACAACAATTTATAGGTGAAATTATGGTGTTCACCTCTAAGGATCTTATGAAGTTTCATAGCATCAAAGTCTAAGTACTACGTGGGTAAAATAGGGTCATAGGGCAAAGGTGAAACACCCAGCTCTCTTGCTAAGCGTGTGGAATAAATTCCACCATAAAAATATCCACTAACAGCATTGTGTTGCAGACTACATGCAATAATCGCTCCAAGGTTATAACTTTTGTCACCGGTGAGAGCGGTGCGTATGAGGCTCAAGTCTGGAGCACAAAGTGTACTACAATCTTGTTTGCCTACAATACATTTTCCCTTAAATAATGCAAAGTACTAGATTGAGGTAAAATGAATGCTCTTTATTCTACCTTGCATAACTCCCCTAGTCTCACCATAGCAAAGACTAGTCAAGAATATCTCAAACTCAGACCTTGGTGGTTCGTTAAGTGAACCCCAGAATGGGAATTTGCAGTGGTGAGCAAATCTCTCTAGAGATATGGTAAATGGGTTCTCATACAATTTAAGTGACACCCTAGACTCACAGGGATGGAATTTAAATCCTTTGCCAAATGATTCAGTGAGAGTGAGGTGTTGGTTGCACTTATCTGAAATGTAGGGACCAAGCTCGGTATTGTGAACATATTGCTCAAATTCTTCCTTAATGCCCACACTCACCATATAATCATTGCATGGCCATAAACATGTTTTGGTGGAGGCATCTCGTATGGAACTTTCACTTGGTTCAACATAAGAACGACGAATGTAGCTGCTATTAGAAGGTGCCTCCTAGGATCTCCTCCTCGAAGAACTCCTTCCAAAGAGGTTCATCATATTCACGTACAATTTTCTAAAAAAATTGGCCACAAAAATTTGTTAACAAAACTACACAAGATTGATAGCAACTACTCATAAGGATGCATAGAGGGCATATCAAGCATTCAAACTACTTAGAACTCTAAGAATTCAACATGCGAGCTCATCTAGAGTAGCACCGAGAGTAGCTAACTATTCAAAATAGAAACCACTAAAGCAAAAACTAATTGGACAAACGGAGGAGTCACATACCAAGCAACAATCCCCCGAAATAGTTTCAGAAATGGAGCTTCGAGCAAAGAGATCAAAATCCGCGGGTTTGAGAGCAAGAACACGAGAGAGAGCAATGGTGATTTTTTTCTGGAGGTAGGTGGTGATGTGGGATGAAGAGATAAGTGAGAGGGCCCACGTGGGGACCACAACCTACCAGGGCGCACCTGGGGGTCCTGGCGCGCCCAGGTGGGTTGTGTCTACCTGGTGCACCTCCCTCTGAAGTTATTTGCACCAAAAAATCTTAAATATTCAGAAAAAAATCATATTAAATTTCAGAGCATTCTGAGAACTTTTATTTTTGGGTCATTTTTTTATTACACGGAAAATTCAGAAAACAGACAAAACATGACATTTTATTTTATTTAACTAATAGGAACAGAAAACAAAAGGTGGGGGCAGAAGGTAGTGCTCACTAAATTCACCAACTTCATACCTCTCAAAAATGATTCATTAATAAGGTTGATCAAGTCTTATTAACAACCACTTTCGATTAGCATGATACCGAAGAACTTTCGTAAATCACTAAGTTACCTCAACGGGGATGTGAATGTCCCCAACAATAAGCATTTCATATTTCTTTTTAGAAGTAGGTAGAGGTAGTTGAAAACTTCCAATAGCGATCGTCGGAGATTTTTCAATAACATTAATACCATTCACTTGGAATTGTTTCTTTGGAAAGTGCACCGTATGTTCATTACCATTGATATGAAAAGTGACCTTGCTTTTATTGCAACCAATGACAGCCCCTACAGTATTCAAAAAGGGTCTCCCAAGGATAATCGACATGTTGTCGTCCTCGGGCATCTCAAGTATAACAAAGTCAGTCAAAATAGTAACATTAGCAACAACAATGGGCACATCCTCACAAATACCAATAGGTATGTGATATGTCTCCAACGTATCTACAATTTATGAAGTATTCATGCTGTTATTTTATTATTCTTGGATGTTTTACAATCATTTTATAGCAACTTTATATCATTTTTGGGACTAACCTATTGACCCAGTGCCTAGTGCCAGTTGCTGTTTTTTGCTTGTTCTTTACATTGCAGGATATCAATATCAAACGGAGTCCAAACACCGCGAAACTTGTTGGAGATTTTTTGTAGACCAGAACACCCTAGATGGGCCAGAGCAGCACCTGGGGGTGCCCCGAGGGGGCACAACCCACCTGGGCGCGCCTGGCGGGCCAGGCGCGCCCAGGTGGGTTGTGCCCTGCTACCTCTTGAGCATGCGTTGGTTTTCCCTTGAAGAGGAAAGGGTGATGTAGCAAATTAGTGTAAGTATTTCCCTCAATTTTTGAGAACCAAGGTATCAATCCAGTAGGAGGCCACACGCAAGTCCCTCGTATCTACACAAACAAATAAGAACATTACAACCAACGCGATAAAGGGGTTGTCAATCCCTTCACGGCCACTTGCAAAAGTGAGATCTGATAGAGATAATAAGATAATATTTTTGGTATTTTTATGATAAAGATTAAAAGTAAAGATTGCAAAATAAACGGTGAAAGAAATAGCTAGTAGACGGGAGATTAATATGATGGAGAATAGACCCGGGGGCCATAGGTTTCACTAGTGGCTTCTCTCAAGATAGCATAAGTATTACGGTGGGTGAACAAATTATTGTCGAGAAATTGATAGAAAAGTGCATAATTATGAGAATATCTAGGCATGATCATTTATATAGGCATCACGTCCGCAACAAGTAGACCGACTCCTGCCTGCATCTACTACTATTACTCCACACATCGACCGCTATCCAGCATGCATCTAGAGTATTAAGTTCATAAGAACAGAGTAACGCATTAGGCAAGATGACATGATTTAGAGGGATAAACTCAAGCAATATGATATAAACCCCATCTTTTTATCCTCGATGACAACAATACAATACGTGTCATTTCCCCTACTGTCACTGGGATCGAGCACCGCATGATTGAACCCAAAGCTAAGCACTTCTCCCATTGCAAGAAAGATCAATCTAGTAGGTCAAACCAAACTGATAATTCGAATAGACTTGCAAAGATAACCAATCATACATAAAAGAATTTAGAGAAGATTCGAATATTGTTCATAGATAATCCTGATCATAAACCCACAATTCATTGGATCTCGACAAACACACCGCAAAAAGAGTTACATCGAATAGATCTTCAAGAAGATCGAGGAGAACTTTGTATTGAGATCCAAAGAGAGAGAAGAAGCCATCTAGCTAATAACTATGGACCCGAAGGTCTGAGGTAAACTACTCACACATCATCGGAGAGGCTATGGTGATGATGTAGAAGCCCTCCGTGATCGATTTCCCCTCTGGCGGAGCACCGGAAAAGGCCCCAAGATGGGATCCCATGGGTATAGAAGGTTGTGGCGGTGGAAATAGGTTTTCATGGTGCTCCTCGATGGTTTCGGGGTACATAGGTATATATAGGAGGAAGATGTAGGTCAGTGGAGCTATGAGAGGCCCACGAGGGTGGAGGGCGCGCCCCTACCTCGTGGCCTCCTCATTGATTGCTTGACGTCCACTCCAAGTCCTCTGGATCACGTTTGTTCCAAAAAGCACGCTCCCGTTCGTTTGGACTCCGTTTGATATTCCTTTTCTGCGAAACACTGAAATAGGCAAAAAACAGCAATTTGCATTGGGCCTTGGGTTAATAGGTTAGTCCCAAAAATAATATAGAAGTGTATAATAAAGCCCATTAAACATCCAAAACAGAATATATAATAGCATGGAGCAATCAAAAATTATAGATACGTTGGAGACATATCATGCCCACCTCGTGGCCTCCGGCACCCCCTCTTTACCCTATAAATTCACAAATATTTCAAAACCCATCGGAGTTAACCTAGATCAGAAGTTCAGCCGCCGCAAGGCTCTGTAGCCATCAAAAACAAATCTAGAGCCATTCCGGCACCCTGACAGAGGGGGGAATCATCTCGGGTGGCCATCTTCATCACCCCAGCGGCCACCACGATGAGGAGGGAGTAGTCCACCCTCGGGGCTAAGGGTTTGTACCAGTAGCTATGTGTTTAATCTCTCTCTCTCTCGTGATCTATATCATGGGCTTTGTTAACATAGATGGATCATATGATGTTTCTCCCCTCTATACTCTTGTTGTGATGAATTGAATCTTTACGCTTTGAAGTTTTGTCTTGTTGGATTGAATATTCAGATATGAGAACACATGATGTATGTCTTGCGGTATGAATACTTGAGGTGACAGTGGGGTATCATATTTATTCACTTGATGTATGTTATGGCACTCAACTTGCGGATTCCCGAGGTGACATTGGGGTAATCTATGCATAGGGGTTGATGCATGTTTTTATTATCTTTTCTCCGATAGAAACTTTGGGGTCGCTTTGTATTTCTTTGTGTGGATTGAATGTTATGATCATGAAGTTGTTTGATGCATATCGTAGAATCAACTCACGGATACTCGTGGTGACACTGGAGTATCTATGTGACATTAGAGTTGGTTGATGTGCGTCATATGGTGTTATTTTAGTACGAACTCTTGATTAGATCGATCGGAAAGAATAGCTTGCGTTATTTTAGTACGAACTCTAGGATAGATTGATCGGAAAGAATAGCTTTGAGGTGGTTTCATACCCTACAAACAATTTCTATCTTTTGTTCTCCGCTAATAGGAATTCGGGAGTGATTCTTTATTGCATTTTGAGGGATAATCATATGATCCAACCATGTTAGCACTGTTGAGAGATTGCACTAGTGAAAGTACGGACCCTAGGCCTCATTTTTAAGCATTGCAATACCGTTTTTGTGCCTGTTTACTATTTGCTACCATGCTGTTTTTATTTATTCAGATAATTAAAATATATTTCTACCAACCGTATTACACTTTTATCACCATCTCTTTGCCGAACTAGTGCACCTATACAAATTGCCATTGTATTGGGTGTCTATGGGACACAATAGATTTCTTGTATTTGGTTGCAGGGTCGTTTGAGAGAGACCATCTTCATCCTACACCTCTCACGGATTGATAAACCTTAGGTCATCCACTTGAGGGAAAATTGCTACTGTCCTACAAAACTCTGCGCTTGGAGGCCCAACACGTGTCTACAAGAATAAAGTTGCGTAGTAGACATCAAGCTCTTTTCTGGCGTCATTGCCGGGGATGTGAGTTCTTGAAGGTATATCTTTAGATCTTGCAATTGAATCTTTTAGTTTCTTGTTTTATCACAAGTTTGGTTTATAAAATAAAACTACATAAAAAATGGAATTGAGGTTGCATCATATTATTGATCATGTTTGTAATATCTTTCTTGAAAATGATGGATTGGAAAATTGTGCTCTCTTGTTAGAAGAAGAAGTCAATAAAATGTTTGGCACAAAATATTTGAATGATGAACATGATTGCAATGTTGTTAGTATGAATTCTTTGAACATCCATGATGCTATGCAAAGCCATAAGCTTGGGGATGCTATGTTTGATGAAGATGATATTTTTAGTCCCCCAAATTTTGATGAGAAAATTTATTATGATGATTGCATGCCACCTATTTATGATGATTATATTGATGAAAGTGGATTTAGAGAGGTCATGACTTTATTTAATGACGAATCCATTATTTTGGAAGAGGTTGCAATTGATTATGACAACAAAGTTCCTATCTATGATGATTATGGTGATGACATCTATGCTATAAAGAATAATGATAACCATGAAATTTGTCATCTTTCAATCCCATGATAGTTATTTTGTTGAGTTTGCTCCCACAACTATTCATGAGAATACATTTTCTTATGTGGGGAGTAAGAAAATTTCTATGCTTATGTATCATGAAAAGAATGATTTATGTGATGGTTATATTTTTGAATTTCTTCATGATGCTACTGAAAATTATTACGAGGGAGGAACTTATGCTTGTAGGAATTGCAATAATGTCAAGTTTTGTAACATCCCAAATTTTCAATTTGGAATGTTATACATAGATCATTCTTGCATATCATATTTTATTGCATTTCGTTTCGCGATCCTCGAAAATCCTAAGCAACTCAAGGACCCTCAGAGAGAGTTGGGGATTTCCTGGTTTTCATATTTGATTTTTATCGAATATTGAACGAGGAGGTTGGTTTTAATTATCTTTCTCTCCGAAAATATTTCATATAAAAATATATGAGAGGAGATAATATGACTTCTCCAAAATAATTGAAATATTGGAGGAAAAATATTAAAATCAAATATTTGATTTTATTCAGATATTATTGCAATTTTATTTGCATTAGAAAAAATGCACGTTTTCAAATTGCATTTTAGGGCCAAGAAAATGTTCATCTCGTTCTAAATATTTTAATTAAACGGTGAAAATTTGTTTTGGCATTTTTAGATTTTTATTTTATTTTCTAGGATTTTTTTTAGTTTTGGTGGAATTATTTTGAAAAAAAGTGCGCAGGCTAACTGGGCCAAAGCCCAGCTGCCGCCGCCCGACTCGAGGAGTCCGGCTCGGACTCCTCGCCGCCCTTTGCCCCCTCCCCAAGGCACACCCCCCTCCTTATATACTCCCCCCCCGCGCCCACCACCACCCACCACCGCCGCCTCGCCTCGCCTCGCCCTGCAGCCGCAGCCGCCGCCCACTGCCACGCCCGCCGCCCACTGCCACGCCCGCCGCCCGCAGCCGCAGCCGCAGCCGCCGCCTTGCCGCGCTGCCGCCGCCTTGCCGCGCCGCCATCGCCGCCTCACCCGCTGCCGCGCCTCGCCTCGCCGGACCGACGAGTTAGTCGTTGTTTTTTTTAATGGAAACCCTAACTCGTCTTTTTTTCGGTTCACTGGTTTTTCCTGGTTTTTCTTTTTAGCGGACGTTCGTTTGAACAAACGGTTTTTACTCGTTAGTTACAGATAACGAACGCTCGTTCATTAGCCTGTTCGTTAGTTTTCTTTTATCGGATTATTCCGCGATTATTTTTGATCGCGAATTCTGATCCGATTTTTGTTCTAGTTTATCTTTCGCTCGTTAGTCGGAATCAGGAAATTCAAGCTCCTAGATCTTCGTCTCGAGACCCTCTTTTCGCTTAACCAACTTGAACAAGTTTTTGCTACTGTAAAATTTGACCTAAGTCCAGATTAGTAATCAGATCTTGTTTCTTTCGCTGTTTGAGTTTCGTTGCTCCGTTTGATTTGATTCTTTTTGCAAACCGGAGTTGTTAAGTTGAACTTTCTGGTTAGATTTCTTATTTGAGTTTTTACCCGTGTTTATTTGCTTGATTGATTATGTATGCTATTGTTTGTTTGCGATAGAATTCCGGAGTGCGAAGCGTGTTATTTGGAGTCTCTAGGTTACGCGGATCGTCAGCAAGGCAAGTAACACTTTGATCATACCCCTTTATCACCCAGTTTTTATGCATTAGTTTCAGCCCTCAAACATTGCATGGTTAGGACTTGATAACATGTGGGTTGGGAAGTAGTTGATGAGGTAGAACCTATTGCCCTGTTACATTCAAACCCTTGGGAGTTACTCTTACGAATTGCTTATATTGCTATGCTATTCTTGTAGACGAGGTTTGGGTGAGTAAAATCCATGATAGATGTGAGATTGATAATTAATGTTTCAACTTAAGGTGGCAACTTGAATACACATCTGGGTGGATTGAGGCACCTGAAGTACCCAGTGTTGCCTGTATTTTTGGAAATCCCGGAGTACCCGTGTGATCTTCCTATGGACCACCACCCAGGCTCAAAGGGAACTGAGATGATTCATGCTAGAAACTTCCGTGTGCAGCCACAAGCTATTATGGGCTCTAGGATAGTTGAGTAAGTTACGTGAAGCTCTTGAAGAGGTGGATCAGCAAGTAGTGGGTTGTAGGTTTGGTATGGTCTGCCCGTAGTAGAGAGTTAATGTTTCTGAAAGACTGTGTCTCGGTCATCCGTTTCTCAAACACCGTGTAGTGCGAGAAATCTAACGGAGGCAATCGAGTCTTGTGGGGGAAAAGTGCGCAAACCTCTGCAGAGTGTACAATCTAATCATGGTTAGCCGTGTCCCCGATTATGGACAATCTTGAGTATCTAGTACTTGGAGTATCTTAAGTATCTCATCACTCTAAATTAATATTGTCGGGTTGATAATTACTTTAATTGGGATTGAGTTGGAGGAACCTTCTCAATGATGTTTCAATTACCATGATAGTTAAATTAAAATCTATTCCTTTGTTGTAGGGAAAAAATGGCTTTTCGCAAAACTATAACCATGGAGCTTTCCACCAGCCAAATATGCATGTAGTGATAGCATTATTCTGTTCTTGCTCTACTGTGTTATTTTGCCAGCATATTCCATGTGCTGACCCGTTTTCGGGCTACAACGTATTATGTTGCAGACTTTTCACACGAGGAGTAAGGTTTGTTAGGTCATTGCCGTGCAGCTCGGCTATGCCGTTGGAGTTGATGGACTCACTTTATCTTCCAAGCCTTCCGCTGTTATCGTATTAGATGGCCTTAAGCCATATTTATTGTAATAAGTTCTCTTTCGAGACATTCGATGTAATAAGTGTGTGATTGCTACTCTGTTATAAATCCTCGAGTACTGTGTGTAGGACACGGCAGCATTACCGATCCAGGGATGACACTGAAGCACAGAGACTTGACCGTTTGAGGCCGGGTCGCTACAAGATGGTATCAGAGCACACGCTGAGTGTAGGACACGACCACTAAGCTAAAAGCCATAGATCACTATTCTCTCCTCATTTTTGACTCCTCTCCATTTTCTACTCTTTAGGATGGCGGATGCAAGGAACAAGTTTGCACAACCGGATAAAGAAGCACCTTTTGGACGACACTTGAAGGAAGTCACTAGGTACCTGAATATAGGAATACCAAGCTTCACTGGGACCTACAATGCCACTTACCATAAGAGAAGCGATGGATGATTCAAGTTCAAGTTCCAGGAAGAACCTTCACGCCAGTCACTAAACCCATAGAGTTTTCCTTCGATGCACCAACCTGGAGTTTAGGAAAGAGTATGGCAGCTCACATCACCATGGGACGCATTGGAGAAGTTTACCAAAAGGAGCTTAAGGATACTATCTACCAGATCTGTGGGCGCGGAGATGAGCAATGGGAGATGATCAGCACTGGGAAGGATAGATCAATTGCAGCTTTCATCCAGGAACTAAACCAGCACATTCGACGCCAGGAGAATCAGATGTGCGCAGGCATGATAGATCTGAAGAAGGCAATGACTAGGATCGCGGAACTGGAGGAGGAACTCAAGGCTACACGTGAAGATGATGAGGAGGAAATTGGCATACTAGTGGAGAAGAAGAACGACCTGATTAAGAAGATCGGAATATTCATGGGAGACCCCACACCAGTAGAAGAAGACAAAGAACCCAAGGAGATTCGCCCGGAGGACTACATCATCATCGACGACACTGACTCTGACCTTAGCAATGATGACCTTGAAGACGAAGCTGGAGCAGATATCATGGAATCTGCAACTGAGGAATATTTTTAGTAGACCACCACATCAGTAGTAGTATTCCACCATGTAAATAGTATAGTCTGAGCACTTTTACGATAGTTATACCGATTGTATGCCTTGCTTGATTGATTGAGTGAAATGATTGTGTTTGTCTCATGTGCATACGGGTAATGCTTTCTCATTAGACCTCATTCTATTCTAATATCTCCCCTCTAAACCCATCAGATGCCTCCGAGACGTGACCCCGGATTTGCTTTCCCACCGGAGCTCACTCAGTTGATCCAGCAGCAGAATACTCTGATGTAGTTGTTAGTTCAGAACCAAGGCAACAACAACAACAACAACAACAATCCGCCGCCACCACCAGTGGACAACTTAGCCCGTTTTCTGAGGTTGCAGCCGCCGGTGTTTTCCAGTAGCACCGAGCCTATAGTAGCAGATGATTGGCTCCGCAGGATTGGAAGGGAGTTAACCACTGCAGGATGTACTAATGCTGAGAAGGTGCGTTTTGCCGCACATCAGTTGGATGGACCAGCAGCATCATGGTGGGAGAATTACACTGTCACCTACCCTATAGCCATGGTGACATGGGACAAATTTCAGCTAGCCTTCCGTACAGCCCATGTCTCAACTAGAGTCATGAATTTGAAGAAGTGTGAGTTTCGCAACCTATGCCAGGGGAACCGTACCGTGGCTCAGTACATGGATGAGTTTAGCAAGTTATCTCGCTATGTGGCCACAGATGTCGCAAAGCAGGAGAAGTTTATGGAAGGGCTGAATGATGAGATGAGTATGCAGTTGATGGTGGCAACATTCAACAACTACCAGGAGTTGGTAGATAAGGCCCTTATGATTGAAGGGAAGCAGCGGCAGATTGAGAGTTGTAAGAGGAAGTATGGACAAGGGAGGTATAACTCAGGAGCTCAGCAGAAGCCTCGCCTAACCCCGAACTCGGGAGGACTTGTTCATAACCATGGAGGTCACAACCACACCGAAGGAAGTTCGCATAAACACAATGGTTCTAAGAATAAGAATGGGAATGGAACAAACAACAATCAGAACCGCCCCAATCCAGCCACACCTGCCAAAAGAGATCTAAGTCACATTACTTGCTTTAAGTGCGGGAAGACTGGACACTATGCCACGGAGTGCCCTGAAGCGAAGAATGGAAACAGTAATGGGAGCGCTGGGAAGAAGCCCAATCCATTCAACAAAGGACAAGTGAACCACATTAACGTGGAGGAGGTTGAAGAGCAGCCAGACACGGTTATAGGTAAGTTTTTGGTTAAGTCATTTACCGCTCTTGTTCTTTTCGATACTGGTGCATCGCATTCATACATATTAAGGGAATTCGTGGATAAGTTTAAACTACAGACCCAAACTCTTAGGACCTCTCTGTTAGTAAGCTCACCCGAAGTAGAGTATATGGCTAGTCGATGGTGTGACCAGATACCCTTAACCATTGGCAACCATGTTTTTCTGTCCGGCCTAATTATCTTGGAGTCACAAGGATTGGATGTGATATTAGGAATGGACTGGATGTCAAAGTACGGAGGAAGCATTGACTGTGTTAGTAAGTCAATTTGTCTCACCAGCCCCAAGGGAAAAAGGATCAAATATATATCTAGGCATGCGCCAAGAAGTAGCCAAGTAAATGCCCTCACGGGAGTTGTTCAGGAGGAAGTTCCTGTAGTAAAGGATTACCCGGATGTTTTCCTAGAGGAGTTACCAGGCATGCCACCGGATCGAGATATCGAGTTTTTGATAGAGCTATTACCAGGCACTGGGCCCATATCCCAGAGACCCTATAGGATGCCCGTGAATGATCTGGAGGAGATTAAGAAACAGATCAAGGAGTTATTGGAGAAAGGTTACATTCGACGGAGTTCATCACCATGGGGAGCCCCAGTGCTTTTGGTTGAGAAGAAGGATAAGTCCCTAAGAATGGTTGTTGATTATCGGGCCTTGAATGAAGTGACGATTAAGAACAAGTACCCATTGCCGATGATCAATGATCTGTTTGACCAGCTGCAAGGAGCTAAGGTGTTTTCGAAGATCGATCTGCGATCGAGATACCATCAGTTGAAAATACGAGAGAAAGATATACCAAAGACAACATTCACCACACGGTACGGGTTATATGAATATACGGTCATGTCGTTTGGATTGAGTAACGCCCCTGTCTATTTCATGAGCATGATGAACAAAGTATTCATGGAATATTTGGATAAGTTTGTAGTAGTGTTCATTGATGATATAATGGTATATTCGAAGAATGAAGAGGAACACAAGGAGCATTTGCGTTTAGTTCTCGAGAAACTCAGGGAACATCAGTTGTATGCCAAGTTCAGCAAATGCGATTTTTGGTTGAAGGAATTGGATTCCTTGGACATGTTATATTGGGAGAAGGTATAGCAGTAGATCCCACCAAGGTTCAGTCAGTCACTGAATGGTTGGCACCCACTTCAGTTAGCGAGATCCGCAATTTTCTTAGACTCGCAGGATACTATCGGAGGTTCATTGAGAATTTTTCCAAGATTGCGAAGCCAATGACGGAATTATTGAAGAAGGATACCAAGTTTAAATGGACGGAAGATTGCGAGGCAAGTTTCCAGGAGTTAAAGAAACGTTTGACTATAGCCCCCGTGCTGACATCGCCAGATATACGTAAGGATTTCCAAGTGTATTGCGACGCCTCTCGCCTAGGACTTGGAAGTGTGCTTATGCAGGATGGAAGAGTTGTTTTGTATGCCTCGCGACAACTAAAACCACAAGAGTTAAATTATGCCACGCATGATTTGGAGCTGGCTGCCGTAGTGCATGCGTTGAAGACTTGGAGACATTACCTTATTGGAAACAGTTGTGATGTGCACACGGATCATAAGAGTTTGAAGTACATTTTCACACAGAACGAGCTGAACCTTAGGCAGAGGATATGGTTGGAGCTTATAAAGGATTATGACATGAAGCTGCACTATCACCCAGGAAAGGCCAATGTCGTAGCAGACGCTTTGAGCCGGAAGAGTTATGCTAATATCCTAGAGAGTACGGGATTGACAAAGGAGTTAGCAGAGGATCTCAGGGAACTTTGATTGGAGATTGTTCCTAGAGGTTTTGTTGCAACAATGGAGGTGCAGTCTACATTGTTGGGAAAGATTCGAGAAGCTCAGAAGGATGACAAAGAGATTGCTGAGATAAAAGAGAGAATGAGAAAAGGAAAGGCCAAAGGTTTTCGTGAGGATGAGCACGACACCTTATGGTTTGAGGACCGGGTTTATGTGCCCAATAACCCAGAGATCAGGAAGTTAATACTTCAGGAGGCTCATGGCTCACCATACTCGATACACCCCAGAAACACCAAGATTTATTTGGATTTAAAGGAACGTTTCTGGTGGACACGGATGAAGAAAGATGTTGCCGAGTATGTAGCCGTATGTGATGTATGTCAGAGAGTGAAGGCAGAGCATCAAAAGCCAGCAGGATTGTTACAGCCTATGCCGATACCCGAATGGAAGTGGGATAAACTTGGCATGGATTTTATCACCAGATTTCCTAGGACCAAATCAGGATATGATTCTATGGGTAGTAGTTGACCGTTTGACCAAAGTGGCACACTTTATCCAAGTGAAAACAACTTATACCAGTGCAAAGTTGGCCAAGATATATATGACCAGGATCGTATGTCTGCATGGAGTTTCGAGGACCATCGTATCGGATAGAGGAACACAGTTTACTTCAAAGTTCTGGCATCAGCTGCACCAGACTTTGGGAATGAGATTGGAGTTCAGTACAACATTTCACCCGCAGACGGATGGACTGACCGAGAGAGTCAACCAGATTCTGGAGGACATGTTGAGAGCCTGTGCGCTAGATTATGGATCTAGTTTGTCACAACCCTAGAATTGTTTGCAGATAGTTGCATCAGTGAGCATCATGCATCCTATTATTTTCAAGAAACTTGAAATGAGGAAATTGAAAGCCTCAGAAATCATTTTCAAAGAAGGGCAAGAACCCTTTAAATTGCATTCATTGTTTCCAAAATGACTTCATAAATGTTTGACAATTTTGGCAAGGCTTTGAGACCAAACCAAAAATAGTGAACATTTTTGAAGGAATTATTTTGGGACTTTGAAATTAAATCAATAAGTATTTGAGTTTTAGATTATATTCATTTTTTATAGAATATAATTCAAAAGGCCCTGGAATTATTTATGTGCCTCTGGAAAAGTCCATAATGGCAACATAAAAATATTCAGAAGGTTTTGCCCTGTTTTGAATTTATTCGAATTTGGAATCAGTGGCAAAATGAATAAATAAAAACAAAACAAAACAGAAATAAAACAGAACAGAAACGTACCTGGTGGCCTGCTACTGTAGTCGGCCCAGCTTCTGAGCAGCCCACCCGAGCCCACCTTGCCAGTCATCTTCCTCGGCGCGCCAGAAGGACGAGCGCGTGCTCGCCGCGCGCTGGCCACGCGCCTCACCAGCTCCTGCTTGCCGCCGAGTGCCTGGACGCCTCTGGGAGACGCCACGCACCCCCTGGACCTCCCTCACACTCCCCCGAGCTTTTCCCCTCCTCTGTCTCGTTCTCCTCCCCACAGCCGAGCGCTGCCGTCGCCACCAACATCATTTTCCACGGCCACCATGCTCCCCTCGCCTCGCCGACGCGCCCAGAAGCTCCGCCACTTCTTCCTCGACCCCCTCATCGAGCCATGCGACTAGAAGAGCCCCGAAGCGCTGCCCTTGACGTTTTCCCCCTCCTCGGCTGTCGGAGATCGGCCTCGCCGCCCCGCTCAGCTTCGGCCTTCCCCGAGCCCGCTTCGATGCCCGCCGCAACAGCCGTGAGCTGCTGCTCCTTCTCCCCCTATCCGTTTTCTCGTTTGCATGCCGTAGCCGCTGCCCCACCGATGACCGTAACCGCCGCCGCCTGAGCTCGTCGCCGACGCAGCTCCGGTGACCAAATGGTCGCCCTGGCAAGTCCAAACCTCTCCCCACACCCCATAGCACCTCGCTAGCGCATCCGCTCGCCCGCTAGCACGCTGCAGCAGCAACACACCGATGCCAGAGCTCCGGTCACCGCCTAGCTCATCGTCGCCGCCGTTGCACGCCGTCCTAGCACACATCGCGGCCACCATTATATGCGCTGCATTGCAGGCTTTCGAATGCGCCCAGCCATGCGTCCAGCCAGAGTTGGCCGGACGGGCATCGCTGCCGCTCTTCGGTTATCGCCGGAGTTAATCCGGTGACGTGGGCGGATTAGACTAATCTAATTGCTGTGTTTAGGCCAAGCTTAGATGCTGACAGCCGGGCCCCACTGCCTAACTAAACGGCTAACTAAAATAGATTAAGGTTAATCTAATTGTAGTGGCCCCACGTGCAGTTTTGACTATGCTGACGTGTCCGTTGACCGGGCCCCACCTGTCTGTGACCCTAGGTAGCACTGGGTCACTGACCAGTGGGTCCCACTGGTCAGGTTTGACCTAGACTGCGTCTGTTGACCAGATGACGTCAGCATGATGCAAGGCTGACACAGTAAATGCTTTTCTATATTTTTAAATAAATCTAAATGATTTATTTATTTTCAGAAAATCCCCTAAACTTCCAAAAATCATAGAAATTCAACCGTAACTCCAAATGAAATAATTTATACATGAAAAATTATCAGAAAAATATGAAGAATCTGTTTATGGCATTCCCATGCATGTTTGAACAACTTACAGCCACTGTATATGACAATTTTAATCAATGGTATTTGAAATGCCTCGTGTGGAGTTCAAATTTGAATCTACTGTTCAAACCAACTCCATTTAAATCGTTGCTAGCTGCATTAGCTCAAATCACAGCATATTTTCATGTCACATTCATGCATCATATTGTTGCATTGCATTGATTGTGTTCTTTCTGTGTTTGCCGGTGGTTGTCCCCTCTTGATAGACGTGTTCCGACGATGAGTTCGATGACACCGATGAAGAGCTATATTATCTTCAGAAGTGCCAGGCAAGCAAAACCCCCTTGTTCATTCCGATACAATCCCACTCTCTTGCTCCTGCTCTCTTTTACTGCATTAGGACAACAACGATTCAACTATTACATGTTGTGGTAATTGAACCCCTTTCCTCTGCATGACCTGTCATTGCCACAGTAAATAGATGAAACCCACTAGCATGAGTAGGAGTTGTTTGAGACCTGATGTTCCTACTCATTCATGCTTGTTTGTCATGCCTGCTACTGCTTAGAGTTGAGTCAGGTCTGATTCATCGGGGATGAATTGGAATGGCGATGAACATGTCCTACTGTGTGTGAGCTAAGTGTGTGAACACGATTTGGTAAAGGTAGCGGTGAGAGGCCATGTAGGAGTACATGGTGGGTTGTCTCATTGAAACCGTCCTCAGGAACTGAGTTCTGTGTTTGTGATCCATGAACGGCTACTACCACTCATTGGGATCCTTAATTGACCCTCTCGACTTATTAACTGCCCTGGTCCTCTGTCCAGGAGTTGCAACTAGTTTCTGGTGTTTATAGGATATGTGTTGGTGGCCGTGTGTAGCACTGACCCTAGGGGTGGGCTATGATGCGGTAGATACACCGTGGCACGGTGTACTGGGCGCCCGTTTGGTGTCTCGGGAACCCTGCACACATCGTTTGGGGCTGTGAGCGAAACTCCGGTCGGATCTCCTTGCGGATGGAACCCGAATAGGCGATAAACCTGGACTAGAGACTTGTGTGGTTAGTCAGGTCGTGGCCGACACCCTCGCCGGGCTTCCGCTTGAAGGTTGCCGAGATACATGACGTGTATATGGTGATAAGTGGTGGGAGCGTGTGTGAAGAAGTACACCCCTGCAAGGTTATCATTATCTATTCGAATAGCCGGATTCCTCGGATATGGAAACTTGGACCGCTTGCATAGTTCATAGACAAGTGAAAGTGGATACTCTAAAATGCGCAATTTAAGCGTGAGTGCTATGGATGGCCTTATCGTAGGGTGACGGGAGCAGATCCATAGTGGTGTATTGATATGGTGAATATGTGGACTCATGTGCGCCACCTCAAAGAGTTGCTTGCAGTCGTAGTTTAAGTTAGCCACTGAGTCAAAGCTGGCTTGCTGCAGTTAAACTCCACTACCCCTTTGTTGATACCGATGCATATGTAGATAGTTCTGATGTAAGTCTTGCTGGGTACATTTGTACTCACGTTTGCTTAATTTATGTTTTGCAGAGAGACGTCAGTCTCGCTAGTAGTTCCATGTGGGCTTCGACGTTTAGCTTGCTACCTCAGCTATGATCTTGTGCCCTCGGCACGATCTGGTAGATAGTCAGGCTTCTCAGCCTTTTTCATTTGTAGATGTCTGTACTCAGACATGTTAAGCTTCCGCATGTGATTTGATTTGTATGCTATGATTGTTGGGTCATGAGACCCATGTTTGTTATATCTCGCTCCTCGGAGTCTAATGAATAAATACTTTGAGTCGTAGAGTCTTGTTGTGATGCCATGTTGTATTTACACATATCGAGCATATTGTGTGTATGATTGAAATGCTTGGTATGTGTGGGATCCGACAACCTAGTTGTTTATCCTTGGTAGCCTCTCTTATGGGGAAATGTAGTCTAGTGCTTCCATGAGCCATAGTAGTCCACCACAGCCCGGTTCACCGGAGTCCTGCTAGCCCAGCACTACTGCTCAGGACACTTCACTGGCCGGCATGTGTTTCACTTCGTTCCTGTGTCTGTCCCTTCGGGGAAATGTCACGCGGTGACATCCGAAGTCCTGCCTAGCCTGCTACAGCCTGGGTTCCCGGAGTCCTGTTAGCCTAGTGCTACAGCCCGGATTCACACGCTGCTGACTGACATGCTCGATGTTGATTCATGCATGCCTGTCCCCATAAGTTAGTGCCACTTTGGGTTCACGACTAGTCATGTCGGCCCGGGTTCTCTGTCATATGGATGCTAGCGACACTATCATATACGTGAGCCAAAAGGCGCAAACGGTCCCGAGCCATGGTAAGGCGACACCCGTGGGAATACCGTGCGTGAGGCCGCAAAGTGATATGAGGTGTTACCGGCTAGATCGGTGTGACTTGGAATCGGGGTCCTAACAGCTTTGGTATCAGAGCCTGACTGCATGTAGTATTACCAAGCCAAACTGGTCGAAGTTGTGTCTAGAAATGCTTTAGTTATGTAAGGGAATTGATTGGGGAAGGGAACGTAAGGCTCTTTTTACTCCTTTACCTTATGCCCTTCTGATCTAAGCCATCCTCTTCTTTTCTACGGGGTTTAAGAACTAGGCCTTCTCATCTACCTATCAGGATGACGTGTTACTAATCCATAGACTTATAGAGTTGTTAGTTTCAAGACTCAGTTCAGTTTCTACTACTTCCGTGTGTTCATAGCTGGCCTCAGAACCTTGATATTGTGATGATTGAGTGGTCATGCCACTATTTCGCAGGATGTCTCAAATATTTTTGAGCATTTATAGTTGTTATGCTGTCCGATTCGTCCCAGGTTTCTAAACAATCTGATGCATTTGCAAAATCTTTTCCCTCTAATTTCGATGTTCCTTTAGGCCAGGTTAATCACACTAATTGCTGAGTTGAGGTACTCTATTGCCTCGACATATATGTTGGAGTTATTATTATGACCCTAGGTGTCTAGAGTATCACCTAGTAACCTAGCCATGTTTTGTATTCTCAGTGTGATGATGCTGGCCGCCATTCTCGAAACCATCCCGTGATGCCATTTAGTTAGTAGGTATTCTATTCCTGGGTTCTTGAACCCGAGATTCACCCTACTTACCTCATGTTGATAGTGTTTGCTCGTTCCTTTAGGATATTAGTAACCTTGCGACAGTCCTCGAGGTCCGTGGTATTTCTTTCTTCCAAATACCATGAACCATTAAGGCAGAAGTTCTTTGAACCAAAATATCACAATCAGAGTACTCTTGAGGAGTTCTCCATTCATAATTGTGATTCTGCCAGTTCTACCTTTCTGCATGGGTTATCTGGAAGAAACCTGTTGAACTTAGGTTCAACATATTAATCTATGCATCCACAACTCAGAAAGATATATGTCCTCTTGAGTTGTCCCTCTTCATTTGTATTCCGACCATCGCCTATCAATTGATAGTCAGGAGTAATTGTGTATCCGTGTTATCGATGCTTATTATTCTTGTGGTCCGTCAAGCCATTCTATTCCGGAATGACTAGGAGAAACAAACTCCAGTACCTTGTCCACTTCGAGGATTGGGTCAAAGTAGTTGTATGCCATGAATCAAAATGCCAACCCAGCTTTTGATTCTGTTCTACCCTGAAGTATTACCTTCTTATGTCAAGAATGTCATGTGAATTACACAACCTCTCATGAATTCTTGATATAGTGATACTCCTCGCCATCATTGTTCATTCCTCGGTTCCTGTGTTATCGTAACCGGAATGCCGACAAGTGAATCGTGATGTGTGAAATCAATACTCCTAGCAACTTCGTTGCTTGGTAGTTAAAGGACAATATTATCATCCTTAGCGTGTTGGTTACTGAACCATCGTTCTGAGATTGATCGTGCTACCTAGTCCTTATTTCCGGTGCACTTTTCGATCAATGAGTTAGGATAGTGTCAATCCTTGCTTATTTGATCATATCATCTTGCCCTGAAAAGCAAGATTGTTCTCGAGCTTAGTGACATATCGGTGGTTTGTGATTTTCCGTATATCTTCTCGGAAGTATAACCAGGTTGTTACCTGACCGCTATGTTGAGTTCGTGATCAAGTTGGTTTCTTATAAACCACCCCTTTCTCCAAGAATCTGTGTTGGATACCCCTGAGCTAGTTGGTTAAGCTAAACAACAACTTGGAGAGTTGGAAGATAAAAGCTTGTCTGCGTTAGTTCATTTTTAGGGATATCTTGTATGTGTGTTGAAGAAAGATGGTATTTTCATCGATTGACCCTCATGATCAGTTAATGGACCTATCATTGTCGGATTTTGGGTTCCGGCAGACCCTTGAGGTTCGAACACTGGGGTGCGCGCGGAGATTTCGCCTTCTGCCTACCTGCACCCCTCCGCCTCGCTAAGGTCTAAGCTATGGAAAGAACAACACAAGAGACACAGGGTTTATACTGGTTCGGGCCACCGTTGTGGTGTAATACCCTACTCCAGTGTGTGGTGTGGTGGATTGCCTCTTGGGCTAATGATGATGAGAAATACAAGGAAGAACAGCCTCGCGAGGGTCTATTCTTGGCTGGGGCGATGAACTGCTGGGAGGAGTTCAATCACCCTCCTCTATCTCTCTCTCTTCTCGATTCTCCCTCTGATTCGATCTCCTCTCCCCTACCCTGTGGGTGACTGGTCCTACTTATAGGCAAAGGCCATGGGCCTCTTCCCAAATATTGAGCGGGAAGGGCGCCAACAATTGGCCATTCTGAAGGGGAACATCTGGTACACTTATCCTGACTAAAGTTGGTCCTCGCCTGCCAAAGACTCTGGTGGTGACGCTTGCGTGGGCTCCACAATGACTTCCTCCCTGTCGTTGGACTGGTCTTGGTCTCGTTGCACCGAAACGGGCGCCTGTGCTTGATTCTCCCGCCTGCGCTTGCTCCCTTTGCACCAAAGAGGAAAGGAGGACACTGCGCGGGCTGGCGCCCACCTGGCGCCCTTGGTCGTCATGGCTTGCGTCACGGGCACCTCGTGAGGTACCCCGCCTTGATCTCTCCGCCTCCTCGCGGGCCAGCCTGATGAGTTCATGCCTGAGGAAGCTCCGTGTTGTCCGCCCCGCGAGGCTTGGCCCCTCGCGAGGGTCTTGAGTCTGTGTTGATGAAGATGGGCCGTGCTAGGCCCCCTTTTGAGCCACGCCGTAGGCCGCAGGCAGGCAAGTCTGGGGACCCCCGTTCCTAGAACGCCGACAGTAGCCCCCGGGCCCAAGGCGCGCCCGGGCTTGGCCGTGCAGGGAGGCGAAAGGGCAAGAGCGAAGCGCCGTGGGCCCTAACAGCCTGCGGTCTTGGGCGCCGCGTGGCGGTTGATTGGACGTGGGCGTCTCCACTTCCCCATGGCGCCTCGGCAACTGCACGGATTGGACAAGTCCCTGCATGCAAAGCGGGTCATGATTACCTGCAATCGTGGGGGCCGACGGTTGGCCCTCGCCGGCTATAAGTACGGATCGGCGTGCGCCCTTCCAGTTCATCCTCCCTTGCTTCTCCTTCTTCTTCATGGCCCCGTCGAGGAGGTTCTCGGTCGCAGAGAAAGGGAAGGCTCGCCAGGTTGAGCCTGCCTCTCCCCCGCCCAAGCGCGACCGAGGGCGCCCTCGCAAACATCCTGTGGCCACCACGGCAGCTCCCCGCGGTCGTGGAGATGATTTCCAGCATGGTGACGGGCGGACTGCTGCGGCCGGGGGCCGTGCTTCGGTCGCGCATCCCCCTAGGCCGCGCTTTCGTGCTGCAGAGGTGCTGCCGGAGTTCGTTGTGTGGTCGGTGGAGCCGACTAGCACCCAGCTTCCACTTCCTCGCTTCCTCCTCGACGAGCTCCCGACCGGCGCCCCGGGCGGCCTCTGGCTCCAGGCTGACAGCTGCTGCAGTCGGGCCTCATGGGCTTCACTGGAGGTCTCCGCAGCCGGGAGCCTGGCCTTGGCCCCGCGGTTGGCAGACATTTGCCCGTGCGCGTGGCCTGAGCCGCCGGTGCACCGTGCACTTCAAGTTTGACGGCGATGCCACCCTCTACGTGAGGGTGTTTGGGGAAGATGGTCGCCGCGCAGGGTGCTGCCCCGGGGGCGACGACCGCGGCCGGGAACCCAGCTCCGGCGATGATGGAGAGGACAGCGCTCGCGTGACTAGCGGCGCTCAGGGTTCCCCAAGCTTCTCCGGTTCTTCTTCAGGCGGTGACTCTTCTAGCGGTGGCTGCGGTCAGCCTCCACGCCGTCGTATCTGCTTGGGACGTGGTAGCGTGTCTGCCTGCCGCCGCGCCTCGGTGAAGCGCGAGAGGGAGTCTGCCTGAGCCCCGGAGGCAGCTCGAGTCTTCCCTGCAGGCCGGTGCGAGGCGAGCTGCGCCTGATTTGTTCTTTCTTTTCCTTTTTCCTGCGTAAAAAGACAGTAGCGTGAAGCCCCGCGGGGGCGTGTTTGGGTTATTGCTTGTTAATCATCTCTTTGCTTCCGTTATCGTGCCTTCTGGCTACGTGCCCGCGCGTGGATAGTTCCCGGCCCCAGCCGTGGGGGGCAACCGACCCAGGCCCTGTGTTCGTGTCGCAGTGCCCGTGGGGCACGGACTGGAGGGGTGCTCCTGTAATGGACCCAGGTCGCAAAACCTTTGAACGACTAGGACATGAACACTCGCGAGGGCGCTCGGCTGCCCCCCTCGCGAGGCCTTGCATAAGAGAAATCGAGGCAGGAGAGTGAAAAGTCGAAGAACCACAAGCCAAAGACGGCAACAGCTTCAATAAAACTTTGAATGAGAATGAACAAGCCAACTGCGGAAAGCAAATGAAAAAGCCGCGTCCGGCACCTAATCTAGTGTTCGACGTCTTCTCACCAGCGCGGAGCTAAGTGCTGCCACTGGGCGTGGGAGGGAGCCCCAGGGCCTGAGGCCGGCGCTCCTGAGACTCCGGGGCGTGTACAGCCCCAACTCATTATTACGTGAGAGTGTCACGGGCGGCGAGCTTCACAGGCGTTGGCCTTCTTCACAGGCTCCGGGCCTTTCCCAAAACGCGACGGCTTCACAGGCATTCGCCTTCTTCACAGGCTCTGGGCCTTTTCCAAAACGCGACAGCTTCACAGGCATTCGCCTTCTTCACAGGCTCTAGGCCTTTTCCAAAACGCGACAGCTTCACAGGCATTCGCCTTCTTCACAGGCTCTGGGCCTTTTTCCAAAACGCGACAGCTTCACAGGCATTCGCCTTCTTCACAGGCTCTAGGCCTTTTCCAAAACGCGACAGCTTCACAGGCATTCGCCTTCTTCACAGGCTCTGGGCCTTTTTCCAAAACGCGACAGCTTCACAGGCATTCGCCTTCTTCACAGGCTCTAGGCCTTTTCCAAAACGCGACAGCTTCACAGGCATTCGCCTTCTTCACAGGCTCTGGGCCTTTTTAGGGGTAGAACCTCCGGAGGTGCTGGATGTTCCATGCGTTCTGGACCCGCACCCCCTCCTGAGTCTCCAAGCGCGCGGAGCCGGGCCTGGAAACATGAACAACCTTGAACGGGCCCTCCCACATGGGAGAGAGCTTGTGCAGTCCCTCCCTGGAGAGAACCCGCCTGAGCACGAGGTCTCCTACCTCGAGAGTTCTGGGGCGGATGTTGCGGCAGTGATATCGTCGCAGTGCTTGTTGGTACCTCGCCGCTCGCAGCGCGGCTTCTCGGCGACGTTCCTCCCCCAGCACGAGGTCCATCCCCCGCATGGCGTCCTGCTACGCCTCGTCGAATGCTAGGACCCATGCGGAGCGACGTCTGACCTCGTGAGGGAGGACCGCTTCGGCTCCGTAGACCAGGAAGAACGGGGTCTCTCCAGTCGGCTTGGTTGCGGTTGTGCGGATGGACCAAAACACGGACTGAAGCTCATCGTACCAACCTCTGCCGCAGGCCTCCAGCTTCTTATTGAACGTCCTGGTCTTGAGGCCCCTCAGGACCTCTGCGTTGGCTCGCTCGGCCTGGCCGTTGCTTCGGGGGTGCGCCACTGAAGCGTAGCATATCTGCGTTCCAAGGTTAGCACAGTATGTTTTGAAGAGGTTACTGGTGAACTGTGAATCGTTGTCCGTGATGATGTGGTTCGGCACCCCGAACCGGCTCACGATGCCCCTGATGAACTTGACCACGGAACCCGCGGGGATGGTGCGGACGGCCTCTACTTCAGCCCACTTGGTGAACTTGTCCACGGCGACGTAGAGGTAGCGGTAGCCCCCTGGCGCCCAAGGAAATGGGCCCAGGATGTCCAGCCCCCAGACGGTGAATGGCCATGAAAGGGGTATAGTCTACAGGCCTCCTGCCGGCTGATGGATCTGCTTGGCGTGGAACTGGCAGGCCTCACAAGCTTTCACTAGTTCGACGGCGTCATTGAGTGCGGTGGGCCAATAAAACCCACTGCGGAATGCCTTGCCGACGAGGGTCCGTGATGATGAATGATGTCCACAGTCTCCGCCGTGTATATCTTCCAGCAGTTCCTTTCCTTGCTCCCTGGAGATGCGGCGCAAGGATACATTGTTTGGTCGCTTCCGGTAGAGCTCTCCATCCTTGATGCAGTATGCCGTGGCCTGCCGTGCCACATGCTCCGCTTCCTCCTTCTCTGGCAGGGTCCCTTGTGTTAAGTAACTCCGGAGCTCCGTGATCCAGCACCCCTCCTGAGGTTCCATTATCAGGAGCAGGCGTGCTCCTGAGGCCGGGCCACAGGCCGGAGCTCCTGAGGCAGGTGGCTGGGGGAGCTCCTCCCGAGGCTGAGCCGTGTTTGACAATGACGGCAGGGCTGAGGGCTTGAAGAGTCGCTCCTCGAAAACGCCAGGCTCCTGAGCTAACCGCCTGGACGCCCGTTTGGCGATGTCGTCGGCCTCTTGATTGGTGCCACGGGGCACGTGCTGCAACTCCAACCCCCAGAACTGCTTCTCCATCCTGCGGACCTCCGCAAGGTAGGCTTCCATGTGCTCATCTTTCGGCTCGTACACCTTGTTGGAGAAATTGACAAGGAGTTGCGAATCGCCCTTGATGGTGAGGCGTTTCACCCCCAGGGCAGCTGCGGCCTTCAAGCCTGCTATTAAACCTTCATACTCCGCTATGTTGTTGGAGACCTTTTCACCTTGCTGGAAACAGAGCTGCACAGCGTAGTAGAGCTTGTCCTGAGTGGGCGGTATAAGCACCGCCCCAGCCCCAGCGCCATGCCTGGAGAACGCCCCATCGAAGTACATGACCTAGCCTTCTGGCGCCTCGCTTCCCGGGGAGAGGGACCGATCCTCGTCGGCCTTGAGGCCTGGTGCCTCCGTCCATTCTGCCACAAAATCCGCCAATGCTGCTCCCTTGATGACTCTGGTCGTGCTGAATTCGAGCTGAAATGCTTGCAGTTCTATGTTCCACTCAGCGACCCTTCCAGCTGAGTTAGGGCTCCTGAGCACTCTCTCCATGGGGTATGACGAGACGACCTTGATGGGGTGACCCTGAAAATAGTGCCGCAGCTTGCGCGAGGCCACCAGTAGCGCGAGGAGGAGTTTCTGAGGCATGGGGTACCGTGCCTTCGCGTCCCGCAACACCGTGCTGACGAAGTACACTGGGTGCTCAACGAGGTTGGGTGCGTCAGTGTTGGTGGCTCCCTTCGGAGACCATGGCGCCTCCTGAGGCGATGAGGCCTCCTGAGGCTGGCCATCTGGGAGAGGGGCCTCTTCCGCCTCCGGTGCACTCCTCTGCGGCGGCTGATCCTCCTCAGCCGCGGTGGCGGTTTCTATGGGCCTTCCTTGTTCCTGTTTTGCCTTGTCCCGGGCTGCTGCTGTGGTTTTGATTCGATGCTCCTCTCTAACTGCCACCAGGGCTGCGCTGGCGGAGTAGGGAGTGGCGGCGAGGTAAAGCACTAGCGGCTCTTGAGGGCGTGGAGCCACCATGACCGGTGGGCTGGTCAGATATCTCTTGAGATCCTGGAATGCCTTGTCGGCCTCTTCAGTCCACTCAAAGGGCCCATTTTTCTTCATTAGCTGGAATAAAGGCAGCGCTCGCTCCCCCAACTTGGAGATGAAGCGCCCTAGCGCGGTCACGCGCCCAGTGAGCTTATGCATTTCTCTGAGGGTCTTTGGCGGGCTCATGTCCTCCACCGCCTTGACCTTTTCCGGGTTAGCCTCGATGCCTCAGTGGGACACGAGGAAACCCAAGAGCTTGCCCGAGGGGACTCCGAACACACACTTCTCTGGGTTGAGCCGCAGGTTCACTATGTTGAGGCTCGCAAAAGTTTCCTCCAGGTCTTGTATCAGGGTCCTGGCCTCCCGAGACTTTACCACAATGTCATCGACATAAGCTTCAACATTCTTCCCGAGTTGCGGGCCCAAGGTGATGTGCATCAGCTGCTGAAATATCGCCCCTGCGTTACGCAGCCCGAATGGCATGCATGTGTAGCAGTACACCCCACACGGGGTTAGGAACGCTGTCTTTTCGACGTCTTCTACCGCCATCTTGATCTGGTGATACCCAGAGAAGGCATCCAAGAAGCACAGCAGGTTGCATTCCGCGGTGGAATCGACGATCTGGTCGATGCGGGGGAGCGGGAACGGGTCTTGCGGGCACGCCTTGTTGAGGTTGGTGAAGTCGACACACATGCGCTCCTTCCCTCCCTTCTTTGGCACAACGACAGGGTTGGCCAACCAATCCGGGTATCGGACCTTGCGAATGACCCCGGCGGCTTCTAGTTTGCGGGTCTCTTGAACGATGAAGGTCTGCTCTTCTGTGGACTGCCGCCTTGCCTTCTGCTTCACAGGGCGCACGTTGGGGCACACATTGAGGTGATGCTCGATTATAGTCCTAGGGATCCCGCCAACTGGTCAGGCTCCCAAGCGAATACCTTATTGTTTGCGCGCAGGAAACCGACCAGGGCCTCCTCCTGCTCGGGTTCGAGGTTGGCGCCTATGGTGAAAGTGGCGTTGGTGGACCCGTCCTCATCAACGGGTATCTGCTTGGTTTCTGCCTTGTCTTGGGTGAACAACTATTACTTCTTGGCGGGTGCAGCCCCCTTGGGCTCGGGGGTCTCCGAGTCAGCGGGCTGCGCCGACGCCGCCGTCTTGAAGGCGAGCTTGAGCACCCGCAGCGCGTCTCCGGTGTCCCCGTGCACGGTGAGGACACCGCTACTCCCTGGCATCTTCATGAGGTTGTACGCCGGGTGCGTCGCGGCCATGAACTGGGCCAGCGCTGGGTAGCCGAGGATGGCGTTGTAGGGGAGGCCGATGGGGGCGATGTCGAAGTCGACCAGCTCCGTGCGGAAGTTGTTGTAGGTGCCGAAGGTTACTGGGAGCCGGATCTGTACCAAGGAGCTGGATGATCCGCCCCCAACGCCTGAGAAGGGCCGGCTGGGTTGCAGCCATTCCAGGGGTATGTAGAGGAGGTTGAAGGCCTCGACCGAGAGCACGCTGAGGCCCGCACCGCCATCGATGAGAGTTCTGGTGACGGCCACCTGGCAGATGGTGGGGGTGCACAGCATGGGGAGCGCACCCGAGCAGGCCGAGTTGGAGGGGTGGTCCTCCGAGATGAAGGTCAGGCCGGCCTCGGGCGCCGCCTGGTCCGGGAGAGCCCCCTGCCGCGTGGAAGCGGCGCTGACCCGGCGGATGAACGGCTTGACGTGGTGACTTGTAGGCGGCACCTGCGAGCCGCCCAGGAGGGCCGCGACGACCGGGGGTGTTGGTGTAGCGTGGTGGGCGGGGAAGAGGCCGCGGGGCTCTTCCCAAGAGGCCACGGAGGCTGCCGGCAGGTGGAGCAGCCACGCGCGTGGAGCACCGGTGAGGGCCATGGGGAGCCAGTTGGCCATGACCCTATCGTCATCTCCAGGTTCGAGGATGGCCTCCTCGTATGCCAGCAAGAAGGCTAGCTGATCAGTCGCGCCGCCGTGGCGCGGCGGCGTCGTTGGCTTGAACTTGTCCAGCCACCGCACCCGTTGCAGGGCTGGGACCAGGGCTCGGAGACCCCTGGCCCCCGTGCTGGCGCCGGCGGCTAGAGCGGGCGACGCGCTACTCATCGCGAGGCGGGTCGTGGTGGTGGCGGAAGGGAAAACTCCGGTGCACCCCTACCTGGCGCGCCAAATGTCGGATTTCGGGTTCCGGCAGACCCTTGAGGTTCGAACACTGGGGTGGGCACGGAGATTTCGCCTTCTGCCTACCTGCACCCCTCCGCCTCGCTAAGGTCTAAGCTATGGAAAGAACAACACAAGAGACACAGGGTTTATACTGGTTCAGGCCACCGTTGTGGTGTAATACCCTACTCCAGTGTGTGGTGTGGTGGATTGCCTCTTGGGCTGATGATGATGAGCAATACAAGGAAGAACAGCCTCGCGAGGGTCTGTTCTTGGCTGGGGCGATGAACTGCTGGGAGGAGTTCAATCACCCTCCTCTCTCTCTCTCTTCTCGATTCTCCCTCTGATTCGATCTCCTCTCCCCTACCCTGTGGGTGGCTGGTCCTATTTATAGGCAAAGGCCATGGGCCTCTTCCCAAATATTGAGCGGGAAGGGCGCCAACAATTGGCCATTCTGAAGGGGAACATCTGGTACACTTATCCTGACTAAAGTTGGTCCTCACCTGCCAAAGACTCTGGTGGTGACGCTTGCGTGGGCTCCACAATGACTTCCTCCCTGTCGTTGGACTGGTCTTGGTCTCATTGCACCGAAACGAGCGCCTGTGCTTGATGCTCCCGCCTGCGCTTGCTCCCTTTGCACCAAAGAGGAAAGGAGGACACTGCGCGGGCTAGCGCCCGCCTGGCGCCCTTGGTCATCATGGCTTGCATCACGGGCACCTCGTGAGGTACCCCGCCTTGATCTCTCCGCCTCCTCGCGGGCCAGCTTGATGAGGCCATGCCTGAGGAAGCTCCGTGTTGTCCACCCCGCGAGGCTTGGCCCCTCGCGAGGGTCTTGAGTCTGTGTTGATGAAGATGGGCCGTGCTGGGCCCCCTTTTGAGCCACGCCGCAGGCCGCTGGTAGGCAAGTCTGGGGACCCCCGTTCCCAGAACGCCGACAATCATCTTATCCAATCTTTGATTCGAGTATGGGCTATCCTCAAATCAAATCAGAACCAACGATATTCGTAATGTTGTCTTACTCGTGGTTGTTTCTTCGAGCATACACCATTATATATTTTGGGTCTGACCAATGCTATCACCTTGTTCACATAATTGTGGAATTCCACTTATATGGAAACCTGGATGAATTGTTGTTGAGCCCATCAGCGACATTTTTATCTCCTCCATGATTCGTGTTGAACATCCCGCTAGTGTTGGAAACTTCTAAAAGCATTATCTTCATGTCCCGTTCAGGAAGCATATGTTGGATGAAAGAAGTGGCTTTCTCTGATTCATGTGCATTTGGTGCAAGTTGCCGCCGTGAGTTCGAGAAAGATTGTTTTTGTTTCCTCTGGTACCATCCCAAGTCAGTCATGCATGTGCGAAGTATGCTATGGTTTGATAGGCTCGCTACCTCCATTCTATATGTGTTCCCTAGCACACCAAGCCACTGAATGACTTGTTCAAGGAGAAGAAGTTCCTTCTTAAGAGCATGCCTTATGCAAGGACTTTCATATCCTCGATGATGGCTCCCCACCTAAACTCGGTAGTGTTTTATTATAAGACTACTACGTGGTCATGCTTGTCTGGGACAGCGTGTTTACATGGGTGTAGTAGAACCCACTCATGTTTTGGAGCTTGCTATCGTAGTTCATCTCCTGAGAATCTCGCAACGTCATCTCGTCGAATTGTGTTGCAAACTTTCTTTTGCAGACATGTTGAGTCTGAAGTATCCTGATACTGACCAGATCTGAATCTCAGGCAGATATGATGGTTGGAACATTCCCATCATTTGCATTTTGTTCCCAGCCTGCACCGCTGTTGTGCCAATATTCCATGGGCTTCCCACCTTGGTAATTTCTATCCAGAGTCATCTTCAAAAGTGGACTTATCATGGGTCCCATCCATTTCTGATGATAAGCAAAAATCATCCATTGCGTTGTCTTCAACAAGGTAGTCCACATCATCCATTCTAGTCAGGGTATGTCATTCTTTCGAACTCCTTCAAACGATTGCTCGAGATTTTCCCTAGGCTGGTATAGAGAATTTTATTGATCTGGATCAAAAGTAATTCTTTTTGCCACTTAAGGGATAATTCTATGAGTCATCCTTCTCTAGGGTGTCTCGTTATGGTATCATGGCAACTCAAATCCTTGCTACGTTAACAACCGTTCACCACCCTCTTATGTGTGGAATTGTTGTCTACCTAGTAAACCCTCGTCATCTGTTCCACTCCACCCCTCTAGATGTGTACTTCGTGTCTCAGCTCGAGAGATGTTTCAATGTCTCACTCCGTGAGTTGATCATGAGTTGTTCGATCTTCGATATGATCGATCCTTTTAGAGTTTTCTCTTTCCTCTCATTGTCATGTTAGTTGGAGTTCTCGGGGGAAGACATCGAGACAATGATGGTGATCGAATCAACGTTCTTATGAAGTGCCACCTGGATCATGAAGATCATGTTAGTTTGCGTTCCCCTTTCTTTTTTCCCTACGCTTGAATCTCGGGACGAGATTCTTGTTTAGTGGGGGTGAGTTGTCACAGCCCTAGAATTGTTTGCAGATAGTTGCATCAGTGAGCATCATGCATCCTGTTATTTTCAAGAAACTTGAAATGAGGAAATTGAAAGCCTCAGAAATCATTTTAAAAGAAGGGCAAGAACCCTTTAAATTGCATTCATTGTTTCCAAAATGACTTCATAAATGTTTGATAATTTTGGCAAGGCTTTGAGACCAAACCAAAAATAGTGAACATTTTTGAAG